>NC_088204.1:9253388-9560440 GCF_037126465.1 Ornithodoros turicata
GCGACACCCTGAGGTGCTCTCGAATTGCATGCAACGGAGCTGTGACACCTGACGGTTACCGTTCTCCCACTGCCAAGCTGCTCCTTGGCGAGGACGGCTGGGTTGTTCACGTTGACAATAGAATCAGGTACAGACCCATAAAATAGCCCGATTACACATATTAATTACTTCTAAGATTACTTTCCATATTATGTAGGTGAAAACTGTGACTTAATTACTTTTGCGGGTAATTTGGAATGCGCTTGGAGTTACTTTTGGGATTACTTTGCACGTGAAAGACCCTTTTCCGCCAATTTACTGTGGCATTTTTAAGCCGCTCACCAAATTTCTGTGAGGCTTCTGCAGCCACAGTTCAGGCATGATCTTGTGTTTTCGCTTAGCATAGATTTCTGGTCATTGTGCTCCACTCGTTTCATTTGTCCTTTCAATAGATAGTTACGTATTTGTGCCAAGTTCCACTGGGAAAGAAATAAGGTTACACATCAAAATTATGTATCGTAACTAATGTAAATCGGTGTAACCCAGTTACGTTTTTGAGTAACTGTAATTGTAACCAAGTTATAATTATGATTTTGAATTGTAACTCTAATTTATTTCCTTTAATTTATTTCCTTTTATGAGCACGTAGATGTCATCGTAGATGAATCACTTCTAAAAAGTAATTTTTACATGGCTGATCGGTTGATTGAAGCAGCGGCTGTTTATCAGTAAAGAAATTGACCGTGTCCTCTTTCAGGTACACATTTGACATCACCAGATGCATGTTCAGCCCAGGAAATGTGACAGAGAAGCTCCGTATCGCACGTTTCAAGTGCCACGGCGAAACCGTCGTCGATCTCTACGCAGGTCAGCAGTAGTACTTCCTTTTATGTTCTTCCCTGTTGAGAGCATTTGCATATGTAAACGCTTTGTGTATGTAATTTACCAGTCTTCTCTTTCGTCTCTGACAAGTGCAGCCATTGTGATGCAGGTATAGGATATTTTACCCTTCCGTTTCTGGTGCACGCTGGAGCTGACTTGGTGCATGCGTGCGAATGGAACCCTGATGCAGTGGAAGCCCTTCAACGAAACTTGCACCTGAACAAGGTTCAGGATAGATGCGTCGTCCATTTTGGGGATTGCAGAGAGGTATGTTCGTTAATCTGTTCTTGGAAATGACAGTTTCATGATGATGTTGATGTTTTGTTGAACAGCTGTGTCAGCAGTCCCACCCTGACAAGTAGTGTGTTACTCACGAATACATAACGTTAAAAAAATTTGTGGTTTTTGGTGCAGACATTACTATGTTGACCTTTAATTTGTTTAATTTAGTTCAATTCAATTCAGTTTATTGGTTTATCACATTACATGATGGGACAGTAAAGATAAAAGCTTCCGGAAGTAACTTAGCCGGTTATGTTAGTACTCTGCTAGTTGAAAACAAATAAATGTAATTACTTTAGAAAAAATTACTCACTGTGATAACAAATTAAATTAATAACATTAATTTGAGTAATTTAACCCTACACCAAACTGTAACCCCCCCCCCCCCCCCTCTGCCTTTCACAATGTTTTCCCCTCTTACTGTGCCCAATATGTAGAGCAGTTCAGCTCATGGTTTCTGCGTGCGGCTGCACGTCTGATAGCGCGATAAGTAAATTCGTACCCGTACCCGCGACGTGTGATGCGGGAATACCTGCACTATAGCGGCGGACGCTGTGGGTACACCCGCATTTTACCTGCAGGCAACAACGTCACTGGGTTTCTACTCGCAAACAAATCGAAAATCGCCAAACGAATCTGAAAGGAGAACGATATGCTTGGGAAAACGACTGGCGAGAGGCTCACTCACGCACGCGTTTTTGAGGCGGCGCCGCGTCCTCCCGGACGCGATTCGTTTCCAGACGCATTTCGAGAACCGCTTCGTGCTGCAGCTCTCGAGCGCGGATCCGCGAACGCTTTTCACTCAGCCAATCGAAACCCCCTGCGATCTTTTGTCTTTCTTTTGTGCGTATTTGTGTGTATGTATGTGATTTTGATGCGGCGACCGCATAAGCGAATTCGTTGCTCCCAAAAATTGTTTGCTGTCTAAGCTGTCTACGACGAGATGGCAGTTTCCGCAGTTACCACACAATCAACGAAAATAAATACGTGGCCGTGTGTGTCGCCAGCAGTTCCTTCTCAAGATATGGCGTCACGCCTGTCGTTCCGACGATTCATGATGCAAGGAGAAATGCTTCACAACGTAAAGTTGGACGGAGAGCGTAGGAAGTGTCGTGTCGGTAGATTCTTGACGTGGCAACAGCAACGAGACGTATTTGCGCCCACGCGGCTCGGATATGTGTGACGCTCCTGTGTGAATGAGCCTTAGCTATAGTCCAATCTGACCGTAATATTGATCCTCTTGTGTGGTGAAACGAGAGAAATTTCCACGAGCTCGAGGTCGAACAGCTGTTTAAGTGTAAACCAAAGGTGCTTCGGTGAAAGGTCAAATGTGACCATGGCTTATGCGAAAAAGTTTACTTTTGCAGGTACTTTTCTCAATGCCAACTGAGGAAAATGCCAAAATTAATGAGTATAGTCAGTTAGGGCGGCGAAAGCTTAGTTTAGTGGGTGCATATGTCACGCGTGTTTACCCGCGGTACACCAGTAACCCGCAGCGCAAAACAGCGCGGGTATCTGCAGGTATAATTGCGGGTATACCAGCACCCGTAGTTACAACTTCAAAAGGCTTTTAAAGGAACGTAAGATGAGTGCAGTATAAAATTTTTAAAATACGTGAAAATGGCGGAGGCGGTGTATCGTGGACGATGTTCTGTCACAGGACGTTTGAGAGCGCTCTGTCACGTTGCACTTTCTGTATTTTGTGGGCTTTCTTTTTTTTTAGGCCGCCGAATGAAAAAAAATACACAAAGCCTACCCGGTCGGAAGCATTTGGGTCGGTTGCCTCACAATGGCGCCCTACCGTTCTAGATGCGCAAATGACGTATCCCATCTGTCTCGTCTTGCATGATTCCTCTACAAGAACGAAATTCGATGCCATATTCCGTGATACAATGCGTCACTGCGCGCGTATAGTACAGGAATATTCCTTGAACATAAGCTCTATCGCGCATCATTTGGGTGTGATACGCCAACATTTCGTCACGAGTTGCAACGTCGACAACTGACGGCGGTTTCTCCCCGTTGTGACGAATATTGCAACGGTGACGTGGAAATAACCCGGCCGCAAGTCACGCATCGTAAGTGATCCCTCAGCGGCTGTCAAAGTTCAGATTTGCCGGCAGACGTGTAATAATGACGTCCCGTGTCCGTTTTGCTCTGACGTGTGGGAACCGTTTCCTGCGAACAGTCAACGTCAAGATACTCAAGGAGGACCCACGGACGAAAGTGCCCTTGCCTGCCTCATATCTGGCGACAAGCCAGCGTTCGGGATGGGGGCGGGCATATCGGTCGCTTTCCTTGCCATTCGGTTATCGTAGTTACCGTTTCTCGATGTCTCCCACCCACCCCAGTCAACTATTGTTATATACTTTTTTTTTTTCGCCAAAGACAGGGTGTGTCCGTCCTCTGTTTCTTGTTCTAAAAACGTTCCAAAATGAAGTATCCTCATGTTGCGCATGCGCATAGACATAGAGTAGCGCTTCTTTGCGCCATTACACCGACGACTCCCTACTGGCTTTTGCCTGGGATATCTAACAAAAACCTGGTGGCAGAAACATAGTGGCCAATGAGAGGCGGGCTTTGCGAAAGCAGAAGACAGACACCATCTACTCTACTGGATAGCGAAGCTTCGCAAAATGAACGAGAAGTGGCGCCTTCATATTGCGTAGCACCGGCGTATAATGGCGTATAAAGAAGCTTCGCAGTTTCCAACGTGGAGCGGGGACACGCGCTGTTGCTGGGAGACAGCCGTCAGAGCTCTCGATTACGTCACCTACTTTTAGGAGGATACGAAACTATGAACTTTTACGGCTTCTTGTGTTTTATTTTTTTTTTAATTCGCAAAAAACGCGTGGTATTTGATCTTCACAACGAACCCTGAGACTGGGGAAAAGACACACTAAACAGGAGTCTCAGGGTTTGTTATTGAAGATCAATTATCACCAGCTCGCCTGCTTCCTTGCCGCTCTTTGCGTGGTATTCATTGACAGAACCAATGTGTTGCTTTCCACTGCACTTTCAATGACGAGCCCGTCTCGATCAGCGCCGCTTCACTTTGCCTGCCAGAGGCGGGACCACGCTTTCTCAAATGATTTCAGTTCGTTCATTTTGGCACGGCTTCCGGGTTTGTCATACAAGTGCTCACTTCTACATTTATTTTATTTCAACCTTTTTAAATAAAGTTCCAAATAATGACTTCGCTCTTCAAAGTTTGTGAAGCCGCATGTGATCCGTGCACTAAGGGAAAGGAGGACTGGAGGAAGGAAAGGAGGAGTGCACTTGCTTTTGAGGATCGCGTCGGCGTCGTCGGCATTCTAATGTCCGCACAAAACTCTTATCGCATCATGTATCGCATGTGCGCTCAGTAAGGAGGAGAATCCCGCCAGTTTACAACCGCTATCGATGGTTGTGTTCGTTTATACAACTCGCGCGACCGAGTCGCGCGCGAGTCGGAGTCGTGTCGTCTGAGTGTCATCGTACGTCACCGACTCCGGCGACTCGCATCAAGAAGGTCGAGAAGAGAGTCGCTGGGAGTCGACTCTCGAGCACCTCTAGTGTTGATTCCTCGAATTTAAGAACAGGAGTCACTGCCAAGGCGATGACGTCACGAGAGCCGCACCACGGCATTTTCGCCCAGAAAGAGTCCACCTTATACCGACTCTATCGGCTCTCGAGTTGCTCGAGTCCAGTAAACGAACAGAACCGATGGAAAGTGAGATAAATTCGGTGATACTACCGATAGCGGTTGTAAGCCGGCGCGGTTTTCCTCCTTACCCCCCTCCCCCACCTGCGAGTCTCGCGCCGCGCCGGAGCGCATCCGCGACTTTATCGTGTATATGTACTCGCGCCTTACCGCGCGCACAAGCTTCCCGTCGTTGGAGACTTCAACGTGGACGTTTTGCTGGCCAAGAATAGCACTTTCCTAGGTGATGATGTCCGAACAGCTGGATCTTACGCTGTGCACCGACATCCGCCAACCCACAACTAGACATGGCTCATGCATAGACTTGGTATTCCTGAACAGCCCCCTCGTTCAGGAAAACAAAAAAACATTCACCTCGCCAACCATTTCAGCGTTAAAAAATCAATACTCACCACGCTTGAATAAATTTGTCTACACACTTTCATCCGGCCTCATTTCACCACACGCACAGCTGACGCTGAATTTCGCGTTACACGATTTATCCAGATTTACCAGTGATTTATCCAGACCCCCCGAAAGCATGTAAATATACCCCCTTGCGGAGCCCATACACACCCCCTCCAAGGACGAAACTCTGGATAAACCACTGGTCGTAACGGTCTCGTAATTTTTTTCCCTTTCTGCTTTTGACTTGATATCGTTGAACAAGCTGTGAAGAATTGAATTGAATCAGAATAAGGTGTGCAATAGAAGGAACCGGAAAATTTCGATTGCATTTTGGCCCGAAATCTCACCCGGAAACGTGTGTCTGAGATCGATACGGTAATGTTCGACATCTCTTCACAGTCTACTTGACCAAATTTCTTCAATTAACGAGTTTTAAATATTCGCTCCACAGACATCATGACGACGTAAGCTCTGAGCACACGAACGGGAGAGCATGCGCAGACGATCATGCATCTCCGAGCTCGTCTGCTGTTGGCCTGCTTCGCGTTCGCGCCTCAATATCGTACTAAGTGACAAACCAAAGCCCGCCAACGAAAAGAAAAGTACATCCGGGGCGACGCATCCGTGTCGGTCGGTGGCCTTAGCTATTTGGTTTTTCCCGAAGAATCGTGTTTGTGAACGAACGTGCTCGTAATTTTACAAAAGAATGAATGTTTTTGTGTGTGTTTTTTCTTTGGTTCTTTATTTTATTTTTATTTTTTAAGGCTACGTTTGGACGCTTTACAAAAGTATCCTTTTGTGGGCATATTGTGTTGTTAGTAGCAAAAAGAATTGACATCGCTTTTTTTTTTTTTTTTTGCTGTTGTTGTTGATGTTTGGCAGACGACACGCTCAGGGTGAGCAGGCCGTGAGAGTAACACGAGCCAGTTTTGGAGCGCTCACGAAAAACTGATTTGTGTTTTTGGTCTGCGCAATAGAGGCGACGCTATTTCTTCGGGATCCCAAAGCGCTTGGGCTGCCTATAAACTTTCGAATGTCTTGATCCCTAACAGGTATGCCCAGCAGGCGTTGCCGACAGAGTCAACTTGGGCCTGATTCCTTCTTCTGAATCAGGATGGGCTACGGCTTGTAGAGCGCTAAAACCCAAGGGCTGGATGCACGTGCACGAAAATGTACCGGATGACAAAAAAGAGACGAGAGTGCGCCAAGTGTGTGCTGCTATGGAACAGATCTTCCTTCAAGTTCGTGGAACGGCGTGGACTGTTGAGTGCCTACACGTGGAGCGTGTTAAATCCTACGCTCCTCACGTGCACCACGTTGTTATGGACTTGCGCTGTGAGCAGACGCTAAAGGATATGTCCTGACGGACACTTTGCGTGCGCACCGCTGACGGGAACGAATGCTTGTGATCAGTGGATGTCCGTGTACACGAGCAATGTAAATAAAGGTGTTATTTTGTGTTATCAGGAATCTTTGAGTTCCCATGTATTCACACGAACGACATTTCCCAGAATACTCCCGCAGAAGTTGTGCAAAACGTCACAGCTTTCTGCTGCCACGTGAGCACGAGCGCTCAACGTCATGCCTTTTTGTGCTCTTCTAACCATGGCGAATATGCTGCAGCTCAACCACAAGGTATTCCATAGCAGACGACAGAGCCAATGGTGTCGTCTGCTATGTGCGAGGTACGCCACCCCGATATTCCTGCGCAGTCCGAACAAGACGCGGTGGAACTTCCGCCCAGTGAGCAGGTTTTTGCTTTTATTCCACTAGAATATTTCGTGGGGAAGCCGCTCGTGTGAATACAAGGTACAGTCAGGATGTCGTCTGCTACAGCCAATCGCCGCAGACGACTTCATGCCACGATGCTTCACACATGCTTTCTGTTGGCTACCAGTGGCTGTCCATGCGGCTAATAGCCGCACCCCAATGGCTACGGCCGCCGAAAGCATGGTCGTGATTTGCGGCCTCTTAATGACTTCATCACGTTGTTTAACTTAAGCAATCATGCTGTGTCTATCTGGGTTGCGTAGAATGAGGTGGTGCTAATGAAAGAGCCCCTAAAGAAATGAAAGGGTGGTGGTGGTGGTAATGAGGGGTGAAAGGGCTCGCCGTTGTTGGCCTCACAGATGTGTGCTACGTCACGACTGACGCCTGAAATGAGATAGAGATATTCTGTAGCCGATGACAGGGCCAATGGTGTCGTCTGCTATGTATGTAAAACGCCACTCCCGTCCCGTGAGCAGTTCCTTGCTTTTTCTTCCACTAGAATATATCGTGGGGATGTCGCGCGTGTCAATATATACTGTTCCAGCAAATTTCTGGCGTCGGGAACCCAACAAACAAAATTACATTTTGTCCCACATTGCGGACGGAGCCGTATCCTCTACCAGAAGAAAATGCAAAATGCCTCACCTGATGACATCTCTCGACGGGAGCCTCCAGGTGGAGCCAGTTTCTTTATGTTAAGTGCACAAGGCGCCAAACTCTTGCTGGTCATTTTCCGGTCTGTCTGCGAGGGAGAATGAGGCGGTAAGTGTCCTCGGTCTCTCTCTGGAATGGTAGGCTGGTACGCGTGTCTCTTGTTGTGTGTCTGTTGTGGTTTGCATTGTGGTGCAACTTACTTGATGATTTCGTATCACGTGATACCCGATACAATAAATTCACGCTAAATGACATTATTTTCAGTCAGATGTGCGTGGCTTTCGAAGCGCACATACGCAGCAGAAAATCGTGCAAAAATTTCCGATGACTGGCAACAAATTGCGGAGTTTGGTATCTGTTTTATAGACAGGATGGTGTTTATTTTCTTAAGAAATGTAGAGGAAGAGCACATACAGAAGTGAGACAATTTCTTTACTGTCAACTTTGTTCGAATGACACTTTAGAAAATGCGCTATACGGTATAGCACTTAGCTGTATTTACTCAGTTGCGACACAGCTCGAAAACCACTAATCAACAACACCAGATAGACAACCTGATTACCTGTCAAGTGCGCTAACCATTGTGCTACACTGACACTCCGTACCGACGACCGTTGCCAAGACATGCGAGTTCAGTTCCTGCCGCTGTCTGACTATTATTTACGACTACCATATTTCTATTTTTCACGTTCCTAGGCGCTTTCAGTGTTGTGTTGTCAATTTGTGTGTACCAGCTTCAGAACGGTTACTTTTCACCATCTTCAACAAATGTAGCTTATTGGTTTATTCACATGACGTCACCCGCAGAAGAGCGCCCCTGTCGCTAGCAGATTTGCCGCCCTAATGTGGGTCCTAAGGTTTTGTCTGTCCAGGCCTTCACCCTACATCACCGTTCTTCTGTTGTTTCAAAGTTTTTGTAATGTGTGAATATTATTTGTACCATATGAAAGTAATTTTAATGTTTTCAACATTAATAGTCCTCTAAATAGCATACGGCAGCGAGCGGAACCCGGAACCAAACTTCGAGGGACAGGCATCATGGCGACGATTTCGCCTTTTCGAAGTTAGCGCCCTCTAGAGGGGTGACGGCAGTGACTAAGCTCTTAATTTGCCACTTTATTCGTGTGTATTCGTATGAACTCTTGTAATTGTATCTTTATTAAACGGTGTTAGGGTGCACTTGGTGGTGTCCCTGGGGCTGCTGATTGCAGTGCATGGCCTGCTCGTGAGCTCCAGCAACCAATTTGCCGTGAACCTATACGAGGTGTTGCACAAGGAAGAGAGCAACTTGTGTTTCTCACCGTCGAGCATCGCTTGGACGCTGTCTGCTCTGTACCAGGGATCTCGAGGACTGACGGCCTACGAGTTGGCTACAGTCCTGGGCTACGATCGTTCTCAGGGGATCGACAAGCAATTGGGCAAGGCTCCAGAATGGACGTCTCTCTTGCTGCAAGAGGGATTCAAAGTCTTGCCGAATTACACCGCCATCCTGCGAGACGTGTACAGCACAGAGGTAGTATTCACTCGTTTCGCAACTGATATATATTCACGGTCTCACCCTCGATCAAAGACAGTTTCGTGTTACATGAAGTCCTCGCTCAAGGGCACACGGTACGCAAAACATAAACGTCGTCAGTAGGCGCTCTTACGTCACCCCCGAGGCAGTGACTCTCAGCGACTCGATCTCCTTTCGATGCAGAGGATGAAGGAGTCGACGACGTGCGGTGATACTCTTACCTCCTTGCTCTCATACTTGACTCCGATTCGTGGGTTGAACAAACGCACACAACCAGATCATTCCGGGTGTCCCACTTCAATTTCTGTAGTCCCATGGTGCTTCACTCAACCCAAGGAAGTGTATTGAGCATGTTGTCCAAGGTCACTCCCACCCACCTACACCCTACTCAGAAAAATCGTAGATCCGCCACCGGTCAGCCACCACGTGACGGCCCAATATAGCTGCCGCAATTAAACGTGCTTCGACGCACAGTGCCCAAAGATATTTTTGGACTCTCAACCATAACGAATCCATTCCATTGTGAATCGCAGGTTCGAGTGGCCGACCTCGGCAACCCCGACACTGTCGCCGCCATCAACGAACAAGTTTCCAACGTCACCAACGGACATATCCAGCAACTCTTCTCCGGTCCTCTTCCACCTACCTCGCGCATGCTCCTGCTGAGCGCCACCTATTTCAAAGAAACGTGGCAAACGCAGTTCGACCCTTCCAAGACATACCGTGGCCTTTTCTACAACTTTCGCGGCGATCCCGTCGAGACGGACCTGATGTACACCCGAATGCGAGCGCCCGTCGGCCGTCACGGTGGCTTCCAGGGGCTCCTGTTGCGTTACGCGGGCGGAACCCACGACGCCCTCGTCATCCTGCCCCAAAAGCGCTTCGGTCATCGACGACTCAGCATTAAATTGGTGGAACAACTGCTAGCGTCGCTGGAAGAACGCGAGGTAGACGTCGTGCTGCCGCGCTTCAAGATCGAGTCCAGCGTTCCCCTCAAGTCTTACGCTGCGGACCTGGGGATGCCGTCCGCCTTTCTGGAGAGCGTCGCCGATCTTTCGGGGATCACCGGTAGCAGGGACCTGTATGTGACGGAGTTTCTTCACCGTGCCGCCATTGTGGTGAACGAGGAGGGAACGGAAGCCGCTACCGTGACGGCGTTAACCGCGGGTCTTCGGAAACGTCCCAATGTGGCGCATTTCGTGGCTGACTACCCGTTCGTGCTCCTCGTCCGCGATGCCCCCACTGGGCTTTGGTTGTTCGTCGCGTACCTTAGCAATCTGTGACCTTCCGGGTGATTCCCCAAAATGTCTTCATTCGCCTTTGTAGTACCCCACCGAGTATAGCAATAAAGAACCTCCCAGATGATGAATTTTTGGTGCCAAGTTGCAGAGTCAAACAAGATGGTGCCAATTTTCGCCCATATACATGTTCAACGCCGTACCAGACAGCAGTTATAGGAACACAGAAGCACTAGTTGATGTCCCTCTTTCTTGACTTCCTGAGACATTCATTGGGTTCCTGTAGCACTGCGTAACGAAGTACCACAACGTACCCACAAGTGACGTCGTTCAGCTTCAGCACAGGTTGAAACACACCCAATAAAGTGTCGATGTGACACAACTGTCTGTTTACGTTCGTGTTCACTAGGGCCGATAAATAAAATGGGTTGTCCTCGGCGACAGGTCGGATGTGAACGCTGTGCATTTCTGCATAAATTGCTGAATCAAAAGATGCAGTACTGTCTTTCTTTTTGTTTTTCTTTTTTGCGAACACATAGTGCTTTTTCGCGATTTTCTTCCCTTCGAGCGTGGGCAGAGAACCTTAGACCGTATACGGTGCTTGAGTTTTTTCAGCCATTTATCGCATTTTATTGCTACGAGTCACGGCTCTCTGTGGGTTGCGCGTATACCTTCGGAAGCCACGTCACCCTGTGACCACAGAACAGTCACGCCAATACTGTTTGTTTCCTAATCGAAAAAAAAAATTGTCGCTGAATAAGGAAGCCTGCACGTTATACGAAGGAAGAGAAATCGCCGTCTTGCGCATTATTTAGCTACTTTAACAAAAATGCATATGAAAAGCCACTGAAATAAATAACCAGTCACTTGTCACACTTCCCACTTTTTGTATTCTTTATTCCCACATACGATTGCCGATTGGAATGACCTTCCTCGGTTCTTAGTCACCTCGCCTAACCATCAAACTTTTCGTAGAAACTTTGCATCATATCTACACATTTAGTGTGAAAGCATTATCTCATCTCTTGTATGTGTGTGAATTTTGTTATTACCTTAACTATTTTGTGCAGTGTTTGTGCTGTTTCATGTACTAATGTTGCATATATTGTACGTATCCCCCTCTTGTATCGCCCTAAGGGCTCTTGGAGGTATTTACATAAATAAATAAATAAATAAAAGAACACAGGAGTCGTAGAGTTGCAGAGTAAGAAAGTATTTTATTCCCCACATCCCCACCAGCAATGGGGTGGAGTATCGCCTTTGGTGATGAACCTCCCCACTTTCCATCTCTGTTGTTGTTGAGTTGTAGAGTAGGAAACCCAAGAGCTCTGGAGGTGCAAAGAAACAGCGCAGTTGCCACTGCACATGCCCGGAGCCCAAATCGTTCTTTGGGTTTTTGGGTGCGCACGCTATTTTTCGAAAATATAGCGAGGGGCCCCGTCTGTTGGTTTACGCCGACCGCTTTTGGCTTGAGGCTGGCTTGTGTCTCGCGGCCGGCGATAATATGCGTGAGCGTGTCGTCTGCAAACTGCACAAGACAGCGAGAACAACAGAATAAATAATACGATACCAATTGTTTTCACTACTCACGACGCAATATATGTCTACGCACGGCCGGGCTGTAGAGTCTACCAGTGATGGCCAGTAGTTAAACTAATAGTTAAACTACCTGATTGTAGTTCAAAAGTAGTTATCAACTACTTGCAGAAATGTAGTGGCAAGTACTAGTTAAACTACTATTTCGAGTAGTTAACTACAGTAGTTAGGTTACTGCAGGCGCCAACTACTTCCGATTTAGTCACAAGCTTCACGGCACGATTGTGCTTCCGACTTTTACCTTGAGGTACTTGTTTGATGAGAATGGAGGTGCAGAGCAATTGTGCCGTGCATGAGTACTAAATCTTCACTTTTATCACTCCTTGTGATTCATTATTAGGTCGATCTCCAAGAACACTAGAATGGGATTGGTGTTGATGGACAACGTTAAGTAGTTATAGATGTAGCTAAAATACATCGGAGTAGTTAAAGAAGTAGTTCTAACTACGTTCCCTGAAAAGTACTTGAACTACTAGTTAAACTACGCCATCACGAAGTAGTTAGTAGTTATAGTCAAGCCACTGTAGGAGTAGTTAGTGGCCACCACTGGAGACTACTACGGCCGTGATCTACGGCGATTCTTTTATTTCCTTTTTCTTTTCTTTTTAAGTCTTGCTTGTTGGTCGTAGTGGCGCTGCAAGCGGGGAACGCAAACGTACCGACTATTCCGAAACCGGTTGGGGGGGGGGGGGGGGGGAGTCCGCTGCGTGCATTAGTATTCCGGGTGTTTCAGTTAAATCCCTGGGCTAAATAATTCGCGAACGGGTGCACTAATCAAAGAACTTTCTTTTTTACAAATATCTATCCGATACCGCCTACAAGCTGCGTACCGTGTGAATGAGTGGGAGGCGCAAGGTATCCACTGAAGGTTCAAAAGAGGTAGTACCCATCTTAATGCCGACAGCGCCCTGCTTTAGAAGTTGTTTTTTCACGAAGCTCGTTCGAATTTTTATTTAAACAATGGGCACCTCCCACTCATTCGCACGGTGTGCTGTTTGTAGGAGGTATCGGATAGATACTTGTAAAACAGAAAGTTCTTCGACTGGTGCACCCGTTCGCGAATTATTTAGCCCGGGGATTTAACTGAAACACCCGGTATATCACTTGTGTAGTATTATAAAGCCATCTTACATGTGTGTGTGTGTGTACATGTAACGTCAAAAGAAAGGAGCTTTATAACTGTACAGTGGCGCCTCGAATGCGTTTGCAACCGAAAACGTCATTACATGGGAAAACCAGTGCAAAACCAGTCTTAGGAGATCGGTGGCTTGGATCATCACGCATATACTGTCAAAACGACGTTGGATATTAGTGAGTTTTAGTATACCGTACCCTATATCGCCTCTGCGCAGGGATCCCCCCTCCCCCCCTCCCTGAAATTTCTCAGGTGACCCCACCCAGCTCGCGGCCATCGTTCTGGTAGTGAGTCCCGCGCGGCGAATTACATCCTGTACTGTCAAACTTATGCTGTATAGGACCACAGTCATGCAGATGATCGCACCATGCATTTGTCCAAAATCATTTGAAAGTGACTGTTCAATGCATATATTGCGCGCATATATACGAGCAAAAATGCGTACGGGCACGCAAACTCAATGTGGATCATCAAGAAACATTTGCGCCCAACTCAATCAAGCAAGGTATTCTGCTTTTTCCGTCTATGGCTTTCACCTTTGGTTACCATAGGTATTCATTGAGCTTCGGGAGACAAGGTGCTAGTCTTTTTTTCTTTGTCTGTCGTGCGATTATGCATCTTAATGTTGCAATGCCGTTCATAATGAATCTATATTCTAATGTGCTGTGTTCTAACGTAATAACATGCACAAATAAAACGGGAAAGCTGTGGAGATGTCACCATTGTGCAACTATTCTTTCCGTGTCTAAGAAAAATTCCGTAAGTGGAACCTTCACCAAGCATACCCCCCCCCCCTTCCTTGAAAGCTCGGCACCCCCCCCCCCCCCCCCCCCCCAGCAGTGAATTTCTGGGGAAATCATCCGCTGCGTACGCGAAGGCGACAGCGCACGATATACTACGTCTCACTAATGTTCTCAATGGTACTTCAAATGCAATTTCAGATCCACGCGTATACGTCTTGCACTTCGTCCTCGTGGTGCATTCGTCATTAAAATAGCGCTCGTTTCCGCAATCGTTGGTTTGCACAAGTGACGTGCTTGGAATAATGGAAAGACACTCGCAATCGTTCACGGTCATTGAGCTGACTCAAACGCATCCTGTTGTATAGATGTGAATGAGATGGCGCGCTTCGAGTCGCCAGACCTGTACATTAAAGCGCAACGATGATAGAGGATTGTATGTGCAACTGTGATGATTATATAGTTAAACTGTGATGCGTCAAGCAAAGTTGCAAAATTTCCTTTTTTTCTTCTTTTTTAGTTTGAACACGTACACTTAATTAGCTCCTCTGGAAAGGTGCCACCTGCTACGAACTATCGTACAACAGTACGGTGTCCCTGGCTGAGTTGTATATGCGAAAGACATTTTCCTGGAAATAGTGTCACCCACCCCAACCAGTTCTTTGTAACGACATCTACAGCAGACAAACGCTGTCATTAGAAACCTTCGCTGTTTATAATCGGGTATTTTTAAATGCTTTTTGCGGAGCTTCGGGCTACCCTTCAGATGGGTCATTTTGTAACCTAACCTAAGTATATTTTTTTGCTAACCATGTTTCGAGAAACACTGTCATCGTTGGGAAGCCCCAGTCTGCGAGAATAAAAGAAAAGCGAGAACGCGCGATTAGAAAATGGACTATGCAGCGGACAATTTTCGGAGCACATGGTGACACTTTTCAAAACGAATGGGAAAAGCGAGAGTTCTGTTTTTCGCCGCGAGACAACTATGATCATCAGCGATAACGGTGTTTTATGATTTCTTTTAATTGTATGATGAAAGCAAAGATGTGTGGGAGGGATACGTCCTCCTGCCCGGCAAGACATAGTTTTTTCCCATCATCGTCACAACCATCAAGACACATCAAGGCCAAAGCGGGCGAAGCTCCATTAAATAAACGGAAACTCCAACGGAAACTCCAAACGGAAACTACAAGATCTGGCGGTTTCCACCGGGGTGGAAACATCCATCTTGCCTGTGTGGACCCCCAGCCGGTGCTGACACCCCCACTGAGCGTACGGAACGGAAGTAATTGTACAGCGCAGTCCTTGGCTTCCTGCCAATGCAAATGAATAAACAGAGCCTGTTCTCACACTGGCGAAGCGCGGCGGAGCTTTGGGTGGATTTCCCGGGCCGTTTCCTGCGCGACGTCAGGCGACGTCATCGATCCTCGTGGACGCCCTCTTTTGAGGGCCGGCGGCCTATTTTTGTCCCGCCGCCGAGATCGTCCGCACAGGTGGGTACGTACTACGTCGGATGAGATTCGCTATGAACTGGTCTCGTATCTCTGGCGTCAACTGAGACGGGGGTGTCCGTTGCAAACAATGGGTCTGTATGTGTGGTTCGTTGTGGTGGCATTGGCGTGGAATGCAGCCGAAACTGAAGGCAGCAGCAGCAAGGTGGCGAAAGCGAGCAATGCGTTCGGGTTCTCCTTGTTCCAATCGGTGCAGCGGTCCGAGGACAACCTGCTCTTCTCCCCCTGGAGTCTGTCCACCGTCCTCTCTATGGTGTACCTGGGCGCCAGAAACAAGACGGCCGCGCAGTTGGCTCAGGCTCTGCAATTGAACCATTTCTTTGGCGACGAGGACGGTGTCTTCAACGCTTACCGCGACGAAGCGGAGCTGCTGCGCGGCAACAACGTCCAGGACGATTTCCTCTCGTCCACCATAACCCTCACTCGGTCGGGAGACAAAATAGCCCGCTCTTACCTGAGCAACCTGGAAAAATATTTCAGCAGCGGCGTCTTTCACGTGGATTTCTCCGAGGGCGACAAGGTGCTTCGACTGGTCAACAGTCAAGTGAGCAAGTTCACCAAGGGGAAGATTCCCCAGATGCTGCACAAGTCCCCGGATCCGCTCACGACGCTTTTGCTTCTCAACTCCGTCTACTTTAAGGGCGTGTGGGAGAAGTCGTTCAACGACACCGCGCCTGCCGTCTTCTACGGGGCCAAGAACGAAACCACAGTCGACATGATGCACCTCAAGAGTGACTTCAACTTCGCCTACGACCGGGCGAGCGGATCTTACGTGCTTCAGATCCCTTACTCGGGCAGCCAGATCAGTTTCATCATTGTGCTGCCGGCCAAGAACGAGAGGAACCTCGAACGACTGCAGTTGAGTGCGGAATTCCTGGACACCATGTGCGAACGTCTGGAGCCTCGGTCTTTCGAACTGTCCCTCCCGCGCTTCGCAGTGCAATCCCAAATGGACCTGAAAGGCGCGCTCAAGACGATGGGCGTCAAGAGCCTCTTCTCGGCTGCCGAGGCAGATCTGACGGGCATGAGCAAAGACGGCGGGCTCTTCGTGGAAGACGTGCACCACCGTGCCAGCATGGAGGTCAACGAGCACGGCACCGAGGCGACCGCGTCCACCGCTGCGGTGATCGTGAGCAGGATCGGTACCCCTCGACTCGCCATCGACCGGCCCTTCTTTTTTGCCATTCGCCACATGCCCACGGGACTGAACCTTTTCATGGGACGTGTGCTTAACCTGTGATACGTTGCTGTGCCCCCTTGCACGCGGCTGCTAAGTAGAACGGCGAGAAGGAAAGCCCGCGCTTGTACATAATAAAAGAAGTGTCGCGTGCTCTTCCGGCGGACTTCGAGCGGACTTGACGCCTGGGGAAGCGCGAGTGGTGTTTGCCCTAGCACGATGTCCACTGGCGACCTTTTCCTTGTCAGTACAATCAGCTGTTATCTTGTTAGCCTATTTTGCGTGCCCGTTAAGACAAGCGATGCATGGACTATATGAGCTATGCTCCGTGTGGAACATATTCCATCCGCTTTTCTGCAGCGGAGGCCGTATATATTGTCGGCGATGAACGGGACATCTACCCCGACTCAAATTGTTGTCCATTCAATAAAATGTATTGTGCAGCTGTAGCCTTTCTGATCAGTGTTTGCTTTCTACTGAGTTCATCAACCGTTGCGCTACTTCCGACCTATTCTCCATGATGTCTAACAAACCTTCCATTAGCTGTAGCCGCTCTTTGCAGTGTAGTTTTTTTTTTTTTATTTTTTTTAATACGTCGGCCGTTTCTGATACTACTTTGTGATTGTAATATACAGATCTTTTGAACGTTTTATAATACACAAAGCTTTTATGTTATGGGCATTGTCATATTATGGATAGGTCGACATACACTTATGTGTGACATTGGGATAACCTTTATGTTCCCCCAAACCTTTTGGGTCGTTTTTGTCGACGTCATCGTCCTTTTTACTATAAAGTGTAGTCTGAACACAAATTACATTTACGTACGTACTCGAACATTATGCGCTACATCCAAGCTTAGTAACACCTTATATATTATGCGCTGCTAGATGCGTTACTAATATTATGCGCTACATCCAAGCTTCGTAACAAGGACGTCTGACATCAATAAGCCTGGTGGGTTCAACCTACACACAAAAAACGAAATACTCGTGGGTGTGTCTCGGCTCTTTTAAATTTTAATTGAAATTACTTTTCTTTTACACGATTGCCACGTGCATGATCCGCGTCGGTCACTTATTTCATACGCAATAGGAACAATCCGGAGTAGTTGGCACCAGGCTCATGATGGCGAAATGCAGACTGGGACATAGAAAGAAGTAAACAGGAAAGTGCAGACTCTAAACTGAGGTTTAATCATAGAGAACATAACGAGAGAATAATGCTGCACAGTAAAGTCGCACTCTTTCTATGTCCCTGTCTGGTTGCTGCGTTTCGCCGTCATGAACTTATTTCATACCTACTGTTACTTTCATACTGTTGAGTACGCTTCTGGTGTAAAATTGGCTGCTCAACTTCGCCTTGTGATATGATTCTGAAAAATATGCGTACTTCTGTCTCGACGTATTTATATTATTTAGGTAATACATCCGCGTACGGCAGTGGTTCAGACTTGGGTTTTTGCACTGCACTAGTGTTTTGTCGCTCAGCATAACACAGCGCCGAACTTGTATACTACACGAAAAAAATAACTCTACAAGTAGAAGCCTTCCCAGTCGACCTGGAAGCAACCATCCGTGTTAGCGCTTTTTCTTTCTCTCTCTCTCCCTTTTCCCTCTCTCGTGTTTCTAAATGACGTCCCAGTTTATTCCGATAGCTTGGGCATTTCTCTATCCCCGAGTAGGCGTCGAAGTGACGTTTTTTGAACGCAGGTTCTTCAGACGCATAGAAAAGGCATTGGGAATGCTTCGGAGGATCCGTTGCGTAGGAGGTGAACATATCCTGAGGACGAAATCACGCTTCTTGACAAGCCGCACACGACTGCCTGTTTGGCCTAAATCACGTTCTTGGGTTGCGTCGGATGAAACTTGTCCTTGAAACGGGAGACCTTGACCGTACACGCGCAACAAACAAACGCATCTGAAAGACTCCGGATTTTGTTTTGTCGCTCATTGCACTGAAAATTTCGTCACGAAAATAACTCTACTAGCCCACGCCATTGATAAACGAAGGAGCCGGAACGACAGCCCCGCAACTGTGACGTCACGAAGTGGGCGTTGACAGTCGGAAATCCCCCGCAGACATATTAGAAAAAGCCGTCATTCCGCTTCTCCTGGGCACGGATGCCAATCGTGCGCTATGAAGGCGCTGATTGTGGTCTGCCTGCTTTGGGCAGTGACGGCGTCTCAGGAAAGCTTCACTAAGATCCACAACGATTTTGGCGTCGCCCTGTACCACAAGTTGGGAGAACTTGGCCACAATGTGTTCCTGTCGCCCCTCAGTGTCGCCACCATCGTCGGCATGGTCCACCTCGGAGCGAGGGGCAGTTCACGGGACCAACTAGAAGCCGTGCTGGGATACCAGGATGCTGCCATCAGTGGAGAGGAAGCCCACGTCGCCTTTCGGGAACTGCTGGGCAGGATCCTGGCGGGGAAGAAAGGCTACGACTTGACGGTCGCCAGCGCAGTCTTCGTTTCTGCGGGAACTCCGGTGTTCGAGAAGTACCAGAAAGACCTCGCCAAGTACTACCAGTCCGGATTGTACTCTGCGGATTTTGCGGGGAGTTCCGTCGAAGCTACCGAAGACATCAACTCGTGGGTCCGCGACATGACCGGTGACAAGGTGCCATCGATCCTGGACAGACCGTTGCCGCCCTCTGTGCCTCTCCTCGTCCTCAATGCGGTCCACTTCAAAGGCAAGTGGGAAAACCAGTTCCACGTGAGTAACACCGAAAAGGAAACTTTCTATAATCGCGGTACGGATCCCGTCAAAGTGGACACGATGAAGCAGACGGCAGAACTGGTACACGCTTTCAGCACCGAACTGGACGCGCAGATCCTCGAACTGCCCTACGTGGGCGATCGTGTTGTGATGGTGTTAGTTCTCCCCACTGAAAAGACTGGTCTGCCAAGCTTGGAGAAAAAGTTCTCCTTGGATGCAGTGAGGAGTGCTCTGGAAAGCTCCGTTCAGCACCGGGTCACGGTGTCTCTGCCCCGCTTTAAGTTGCAGGAGACGTACAACCTGAAGAAACCTCTGCAGGCGCTGGGCCTCCGCAGGGTGTTCGAAAAGCCCGGGGCGAATCTAACGGGCATCGCACCGCGTCCCCCGTTGGCTTTGGACGAGGTTCTTCACAAGGCTTTAATTCAGGTGGACGAGGAAGGGTCCGAAGCCATAGCTGTGAGCGGAGGCATCATCAGTCACTCCCGACTCCCGCCCAAGGACATTGTTTTCCAAGCTGACCACCCCTTCCTGTTCTTCATCGAGGATGTGCCCACAAAGTCCGTGCTTTTTATTGGGAGGCTTCAAGAGCTTTGACGAGCAGCTCCTGTGAAAACATCGGCGCAGTTTTAGCGGTTTTGTTTTAGTGGTCGCATGTTTTGTTTTTAAATAAACCTTTAGAGCTGGGCACCGGCGTTTTTTCGGACCGGCCGCCCATTTTTACAAACAACTTTATTTTGTGGTTATGGTTGGGGACTTTCATCGCTAGGGGCGATACTCTGTACCCCATTGCTGGTGGTAATGTTTCATGATTCTCATTATTACGGTCCTTCCTTGGAGTTTCTAGCGCGCGACGAAATGGCCATGATTTCTCACAGTGCGATTTTACCGGATGTATTCCTGGCAGAACCATGCACGGGAACATGTACTAATCCAATTTACACTATGTAGGCGTCGAGGCTCGGACGCTCGGCCCAAATGCAATGCAATTGATCTCCTAGATTTTATCTTTCTGGTGGATTCAAGGACAAGAGAGCAGGGTAGGACCTAAAGATAGGGTCCGATAGACCTGTCCCTTTCATTCCTGTCTTTATGGTGTCCCTCGGTGGGTGGCTTTCAAGTGGAAAGGTGGTGTTACGCGAGCTGGGACTTGGAACCTCCGGTCCGAGATTTTAGTTTCGCCCAATTGCAGCAAAGCAAAAGTTTATAATCTTTGGCTTAAACGACAACCAAGATGAAAACGCCTGCCCCCCCGCATGCAGGTAAGTTGCTTTAACAAATACTTCGCACGCACTTTACGTGTGGCAAAGTTTAGGTTTCGCGACACTACGTGCATGTTTCTGCGTGCGAAATGTTCCTTCACAACGTGGTCAATTTCACGTTTCAGATAACAAACATAACGCCGGCTCGCTTGCATCCCACTTTGTTTATGTTCAAAAGATAACCAGCAACATTTGAGATATGGTACAACAAAATGTACAAGCAGTACCTTACACAACAGTTTTCAGCTCTCTGGGCCGCGCGTCCCGAGGCGAGTTTACGCCCGGGCCAGTGTAAGCGTGAAGCGTCCCCCCCCCCCCATACACACACACACACACACACCTCAATGCTGTCAGAAGCTCTGCAAACAAAGAGAAGAAAACGCTCATTTACACTGCCGAGATCGTAAATGCAAATTCTCTTCATGCCCGCTTTATACTGTCGAACCAACCTGCCAGCGTTCGGCGCCCTCTCTGGCTACCCCCCCCCCCCCCCTCCATAGGAACGGCTGAGCTCTGGGGATCATATGTATGCATTCGTTTCCTTTTAGTTTGAGGCGAAAGTATGACTCTCATGAAATTCTTTTCCCATTATGACTTTATAATGCTATCGCAGCCACGCACAATTCAACACGGTAAGGACACAGCGCACGGCATTTAGTGGCCAATTGCCTACACACCTTGGTTCAATTTTATTTTACGCCGATTACATTTTTCTGAAGGCGCGGTACTCCAGGGTACGCGATACGTTTTATGTCATTTTCCGCGCAATCAGCATGAGCACAATTGGCAACATCCGGCTTTGTTTTACGCTGGTTACATTTTTCCAAAGGGGGCAGCATTCCAGGGTACGCATTTTATGTCCTTTTCCGCACAGTCAGCATTAGCACAATTGGCAACATCCGGCCACGTTTACGTTGATAACACAGTGACGCTATGCGGATCCAGCAGAACTTCGGACCGGAAGCGTCAATCTTGCCTGACATTACGGCTTCCCTCACGTCATTTTGACAGGAAGTTGCAAACCCCCAAGTCATCTTAATGTATGTACATATCATGCTGTCCAAGACAGCACCCCCCCCCCTCTCTACACACACATACACTCTGAAATATCCTGGATGCAGACCTGGGCAGAAACAAGTGCGAACTCCTATTGACGACCCCGATTCCTTTGTCTTCGCTCTTGCATACACTCTATAATCATTCCCACAAGAGCATAGGCTACTTGAAGAGGCGTGCTTCGATACACTTTGGCCATTTATTTTCTTTCTCACGTGTGCGTATAACACCATGGTGCGCAATGCACGGGACACCCACAGTGACAATAAACACAGGTCGACGAAACACGGGTTGCTGAAAAAGCGCGGCTGCTCTTTCTGTGTCCTGTCTGACCATAGCTTTTGCCACCGCGGTGATATCCGAACCGCCCGTCAGGGCACACACAGATCATTTCTCCAGATCACTTAGGGCGAAAGCAGTCCTCAACGAATCCGCATTAATCCAGTCCGTGTACTTCACATAGTGCTCCACTATAGAGCTGGTCCCACGGTCGACGTCATACTTTACAGAAGCTTGTTACCGCGAAGACGGTCAACCGCTCCGTTAACTATGGCAGCTGGACGACCTTGCCCGCGAAGAGAACTGTTCCTGAAGAGCGATGAATGATGAAAAATAGAAAGGGATGCGATACGTAGAAGTTTGGATAAGCGCTGTACGAGATCACGGGCAGGGCGGTGAGTGCCACGGCTTCCGTGCCCCGTTCGTCTACGTTCACCTTAGCACGGTGAAGAACGTCCGATAACTGCAGCGTGGACCCGATGCCCGTCAGTTCTCCTTTTCTGAACACGCGACTAACACCCACCGAGCTCAACTCATCCTTGAGCTTGTACGACGCTTCCAGTTCCATCTTGGGTAGAAACAAGTCCAGGGAGACATTTGTGAATGTGTGCAATGAGCTCACCAGGTCCGTTACGGACAGCGTGTTCAGCAGGGCGTCCACTCCAGTCGGCAACTTTGGCAGGACCACCAGCATGGCGGCACCGTTCCCTTCGTAAGGAAGTAATATAGCATTGGCGTCGATTGCTGGGAGAGGCTTTATGAAGAACGATTCTCGCATGTACATAATCCGCACTGGTTGAGGATCTGTGCCGTGGTTCATAAAGGTTCCCATAAATGTAGAGCTCACGCTAAATGGCTTTTCCCAGAACCCTTTGAAGTAAACTGCGTTGATGAGCACCAGCCGCGTGTCGGGGTGCAAGGGTTCGTTCAGAGCAGGCCAGATAAGACCCTGGCTTGTTTCTCTGACCAGTTCATTAATAGTCTGCCTCGTTCGCTCGATGTCTTCAAAGTCTGTAGTAACTATCTGAGCACCAATATCGTCCCGAATAGCTCTGGCATACTCCTTGTCTATTTTGTACTCCGAGTGCTGGAAAAGTGCGCTGCCCTCGACTAACCTGTAGCCTTTCCCTTGTGCAGTCTGGTTACGGAGCGAGCCGAAGCCTCGGGCCACGTGTACAAGTCCGTGCCGCTCGTACCCTAGGCTGCTGGAAAGTTCGGCCCGGGTAGCTGCGTTGGCTCCAGGGTACAGCATAGCCATGCTCGTGGCGATGCTCAACGGAGATAGCACAGCGTTCTCATCTTTGGGCAGGGTACGGAGCAAAGCCATACCCAGGTCGTTAGAGCTACGGGCCGCTCGTGATGCTTCGTCACCTAACGGTCGGGGTTCGTAGCGCGCCAAGGCACGAGCTAAGGGTGGAGGTTGTCCCAGGGACAAGGGACGTCCCCGAGGTACGTAGCGCGGCAATGGCGCTGTAGCGATGGCCAGCATCCCGACCAAGAGAAGTGCCAAGAAATTGGCATACCTGGAAAGAAAGCATGTGGAGGTACATTAAAAGCAAGGCTTCCAATCTACTTCAGTCGTCGACTAGTCTGCTAATCGCGTTACGGGTGTCACACAGGAACCGTCAAAGGATCGATACTCGACTCTAGCGGCACTGCACTGGAATTCAGTAGGAGCACCAGAAGAATTATCTATTTTAGCGTGGCTATATGAACCCCCATTTATTTCTAATGCACTCGTTTTAACTCGAAATCAGAACTGCGGGAACTAATGATTCGCGCCCAGTCATGGTATGTGAAAGTGAATTTCACGTTGTCTTCTGCAATTACCAGCTCTTGCTGGTTTACTGCTTTCAAGAAACTTTATTCGAAAAATCTATCATGCTATATGACACTCGGCGCAGACGCGTTTGGACGATTTGTGTGCTTGAAACGACCACGTGTTCAATATCACCTCGCAAGCCAAGTACACACTTGGAGCCACAGTGAGGGCGCAGCGACCATGGAGTGTCGTGGCAGTTTTTATGAGATACACAAGTGCGTTTGCCTAGAAATCAGCTTTGGTTCTTCGCTTTTGAGACCTTGACATCAGGGTACAGGGTTTCCAGAGGCATAATGTCATGTCACCATGAATGACAAAGGCTGCTTTGGATTTAAAGGGGGAGGGACAAAGGATTTAAAGCTATCGCATATGGGAACATGTGCATGAGACCGATTCGGCAATGTTTGGCAACGCTTCACAGTCTACTTGGCCAAATTTCTCATCCGAAAACAGCTTACATGTAAAATAAATTAGATTCGCACTGCCTTCGCAGCTAAGGAAGCCCTAGCGTTAGTAACATCATGGTGACGTCAGCCAGGTACACGAATGGGAGCTCAGCGCGGCCGATTGTCTCCTTCGTTCGTTCGTCTGCTTCGCGTTCGCACCGCAATATACAGGGTGTGTGCAGAAAAACATGACCCGCATTTTTACATGTAACTCGTTGTCTACTTAGCCGAGGAACTTCCGGTGGCGCACGACGGCGTATTTATGCGTGCGAAAGCTACAAAAAAAATCCTGGAAGCCATACTCAGTGTAAAAAAATTAACTGAGCGTGAAAACATGGGCTTCCATGCATTAGAATAGGGCGGTCATGACAGTGCATGGTAGTGCATTTCGGTCTCATGAGAGTTATGTGCAGGCACCGCTAG
Organism: Ornithodoros turicata; assembly: GCF_037126465.1. NCBI lineage: Eukaryota > Metazoa > Arthropoda > Arachnida > Ixodida > Argasidae > Ornithodoros > Ornithodoros turicata. Next base: position 9,277,965 of record NC_088204.1, read on the forward strand.
GGGTACTGCCGATGAGCATCCATGTGGGACATCGTTTCGATTTATGCACCGATAGCTCCCCTAGCGGTACTTGAACACAACTCTCCTACGTGCACCACGTTGCCCTTTCACCTACACCCTATTGTCCACCACGTTGCCCTATTCTGATGCGCGGAAGCCGACGTTTTCGTTGTTCCGTTTATTTTTTAAGCTGGGTATGGCTTCCACAATTTTTCTACAGATTTCGCACGCATAAATGCGCCGTCGTGCGCCACCGGAAGTTCCTCGGCTAAGTAGACAACGAGATACATGTAAAAATGCGGGTCATGTTTTTCTGCACACACCCTGTACTACGTGAAAAGTCGTCAATAAAGGCTCCTACTTTCGCTTATGAGGGTGAGTACCGACGCAATCATGTCACGTGAAACACGGTGTTACGTTCCTGGCTGTACCAATCACAACCTACTAGATAATGCCGACCATGTCATAGGCACCCCATCCCAGCGCCGCATTTGGAGGCTAGCGGTGGCGCTACTTATCGTCCCAGTTTATTGCTTCCTCAATTTCTACAATACTATGTAGTTCAGCCTCCATTAGTATTTTTGTACAAGCGGTGGATGTCCCACGAGAGATGTTCCTTTCTAGAGTTGATTATCATCATCATTCTACGCGTTTTCATCCAAGCTGTTGCTGTCGTCTGCTACAGTAGTCGTACGTCCGCCATCTGCGCGTTCAAAATTCACATTTCCATTGTTCAATCATGATGTAGATCTCACGGGCCGATGTGCAGCGCTCCTAGCGGATGGTGCGGACGGGCTCCTCCTAGGGGTTGCCGATTATGACATGGTCGCTATAATCACGGTCCCTTGATATCGGCAGTGATCGGCTTGATATGTCCCGTGCTATAATCTAGAAAGGTCGTGGTACGAACATGCCTGGCGCGCTAGCCCAGAAGTGACATTTCATGACATGATCACAACTCTTCACGACCAGCAGACGCCCGCCGGTCGTCAAGGGGACGCTCCCTGATTGGACTAGTCCGTGTGACGTTTTCTCCGATTTCCAGAGAGGGAATTCCGACATACTCTCAACATCCGACATCTGCTCTTGCCATGCATTACATCCAATCGCACAGAAGCTACTCCACTTATTCGCGTGGGATTTTCGGCATTATTGTCCATGATGAATAAGGAGTAAAACGGCGCTATATAGTTTAGGAATAGACCTCTACCCGAGAAACGTCATCATGACGTTGGTAGACAAACTGAAACCGAAACAGATCGGAAGAGGAGGGCTGGGTTCCACGAATCGGCACTTGTTCACTGCCTTTTATTGAAAGATAAGTATAGGACCGAAGGTCACGTCCCTTTCAGGGATCATCGTAATCCCCTCAAGACCGTGGCTTTCTTGCGTGACCTTGTTCGCGAGCATAGTTCAAGTCTACCAAATTGGTGGCGCTGTCGAACACTATGACGTCATTTGTTTACAAACAGGGACATTTAATTTAATTTAAGGGACAGCATTTAATGCTATAGCATTTAATGCTATGTCTATTCATCTGTACGGATGAGAGAGTTCCTTTAAACCATTGGCGATCGTGTGTCGGGCACTTGAAAATCGTTATACGTATTTTATTTTTTCGTTTGGTTCAGTTCTTGTTTCGTATATTGTGAGAAAAAAAGCAAAGGAACGGTGATCTCTCAACATTTTCCACGGCCTACATGAACTCGTCCCTTGTTCGTGTAATTTTGACTCCCCTCAAAATGTGACGCGAAAGAAATTGAAGCGTAATGTCTGGCAACACTGTTGATAACTACACCACACAAAATGTGAAAATGAGCCATCAGTATATAGTGAACAACACAGCTTGGCAGCGCAGATTGCCTGTGTTTTCCGGACACACGCGAAATGTTTTCTTCGTTCTGAGAAATCCCCGGTTTTAATGCTCGTCGTGTTTTCGCAACCACAGTCAAGTTCTCGAAACGGGAATCTTCTGGCATTTGATTTTGACATAGCCAAGGATATGCCCCTTACTCAGTAGGAACGGTTGCGGATATCCATTGAAGAGAAACGTTCAGGATACATGCGCTACCGGATCCCATCCGTTTAGCGAGCCTCGTTTTAGCGAATCTCGTTTTAGACACTACTAGCTACATTTTAGGGGATAACGTTTTAGGGGAAATGGCGACGCGTTACGCTTTAGCGAAAGTCGGTTTAGAGAATGACGTTTTTAGCGAAGTGACCTAAACTTCGCGTTGGCTTCGTTAGCGTTGTAATGGGGTAGTGTGTCTACTGCCCCCCAGCGGTAAATCACCCCATGTCATAGTCACGGTTTATTTAATTGTTATTGTTGTTGTGGTTGCGTTGGCTTCGGTTTCCTTTGTGTTTCGTTCCTCTTTTGAGATACACGAGAACGTATACTTGTTTATGGGATTCCTAAAAGTCTATGCTGAGCCTATATCAGAAAGCGAGTTTGTAGTAGCTGGCACCGTCTTCTTAACGAAAGGTGTGTTAAAGTGAAAGAGTTGGGTTATTCCCTTTGACGTTAATATGGCTTGCACAAGGGACTTGGATTTCCAAAGCATATAGGGGATTATGTGTCGTATAATTTGGAGCACATATATCCCCCAGTTTTCCGCGTTCGTTGAACGATTTGGTTTGACACGCGTTACGCTCTACCACCCGATCTTTTTATTTTATTCTTATTTTTTCGCGGGGAAGGGTGGTGGTGGTCGTTTCACAACCAATATTCTGGGTATCGTCTGGAAGGTGCTGCAGTATTTGTTCGCAGAGTGAAATGGTATACACACAAACAGCACATGGAGGGTGATTCCTTTCCAATATACGTTGACGCGCTAATTTATTTCAGGCGCGACTAGTTTATTTGTACAGTCAAACTCCTTTACAACGAAACTCAGGGGACAGCAGGAAAAAAAAATAATCGCAGTAAAGGTATTTTCGTTAAAAAGGATGTCCATTATAGGACCCATAGGGTTCCAGCGGGACCGCAAAAAATTTTGCTGTAGTGGTATTTTCGTTAAAAAGGTGTTCGCTATAAAGGAGTTTGACTGTATTACCATGTGAGGGGCCTACAATATGAGATCAAAAAACCTTTTAAAAAAAAGGAGAGAGAGAGGTCTGAGAGGTTTGACATCGCAACCAGGTTTGATATCACAATATATGTATATCTTCATTAATCAATGAGGCTAATTGGTGAAAACTAATGAAGGCTTCCATTCGGAAGTTTAGTATATGGGCCCCTCAGGTGGGAATACAAATACATTGGACGCGCGCAGTAAAAAGTAACGCGTCTATTTTTGAAGATCTGTGTCGATTAAAGGTAGTCACCTTGCACACATGGTAAGCAAAGGAATCATATCGGGATATCCGTACTTGGAACCCTGAGATTGAGGGAACGGGAAAAAAATCACATGGGCTTGGGTGTCAGGCCAGCTACGAGGGACAGATCACGTGGGAGCATGGCGACACCGTTTTAACAGTTTGATCGGAGTGGCGCATTGTGGCTCATTTGAAATAAATGCTTTTGAACGAACCTTGTCGCAAAATCTTCGTGTTCTAACGTAAAGAATGCACGCATTCTCTACGAAATACCGGTACTTTTCCACCAGTGATAATGCGATTAAATCTAAGACAAATTTAAAAAAAAAACGTAAACTTACAACCTGTATTCTAGTCGAACGGTCACTGCTCATTCGATAACTATATGAAACCGAAACCAAAACTTCACTCGCAAGAACGGTGATCTCGAAAACATGCCTCGTATTCTCTAAAACGTAGTTCGATAAAACGAGCCTTGCTTTCGCCCGAAACGTAATTCGCTAAAGTGTAACCTCTTCTCTAAAACGATATTCTCAAAAACCAGGCTCGCTAAACTGTCGGGGAACCGCTAGAGACAGACCGCTTGTCCACTAGGCCACGTATATGCCCGCTTTGATTATCTCATATTTCACATGATCAGATTGCATGATACATGATCATGATACATACATGATCACTTCACTTTGCATTTTGTTATTTCTATTCAGCTGAGCACGATCTTCAATAGCTTTGCAGGATTCCCACGGAAATGCGCTGCAGTATACAGTCATGTCTCGATTATCCGGACACCTCGGGAATCGTCCCTTTTCATCCGGATAACGAATTTCCGGATAACCGGACCAAGCAAATTTCCGGAGAAACCCGAGAAATTTGGAGAAGACCGTTACTTGAAAAATCCATGCGAAGTGTGTGCGATGTGTCCTTCTTGAAATTAGTAGGTACACGTGTGACAGACTTTTGGTTACCACCACGGCACCCTACTGTTCAGTTGAGAGCAATGTCTGAGAAAGTTGGTCCTGCACATATATGTTTTTGTACATACCATACCGCATACATACCGCACACACCAAAAAGGAGTGACCTCAGAAGAAAGGAAGGTCAGACACTACAGAATGACCCCGCGAAATATGACCCTTTTCTGGAACAATTTGACGTTGACACTTTTCCGGATAACCGAATCGGAATAACCTCCTGGGTCTTGCAAGATTGTTCCTCGTACTTGCTGCCCGGGTACGGATAACGAATTCGGGATAACTGAGACAAAATCCAATGGTAGCAGGTTCGTTCCAGGTAATGTATTCCGGACAACGAGGTTTCCGGATATCTGAACTCCGGATAAGCGAGACATGACTTAGTTTATCCAGAACTGCAAGCTCGGGGGGTTGCAAAAAGATTGGGGATGCAGTTTGTAACAGTAGTATACACAGGAAAAAGTTAGGAGGTGTCTGTGTGTGATGGGGGGCGTCTGGAAAAACCACTGTCGCGGTGCATTTGCGCCGAAATCCGATCCTAGTCAAACTTGGACAATTACGGAGGTAATATAAACTTTTTTTTTTTTTTGCCACCGCAGCCTTCCTTTAAAACGCTCTTGGACGCGTGGTAAGCTGGACGGCTACCAAAAGTTGTTTTGAAAAGTTGAGGACTTACCCGACAAGCGAACGTGGCATGGCGGCGGATGTGCACAGGATGAGTGGACGTCCTTGTAAAAACTTCCTTCCACACGTCGTAGCCTTGACACTGACGTCACTACAATACGCCGTGTACGACTGTTCGTCACGTGCGCTGGTACCTGGGGCCCTATTAGGCGCAGAGAACAGAAATATATGTCACAGGGCCTCAACCAATAGTCAAGTCCTTGATCCGGCAATCTTCGTGATAAAGTATATAAAGTATGAAGAGTGCAGAATCAGGTGCTCCTCTATTGGTTGAGGGTGCGTGACATTCATCTCTGTTCTTCGCGTAACGGCCAATGATCACAGGCGAGACACAAAGTAATCGAGGTCGATTACTTTGACGACTACAGGGCCTCTGGTGAAGTTATAAATTGATCATCCAGGAAGCAGCGATTTGTCGCCATTTCAAGCGACTCCGCAACTAAATCACCGAAAATGTTGTGGTATACTCGTAAACTTTGGGATGTCAGGAACATGTCTATGAAATATCTCGTTCCAAAACTGCGCAGATTTTATTCGAGCGAATTTATTACGAAGCGAGCGCTTCGCCTTTGTGAAGCGAGAGGGCGCTGAAAGCCACACACTGCTGACATCATCCGGCATCCGGCAAGGGAGAATGCGGGTTGCGAAGCGGCTCTGTTTTCCGCTCTTCGCATTTCGGTTTCGGTTTTCTATTGCCATTATTTACGAATTAATTACTCGCGCAAAGTGAATGCAAATGTTGTATTCGGTATCGAGGGGATGGTTCGTGTTCGGTATGATGCTCACCTCTTTTTTTGTTGTTGTTGTTTGTTTGTTTGTTTTTCGAATCCTTGCGAAGATTCCCTTTAAAACAGTCGTGAAGGAATGTTCAATTGACCTCTGCCTGCTTGTAAACAAATGACGTCACAGTGTTCGACAGCGCCACCAATTTGGTAGACTTGAACTAGGCTCGAACAAGGTCGTGCCCGAAAGCCACGGTCTTGAGGAGTTACGATGGTCCTTGAAAAGGACGCGACCTTCGGTCCTACTATTCTTCCAATAAGATGCAGCCGACAAGTGCCCGTAGAACTCAGCCCTCCCCTTCCTATATGTTTCGGTTTCAGTCTGTCTACCAGCGTCATGGTGATGTTTCTCGGGTAGAGAAAAATACTTATGACTTTCTGGTGTTCGGAGCAGAGTTCTTCCGTAACAACAAAGGATGGACTTCTCTAGCGGACAGAGCGGGTGGCAGCTCGCGCCACCTACAGCTGGGTGATTTCACGCCGAATCAGGCAGGATGGTCTGGTCGACCTCTCAAATTTTTTCTTTCAAACTTATATTAAAGCTGTGTCCCTAGGAGGCACATTGGCGCTAAAAGTAATTGAAAATAATCGGTGGATATTTTTTAATGAATTATCATTCAGATGTGGGCATTTCGACCATTTCGACCATTCCAACGATGTTTGACGCCACGTATCTTCATAACAATTTGACATATTCAGCTGAGTTTTTTTTTTGTTTCTTTTTTTTTTTTTTCACGTATTGTCATGGGTCATGGGCAGCATATCCTAAGTTCTGAAGACTCTAAGGTTTGCCTCTGAGGAGATAAAAAATCGCAAAGTTGCCTCATTTGTAAAATATGATACGTTTTGGGAACCTCACTAGCCGTCTCCCAGTTGTGATACCCGAAAGTAATCTACATCATTGTGTTCGTCTCAAAATACCTTTTCTTCTCATAGCAAGTACATCGTATTGTGATTTGGGGCAACGCACGCAACAGTCTTTTTGTGAGGGGTGTCTACCGAAAATGCGTAAATTGGACAGCGCGCATCACATATATTCCCAATCGTGACATCGTTCATTTTACTCACAAACGACCCAAAAAAGCACACCAAAACAAAAAACAAAAAATAATTTTGCTTCAGAGATGGTCGAAGTTCGTAACGCAACGTAACTTCGACCACCTCCTCACCTAAGGAAGCCCCATCGACAGTAACATCATGATGACGTAAGCCAGGCACACGAACAGGAGAGCAGCGCAGGCGATTGTCGAGTTCGTCTGCTTCACGTTCGCACCGAAATGGCGAATTCGGGAGGTAATTTCATTGCAACACGGCCTAGCGCTCGGAAATTGTTGGGAAATTTCCCGCGCTGAATCACGTGACCGTTGCCACTCGAGTGCGCGGAATCGAGCGGTTTTAGCCGCTTGGATCGCTAGCGCACACTAGGCTGCTAGCGGCGTCTGCTGGCTCTGCCAGCGGCGTCGCGATCGCTCGTCTTCGGGTTCGTCTTATGCGAACCCACGTGCCGGACGCGCCGGCCAATGCGGGCCGTCGCCACCCTTGCAGTGCGGATTTGACGACACCGGATACAGTGTGGCAACCCGTTGCGCGTCGTCGGTCATCGGTCAGGCCCTCAAACCGCTCTGTAATTGGACTTGTGAGCCAAAGGGCGCTCCCTGATTGGCCTTGTCCAAGTGACGTTTCCTCATACTTCTAGAGCCGCAAGCTCGGGGCTTAGTGGTTAGCGCGCTGGCCATGTCACGTCGAGACTGGGAGGTACCCGGGTTCGAGTCCCGGTGCCGGCTCTGTGGTTTTCCCTGGCTTTTCCCGAGACGCAGTCGGACATATGTCAGCACAGTTCCCTTAGAAGTCGGCCCATGATGCACATTCTCCCGAGGGCGTTAGTCGTGACGTAGCCCACCTCTGTGAGACCGACAACGACAGGCTCCTTCACCACCACCAGAGAGGGAATACCTTCAGCGTACATGTCTGCTCTGGCATGCGTTCCATCAAACAAGAAGTATAAAACGGCACTAGATAGTTTCGGAATCGACTGGGACGGATTCGAATGGCTTTTATGTCTTTTTTTATTTTTCCGATTTCTTAGTCCTAAGCTGAATACTTCCCAGTCAGACCTCGGTCCTTAAATCTAGTTTCTGATAGTACACGTTGCCTCTTTCTCTCTTAGCACAACCAGAGCTAGGATTCGAACCCGGTAGCCTCCCGTCATTACTCACATGCAAGCATGTGGCGTAACCAGACCTCAAAGGTAGGGGGGCTCGGTACGACCCCCCGCCCCGGTTGCGCCAACTAACACATACATACGTGTGCATACAGCAAGATGAGCGATAAAAATCTATAACGTTTGAACGTTAAAAATGCTATTATGTACGTATTGGCTGTCGTGGCCGGCGATGCAGCGTCACGACATTGAATGTAGTTTGAAAACCTCTTCATTTCAAAACTATTCAAGAATGCTGCTTAGATACTGTAGATAGACGCCAGCAAAAGCAAGTACTTTCGCGATTGTCACGCTGGATCTCCCTGCCTCCCCCCACATATATATATATATATATATATATATATACGCTACAAAATGGAGATTCGAACGACCAGGATGTTGTATATAGATAGAGGAGAAAAGATACCAGAGACGGAAATAGGGAGTGGGGGAAAGTTATTTATTACGCTGGCATTTAAACTAAGGGTCTGGGGAAGTCTACGTTTCGGCGGAAGCTCCGCCTTCTTCGGGACTGAGACGAAAATCTATGTACAAGGTCAAGATGTACAAGATGTATGTACAAGATTCCGGAAGGTTCCGGAATCTTCCAGAACATGACTCACTGACGACTACCTCGCAGTGGAATTGTACCGGCTGTGACGACACTTTTGTAACCTTTTAAAAGACCTTGTACATAGATTTTCGTCTCAGTCCCGAAGAAGGCGGAGCTTCCGCCGAAACGTAGACTTTCCCAGACCCTTAGTTTAAATGCCAGCTTAATAAATAACTTTCCCCCACTCCCTACTTCCGCCTCTGGTGTCTTTTTCTCCCCTATCTATCTATATATATATATATACATATACAAATATAAATATGCATATATATATAAATATATATACATAAAATATATATAACACAGCCCATGCGGCTGTGTTCCCTATGTAAAAACCCTATCTCCTGGATGATGCTGTGCCGCAAAGCACGAAATTTCCTTAAGAAAGCCCCCCATGACAGGACAAAACCGAACAGCGTCCTCTTGCGTAGCACGTTCTGCTGCAGTAGCCATGTCGTATTATACTACTAGTGCTAGAACGCGACAGTAAACGGGGCTGAATTTCTACGGGGCATGAGACATGTAGAAAATACCGCTCAAAAGTATCTAAAATAAGATACTAAATACTGCGAGCCGATTGTAATTCATATACAGCTCAAAATACTTGAAAACAACAAAAGTATTTAAAATAAAGTACCACACACTCCAAAAAGTATATAAGATACGATACGTACATTGTACGTATACGGTTGTAAAGGTGTGTCGCTTCGAGACTTGAACATAAGATTCCTTCCCAAAGAATTTGAATGAAAAAATAAAACAAAAAGATGTCCTTTTCGGTTTCCGCACTTGTCCGTGTCTCTAGGCTAGGATACGAATTATGAACCACTACCAACTATCCCGTCTTGCTCCCGTGAAAAATTCATAGCTTGAATTTCGACGTACCTCCATGGTGCTTTTCATGAAGCTCCATGAAGACATTTTCCCATCCGCAGAATCTTCGAATCTTCTTCTGCACAGGCGGCTGCCTGATAGGCTCCACGCTACAATCTGGCAATCTACACGGCTCGAAGGACCCTGTCTAAAGTGAATCCTGCCTGACGGCGTCCTAATAATATCACTCAAAGAAAAAATAGAGGTTGTCACTCGCCTATGTGTCATCACGACCAGTGGCCATGGGCGTACCGAGAAGGGGGCAAGGGGGGGGGGAGGGGGTTGTGACCCCTTTGGAACCCTAAGGTCGCTTGTGAAAATAGTGCTCTTTTTAGTCATAGGTCGTAATGATTATTCTCAGATGTCATGATAGGGACCTCTGAACACCCAAACAAGCGTCTCAAGAAGACCCAGGGAACACACCCAGACAGCCCCCCTCCCAGCGGGGTTCCAACACCACACGCTAATGAAAATCCCTGTTCAAGCCGGTTTCCCTTCTGAAACAGCCCAGGCTTCTGGTACTACTTTACTGACATTTCAAACTGATGGTGAGTAATCGACCCAGCGCTGGTCCGACTGGTTGAGTGTGGGAGCAGCATATGCGCGCTCAGCTTGTCCTGAGCTTTTGTGGCATCCATAGCACAATTTGAAAAAGAGAAAAAAGTTGTCAGATTTTTTAGTGGACAGGAATGCTCGGCACGGCGAGGTAAATGCGTACGAAAGGAAATAACGCGGGAATATGCAACCTGAATATTGGACTACCATTAGTTTTACTTTCGTCCACTAGGGGTGCGTGGATGAGTGGCGCCGAGAAAACCTTGCTGTAATCTTTCACACAATGGAGGAGCAGAGAGATCAAGTTTTAGCTGATTTTCAGGTGAGCTTTGTGTCTCTGCATGATCATTTCGGACAAAGCCTGGGATCTTGCGTCATTGACTTGCGTGTGGACGTCCGCTGGGCTCACAATAGATTACTGTTATTCGGAGTCGATATTTCTTTCTTTTCTTTTTTTAAAAATTGGCCCGTCGCTGTTTTGTATACAGTACTCTGCGTTTGTTTGGCACATTCTGGAGACAGCTGATTGACAGGGGGCAAATGCATTTTCTGCGAAGAGCATTGTAACGTCAAATGTGTGCGCCTAGCTACAGCCTGTGTTGTTAACAACAGCTGATTTGTGAGCAGCGCCAGTTTGTGCCTCGTCACCGCACCTAGACTTCCTCCTGTACTTCGGATTTTCACATAAACAAGCGTTCAGTATGACCAGTTAGTAAGACAGATATGAATCTGACAAATATTCTGGATTTGCGAAATTTGAGGCGGTGAAAACCAAACAGAAACAGCGCGATGCCAGTGCAGTGCAGAAAACTCGCTTCACTTGCAGTGATGTCAATGTGTATTGACCCCATTCAAACTTTTCCAGTCATGTACAGGCATGGAAGATGTTGGCGAGTGCTTCATGTACCTGGAACAAGCCAACTGGAACTTGCTGGTCAGTGACCGATTTTTTTTTTTTTTTTTTGCGTTTGTTTTATTGTTTTGTTTTTGTTTTTTTAAAGATGTGGCTTCTCTAAAATTGATTATTTTGCATGATACCGACTATAATTTTGCAGTTTTCGAACAGTTTTTCTAAAATTAAGAAAAGATATTTTGTCAAAGAGCCTACATTCTAACAGCTTAAAGCGTTCATCATTGGTTACTGAGAGATGAAAGATGGGCGTGTTGGTATGGGTCCACATCCCAAAAAGAGGAGAGCACGAAAAACAACAGACGACATGGACAAGCTCATCCTAGCAAGCAGTTGCTAGGTTGAGCTTGTCCGTGTCGTCTGCTCTTTCTTGTGCTCTCCCCTTTGTGGAATATGGATGCATCATTGGTTAGAGTGTATACTGTTGGTGCTCTCTGTCTTCACTCAAGACATGCATTGTGCTATGCTCTCTGCCGAAGTAGTGGACCCCCGTGTGGTCACATACAGACCAGTAGCTGACTTGCATTGGTGGGAGACATGAATTAAAGTGAATCAAGTGCATTGTGCAGGATGCCATCCACCGAGCCTTGCCAGAAGAAACACAATCTCTGCCCTCCGAGCAGATCCCAGTTCCTTCGGGACCCTCAAACAGCATGCCACGTCTCCTCTCGGTCAACGTCCGTTACCACGACAATACAGCCCAGCTCATGCTCCCGGATAGTGTAACAGTCGGTATGTTTCTTTTGTACGTTGAAGAAGCTTGAACGAGGACAAATTGTGGACTGCTACTGCAGTCCGACCCATCTGAAGTGTTCTTCTGCACATTTGTTCCTTCCTGTTCTCACTAAATGTAGCAAGAGTCTACGAGCAAAGCAAGTGCATGCAGTTTATGCTTTTGTGTCTCACATGCTCTTAAATAAATATACAGACCTGTAAAAATTTGTTTTCAGAGGTAATTGAGATGTAACTAAAAATTTTGGATACAATTACAACATCGCAGTAATTGAGAAGAAAAGTAATTGAGTTGTACCGAGTTCCATTCATTTCAACATATAATTTCCAAATGTACAAATATAGAGATATTGATTGAAATGACTGGTGAGGACACTAACTGGATATTTGGGCTTAGTACAAACATCAGAATTATGCCCGAATATTACAAATTTTGTGCAAAGAAATACTAAAAGTAACTCCTAGTGGCATTATAAAGTACTTGCAAAAGTAATTCAGTTACATTTTCATAGTATTGAAAGTGATCCTGGAAGAAACTAATTGCTGAGCATGTAACTAATTATTAACTAAGTGACTTAATTAGTAATTAGTGTGTTACTCGTAAGTACATATTTTACAGGTCTGAGCACGAATAATGCCTTTGTTTGAGAGTTCTTGGGTGAAAATACTTTTAGTAGAAGCAACCACGGTCTGGAAGTTTGTGAAATGTGTTCGGTGTTGTCACATAATGCCCACGCCACAATAATGTTTCCGCAGGCGAAGTAAAGTCTGCGATCCAGGGCGAGCTGGGAGTGGCCCCCTGCAGGCAAGTGCTGCGTGGCTGGCGCAGGAATAACGTCGCGGATGAGGTACGGTGAGCACTGTGTGAAGGTGAGGTGACGTGAGGCTCTCATTGGCAGACGGTTATCTCGACCCTGGAGCTGCCCGCCGATCACACCCTGCAGCTGAGCACAACCGAAGAGGAAATGTGAGTGACCCCTTTCCCTGTCGGCGTGATGCACGTGCTTGTGCTTTGCAGACAACCCCCAGTTGAGGAAGATAGCATCAAGCTCAACATCACAGACAAGACGGCAAACAAGTCCTACTCTATCAATTTCCCAGCCTCCAGAACGCTTCTTCAGGTGACACACCCCCCTCAATGAAGTCTCACAAGATACATTAATTTCGCGGTTTTGGCGACGAGGAAAGCAAACAACAAGTTCTTTCATGTTCATCAGTTGCTGCCTGCGTCGATCCTGTCGTATGAATGTGTGTGTGTGAGTGAGCAAAAATGTAAGAGTGAAAGGAGGATGAGTGAGAGAGAGTGGCTGGTTTGTCCCTTCAGATGACGCACCCTGGAAGTCGCTGAGAAGGCGTGTTAGCTTAGCTCAATTGGTAGAGCCCTGGACTTGCAATCCAGAAGATGTGGGTTCGAGTCCTACAGCTGGCTAACCTTTTCAGTGACTTTCATCGTTAATTTCTTAGGCAAATTGAGGCTTTGTATGTATTTGTCCCTTCTATGTTGTTCCAGCCTCAGGACATCACTTCTTTCATGAACAAAATGTGTTCTTTTGTTTTTGACAAATTTCAGTGGATATTTCTTTCGTGCCATAGTAAGATAGCTGCACAAATAGCCTGGGAGGATGCTTATATTTATTAAAAATACGCTCGGGTGCAATGTGAGAAGCAAGGTGGAACATGAGGAATGATCAATGCGACCCGAATGGGTGCCTGTAGTACACATACGCAAAGGAAAGTGGAGCAGCTGTGTAAAGCGATGCTTGTGCGTTTTGTCTGCAGATAAAACAGGATGTCTGTGACCTAACCTCCATCCCAGTGAGCCAGCAAAGGTGGACCGGGTGGCCTGCTCACAGGGATTCGGTACGACTCGTTCTTTCGCAAGCCTGGACATCCGACAGTTTGTAGTGTTGACAGAGGGACCCTCAATTGAATGCGAAAACAATGATGTTACTACGTAGGCTTCCTTGAGGACAGTGAGCCAAGGACAGAGTGAGCTAGACCTGTGTGTGTGCAGAGATTCTACACCTAAAAAAAAGCATGTGAGTCAACCTTTCTCTGTCGAACAGTACGGTTCAAGGCAGTGATTTATCCAGACCCCCCCCCAACACACTCTCCCCCAAATGTTTGGCGACACACCCCAAACTTTTCTGATTTGTGCACAAAAGAAACTGCAAGTTGCTCTTCCCCTCTTCCTGTCCTTCTCAAGAATGCCGACAATGCAGAGTGAGCTCCCATTGGTTTCCTCAAACTATTTGTCCAATCATCGCGGAAGATCGTCTGAGGAGACCAATCTGAGGCCTTTCCACATTGCGGCGCTTCTTGAGAGTATCTTCGGTACCATCCCAGAGTCCACAAACGAGATATATGTGCCTTTTTGTATGAGGAAATTCACCCCAGTGACAAGGAGCTTTGTACGTCAACATTTGTTGTTCGCTGTAGCTGATGCCTGATCTGAAATCTGTTGCTGGAAATCTGGAAAAGTCAGGCTAAATTAAGGGCTGTTGTGGTTGTAAGCGTGAGAAGTGCTTCTCGGAAGTAGATATTTACATCAAATCTTTTGGATGCAGCCTGTGGTTGATTTGGTGTCCAGTGATAGCAGCCCAGAAGAGGAAGAGTTTGAAGATGCCAGTGAGTGCCTCTTCCAGGGCCGAACACACAGACCACTCAGTAAGTGTTTGACAATCAATTGAACTCTACTTGTTCACTTTACCGCCGTAAACGTTTGGGCAGCAGGGCAAAAAGTTACCAGAAGTGTAACTTGACGGGGCTCCGTAGCCCACATCTGGGCAAGCAACTACGTAGTACATCGAGTATTAAAAATAAAAACAGTAGAAACTAGACTGAGCCACAGTACTGTATTCGTGAGAAGGGAGCGTACTAAAATCATGTATTTACGAGACTGTAACTACACTATTGGTTCAAAAAGAAGGCCCGAAGACCGTCGTCGGTGTGTCTAGGTACGGCATTACTGTCATTTGAATATCGATTCGGCAGCTATGGGAGACTATGACGAATCGTTTGTAGGTATGCTATCGTATGTGAAAGACACGTGGCACAAGTCATTAGTGTTAATCAACACTTAGCTGGAATCTGTCTAAGGTGAATTATTTACTGTTTCTGGAATATGGGAGACATTGGGTATGCACGCCCAAAAGCTGGCTTGTGTCACACTCGTGGCCATCGAAATCCGTGCGAGATTTCGAGGAAGTTTTCTTATTGTTGATTTCTTTTTCTTTCATAAGTCTTCGTTGTTAGCCATAATGAAGATACAAGCAAGATGTGCAAGCTCACTGCTCTGCATTGTGAAAACACTACTCTATAGGCCACGTGCAAGGAACTGCTGCTGCGTGTATTATAAGAGTTGTGTTTGGTGCCATAAGCCATAATCTCTACCCACCACTTGCACAAGGGGTCAGCTACATACAATGCTGAAAACGGCTTTCTGCTGTGGAATGCTTTTCCCCAAAATACATTGAGACCTTACAGTATGTTCTCAGTCTTCATTGTTGCACAATGTGGACTCATTTGAAGATCACGATAATGACACCTTGCAGTGGCAGAAGGAACACAAGATGAGCGCGCGGCCATCACACAGTTCACGGAAGAGTTTAAGAATAGGTGAGCACATCCAGCCCATTATGCAACATTATAGAACTTTGCTCTCTAGAAAAATAAATGTTTCTCTAGGTATGGTGCGTGCCATCCAGTATTCATGGAAGGAACCCTGTCGGAAGCACTGGAAGCTTCGTGCCAGAGATCGTGCAGAGAGGTAACCTTCTTCCCCTCTTTTACCTGTCCTGACCTATGTGCACGATTTCAGCGGAGACCCCTCGCCGTGTACCTGCACCATGACGGCAGCGTACTCACCAATGTCTTCTGTACTCAGCTTCTCTGTTCAGAGGCCATAGTCACTTACCTCACACTCAACTTTATCACGTGGGCCTGGGACCTCACCCTCGATTCTAATAGAGATAGGTACCGAGTGGGAGCTAATGGGCGAGAACTGTCACAGACTAACCAATTGAGCCACAGGTTCCTAACGTCCGTGACGAGTTCACTGGGCCCCGCCGCATGCTTGGCCATCCGCAACGTTGCTGTGGACCACCTTCCCGCCCTCCTCGTCATCACCAGAGTCCGGGCAGCAACGGAAGTGCTCACCGTCATTCCAGGTGGGTGAACGTTTTGTGTCGATGAGGCCTCCCTGGCACACTGAACAAGTACGACTAGAGCCTGAAGTTTTAGGGTTTAACCCGATTCTTCCCTGAATTTGCACCCCGAATTGAAGGTTGCCTCTTTAGGGTGAAACCCGATTTTTGCCCTCTCTGGGATGTCTGTAGGAATGCATCAACTTACTTGTTTGGCAGAAAAATGCAGTTACACCACTGTTTGTACCAAACCGCTACACTTAGTTTGAATAACTGAGCCCGATTTCTCCCCGATTTTAGCGTAATGGAAGTTTTTTTCACCCGAATTCACATGAATTTAGTGCACATGTTTATTTACCCGATTTTTACCCCCCGAATTTAGAAAAAAATATTTCCCGAAAACTTCAGGCTCTAAGTATGACACATGCAGACAGAGACTACTGATATATATATTTTTCTTTGTTACATTTTCTCGAGTACATCCTGACTTCTGGGGATGTACAGATCTTGAGATTTTTCTCGTACCAAAGCAAATACTGTAACGTGGTTCCCACTCAATTTTTCAACAAAAATTTGAGGACCTTTCGAGGACCTTCAAGGCGCGATCATCATTTTTCCCAGTAAAAACACTGTCTATGGCCAGGTCTTCAATATTTCGCAAAAATATTTTTAAGCTACAGGTATCGCATGACAGAATAAAAAGGGGGGCAGCGCAATAGTGATCCGTTCACAAAGCGTGACTGAGGACTCCTGGATTTTAAGGTTGATCAGTACAACACAGTGAACCATTCATTTCTCGCCACTAGCGGTTTCCCTTTCCTATTGCAACGAGTAGTAGTAACTCCCGTGGCTTTGAAACTATAGTTTGGCTCGGGATAAGTGGAATTTGCTCCGCTAGAATAAGAAAAAGATACAAAATCGTGGGCTGCGGAAAATTGCGGGGTTTGTCACAACCTTGAAAACAGCATTTTCGAATTCTAGGGTGTTCAGTGGTTTTTAAAGTTCACTTGGGAAACATGCAAGAATTGTGTATGTGATTTGAACATGGAATTCGATATTAGAGTTTCAAATGGAGAGGATGTCTCTCTGAAACTGAATATATCCGAATAGCTCCAAAACTGCATGCATAAGCCGGAAAATGCCATGAGAGAGGGTATAAGGAGAAGGTAAAGTGAGCGCTGGTTCCTATAAAGATCTGTATGCATGTGTCCCATATGTAAACTGTATAGACACTTTCATTGTTTGCAAACAAACAGCGCAAACCGAAAGACTTACAGGGTAAAAATCCAGTTAACGTGTGCTGGCGCACCCTGGAGTCGCTAAAGGGTTGTATGTATACTTGTTTTGGTTACATAATTATTAGCTTAGTACTTGCTTCAGGTATGTACTAACTGGTGTCCTACTGACTTCTCCCGAACTGTGTTTACCGCGATAAAATGCATACTGCGTTTACTTGCACAATTAATGCACCCCATCTTGGGAACCCAAACGTTGATACGTTTTTCTCCATGCATTCTGACTTTAGCAGCAATGACGGCGGTCCACCGTAGCACATAAAGCCTCGCATAATTAACAGCCATATTAACATAGCCTCACATAATTACCAACACCTCTAAATTGGCAATATATTTCTGGACTATTAACTGTGCTCATTGTGCAAGTAAATACAGTATATTATATCAGAAATACTCCAAAATCATTACCTATACACTGAGCATTTCAGTTGTCCCATCTATACTTTTGTGTTATTAAAAATCAGCGTGTCCATTTTTAAGAAAAAGAGATTATTATTACAATGTTGTCAGTTCAATAAAAAAAAAAAATTTTGCACATCCCAGCGTACTATAGTCTCGGATAGGCATAGCGGAACTACAGCACTATCAGGAGATAACGTCTTCTTTGCTTCTAAACACAGGGAACGTGTCGCTGGACGAGCTGATGACACGTTTGGTGCACGCGGTCGAAGTGTTCAACAGCGAATTGAGCACAGAGATGAGAGAAGAAGAGGAGAGGGAAGCTCGCGAGACCGTGAAGAAGGAACAGGACATGGCATACCAGGCCTCCCTGATGGCCGACCAGGCAAAGGTGACCCATCCTGTCACGGAAAACGTCGCGTTTTTTAAAACTGTTTTTCAAGCAGAGTCGAAACATGTCACTCTTCCGCAGGAAGAAGCTCGCAAACAGGAAGAGATGGAGGTGAAACGGCAGAGGGAAATGCTCTTTGAGGAACAACAGAGGAAAGAGGTAACAACCGTCTACGGCAAAAACGGGCGACTGGCTCTCCTCTTTTTTCTCAACTGGCTCTCCTTTGCACGCAGGCTATTCAGCAGTCGCTAGCGGAGCAGCTGCCGCCCGAACCTTCAGAGGGGAGCCTCGAGGCCGTGAGCACCATCCGCGTGCGGCTCCCCACGGGGGAGACGGTCAGCCGCCGTTTCCTGGCCTCTTCCCCTTTGAGCACACTCATAACTTTTGTGGGCTCCAGGGGCTATCCTCCCCACGAATACAAAGTGCTGGCCAGTTGGCCCAGGAGAGATGTACGTACGCAGTCCGCTGCTCCGATGATGTGGCAGTACAACTCTGTTTTCCCTCTCCAGCTGTCAACCATGGATCCATCTCAAAGCCTGCAGCAGCTGCAGCTCTACCCAAAGGAAACCATAACGCTGGAAGAACGATGAGGCAAATAAAATGGTGTTGCTTTTTATGTGGCTACGTAGTCGTCTTGCTGAGGTTGATGAACCCGGTGCCCACGCAGGTGAGCTTCACTTTGTCCTCTTGACGTTCAACCTTGAATGTGACGTTGAAGAAGTCTCGCAAGTGCCGCAGGAACTGGATCCTGCAACAATAAAGCTCGGTGGAATGTCCGTATACCACCGTAGCTGCAGGTGCTTACGTGTACGGTGTTGGAGGCCCCATCAGGCACTTGGAAACGTCGGCCGGCCCCAGGGCCATGAATAGGCAGGCCAGGCTCTGATTGGTCGAATCCACGCAACCACCCTAATAGAGGAGAGAAGAAACATTTATTTCAGAATGCCCGAGCATCGTGACGTACCTTGTAGATCTCCCTGAGTAGGGCACGGGCTCCTTGGACCCCAATGTCTTCGGGGACGCTAGGACCATCTGATGCTGCCTCAGCACACAGGAAGGCCCCTTCGGTCGTTTCTGCTACCAGGCATACTCCGAAACCTGGAGAACTACAAATGGGACACGTCATGCACCGCAAGGGAAGAACGAGAGGTGGTAGACCTACTTTCCCGAGCGTTTCCCCTTATGGTGGTCCGCGTAGATGTAGACGTCTGGCAGGAAATCCAGGAGGACACCCTTTGCAGCCTCCACTATGCGAGAGGCCATGGCAGGAGACACACGCACGGCATATGCCCATCCACGCACGCGCTTCACCTGTAGGTTTTGCGGAACTTTAGTGATGCCTATTCATCTCTTGTATGTGGAAACAAAGTATGCAACGCATCAACCAATTCAACATGTGCGAATAGTCATTTAAAAACCAAGACTAATGCGAACAGAATAGTCATGTACCCTGAGCAAGTACAAGCGAAATAGTCATGTAAACCAAGCACATGTACGGCCTACATGCAGATATAGAACGTATGTACAAGGTATTTCACCTAACATGACGTTAGGCAAAACACCCTGTATGTGATGCATGCATATGGATCTCCATACAAAGCAGCACTTCTCACACTTGACGTTGTAATGTTTTCGGACCTACGTGTACAGCTTCGAAACTATTCAAATGTATTCAGTCTGGAAGCTACATCGCCTAGATTTGAAATTCGAACATGGCATACTCGATTCGGAAATCGAGTCGAACATACCCAGTATTCGAAAAATCCGGGTGTTCACGCAGCCCTAACACACAGTATTTTGTCTATAAATTTCTGTAAATGATCCCAAAAGATTTCATAAATCGTTCTTTGCATAATGGTTGCAAGAGGGGAAGCAAAGCTGCACCAACATACACACCTTTCCAACTTTGAGCAATTGAACGGGGCGCAAAGCTCGACAGATGGGAGCTCTGAAACGAACTTCCCCTCCCCCTAAAGGAGGCACTCCACGGCCGACGATCTCGAGGTCCAGCCCTTCCGTGAACATGAACCGTCCAAACACCGGAAAGCTGGAGTGTTTCACCGAGTCCACCTACAGGGGAACGAGAACCATGTTTCTGAGTGAGCCGGTACTTCTGGCTGAGTTACTTACGGATGGATCCGTCGCGTTATTCGTCACTCCTCGGAGGGTGACGTCAAAAGGTTTCTTGCAGAACGGTGCCAGGGCAATCAGACATTCCAGGTAGTAACCGATGGAACGATCTGTGCTGCACTGGTGCTCAAATTTGCCGCCAGACAGTAATCCCGGCTTGTACAATAAGGATGTGCCTGCGAGACAAGACTGCATGGAAGACCTTCCTCTACTACAGCTTTTCCAACTTGCCTGTTTCGTTTACTTCGATCACCGTGCCGTTCGTTGCACTGTCCAGCAATTTCAGAAAGTTGACTTCAAAATCTGCAACGGAGACCTTGCCTAAGGCATTGTAACGTGTAAAAGTGGTTGTACCTCTAAGACCCGGTTCTTCGTCGTTGCTCCTTATGTTCTTTATTTCTACGGGTCTACAACTGAGCGTGGACAATATGAGACGCTGTCTGAAGAAATTACAGCCCTGGTACGAAAGCTGACTGCTTTGAAGCTTTGCCATGCTGGGAGCACGATGGCTGGGAGTAGCGTGGTCGTACGAAACTATACAACAACATACCACACACCCACACACCAGATGCTCCATAAAGTTATTACTCTATTGCCCTATTTTATGTTAAAATCATAAATATAAATTATATTTAGATTTTAGTAATTTTTAAATTTTAGCATTTTGAGTTTTTGTGCGTGTGAAATTTGACGATACGGCTGAAATGTTTTCCGAAGTTTCGCATTCCGAAAGTAAATGGCTGGTAATGGCGCTGGTGCGTTGCGTCAATAACCGAATCGCGCTGATTTCAAAGGAGTGCATAACTATCTACGAAATTAGTGACAAGTAAGTGAGTTTATGTGCACATTTTACAGATGCACCAGGAGCAGTGTAGAAGGTTGCATGTCACATTGGCGAAGATGGTTTTAGCACCTCCTTGTGCATTGCCGAAATGGGTTCTCGGGAACCAGCGGCGTGGTCGAAT
Source organism: Ornithodoros turicata (assembly GCF_037126465.1). NCBI lineage: Eukaryota > Metazoa > Arthropoda > Arachnida > Ixodida > Argasidae > Ornithodoros > Ornithodoros turicata. Next base: position 9,298,928 of record NC_088204.1, read on the forward strand.
GTGTACAGCATGCGTAGCAGCCCCAATGACATGCTAATCCATAGTGGGATAAATTCTACTATGGTTCACGTTGGCGTAGGTTTTTTATGAGTTCTGTGGCAGATTTCCCAGACAAATATGTGGGCACAGTTCCCCCCTGAAGCCGTCCCAGGTCGCGTGCTATCGTAGTTGTGTCCTCTTCCTTCCTCCTGTTTTTTTCTCCAACTGCGTTCACCTGTATTACGCTCACAGCCTCAGTGACTTCACTGTGATAAAGTGGAAATTCATACAATTCTCAGGAATAGGAGTCGACGACAACTGCAATAGAGATATAAGCTGGTAGCGAGTTCGCGGTTATTATGACATTGTTGCTTAATGTATGACAACTCAGATGTATGCATAATACCTTCTTCCTTTTCAGAGCTCCATCGACTCATAGGCTTGAAATACCGCAGGAATCGCTTATTGTGAACCAAGAGGAGGCAAAAAAGTGAGACAAGAAACCGAGGTTGTAAGGGAAGCACTTTGACCTCTCCACATCTCTGTGCAGACAAACCGGTGAAGCAGATGAATTGGGGTTCAGCTGCGCCAATTTCTCGCCGTGTTCCTCCCAGTTCCTGGCCATCACTCGTAACAAGGATCTCCTGGTGTGGAAGCGAAATGACTCGGGTATCTGGGAGCTCTTTCTGCGGAGGTACGAACCGACATTATTTAGCAACCACACAGGGTCTAAACAAATACGAGGCTAGTTCTCTCAAGCGAAGCAAATTTGAAGTGGACCACGTGCATTTCACCAGGGTCGTAGACAAAACAAGGAAAAGGGGGGAATTCCCAGGGTACGACCAAATGTTTGCCGAGTTGCCCCCTAATTTGGGCGGTCACGTGACCACCCTTCTGTTCACCTCCTCTCATGTGCAGAGACACACAGTTGTAGCATATTGTTAATTAATATTAGAGATGGGATGAATCTACAATTTTCAGAATCCGAATCCAAGGAAGGTTCTGCCAATCCACGAATCTAGAATCTTTCGAATCCTTTCTTAAAAAAAGAGTTTAAAAAGCCAGGGGGAAAAGACACTGCTACTGAAAAGTGTTGCAGAAAAAGTGAAGCAGAATATCAAATTCTGCTTCAAATTTTTGGGTGATCTTTGTTTAATCAAAAACAAATTACTTATAATTACTTACTAATTATACAATTACTTACTAAGACTAATAAGCTTATTAGTAAATAAGCTTCTAAATAGTTTACTTACCATCGCGTGCCTCCGGCGCATGCAGGCGGAGCTTCATGCTGTGATTTTGGGTCCGATTTTGGACCCGGGGTCCGCCGGCCAATCAGGCTTTCGGCAGCAATTTTAAAAGAAACAAACAAATGTGGTTGGTGGATTCGAAAGGTGCAATTCGCCGTTTTGGGCACTGGGATTCGGATTCCCGAATTCCTGCCTAGGATCACAAGGATTCGCTGATTCAGTTGGCCCATCCCTAATTAATATACATACTTGTATGGAATCGTACAGGTAAAAATATCACAGGGATGCTGTACATACTGCCTGCATAGAGCATACGATCAGAGAACCTCATTAACGGTACCTCCCTAAAGTGGCGAAACGTGACAGAGCTATCAACCGCATATAAAATATGGCTTGGTGCCCCCAGGAAGCTGGCACGCAAGTGCGTCCAGGTGCAGGAGGTGGGCGAGCGGGTTCTCGTAGCAGACAGGTCAGGCGACGTCTACGGACTCCACTTGATGGAACCGGGGGAGGAACTCCTCCTGGGGCGGCTTTCCATGGCCCTCGACCTGGTGAGCGCCGCAGTCGTATTTCTTTTCTGCCCATGTATAAAGGAAGAAACTTCCTGGCAGGTGGTGAGCAGTGATGAGAAGTACCTCATCGTCTGCGACCGTGACGAGAAGATACAGGTGTCCCACTTCCCAAATTGTTACAGCATCGCGGCCTTCTGCCTCGGACACACACAGTGAGTGTCGTCTACAGTGTAGGTGGCCAGTGTTGAGAGAGTCGCGTCTCTTTTTAGGTTTGTCAGCTCAATGACCCTCATTCCGGACCATCCGGACCAGCTGCTATCTGGATCAGGCGTATGTACCTCAAACATCTCTGTTAGTGCTGCGAGGAACCGTTCTGTTTGTGTGTTTCTATCTTGACTGTTAGATTTTAATGGTCTTTAAATGAGGTTAGATTTTTGGTGTGGGCCTCAGAACATGACACACAATTGCATTTCATGCTTCGTTCACCTTTGTGGTTACACACAAAATAAAGGTGCCTCAAATGAGAGTTCTAATAACTGGCAACAGTGATACTTTACCAACTTTAAACCGGAACAAAGCCTGGCAAAGAAATTTTTTATCATGTCCACACAGTTCGCTGTTTTTTTGCTGTACCCTCGTTTCAAAGAGTCCCACCAGGGGTGCACCAACAATCCATCCATCCATCTATCCAGCAGTATTTTCAAACATCCTTGGAAGTGGAAGCCACACAAACAATATTATGTCCTTCATGCAAAAGACTACGTACAGCCTTGGAACCGGGCCTCTCTAGACTTTGAAACAAACACTTCAAAGTGGATATTATGTTTTTGGTACTTGCTGCTTCAAATGATAAGCATCCATGAGCATGGGCATCAAGAAATTACAACATGCATCTGTTTGCCGGTCAAAAGAAAGCATGTTTTCGAAGCTTGTTTTTACTTGCACTTTTCGTACGTCTTCAATGAACATTCCAATGGTTGTCCCAAGCGCACTGCATATTAATAGGATGGCAGCGTGAGGCTGTGGCGTTACGTGGATGGAACATGTCTGGCATGTGTGGCCCTGACACCGCTGCTGGAGCAAAAAGATCCACCTGCAGTGCTCAAGCTGTGCTGTCACGGTACTACGGTGGCCTGCCTTCTGGAAAAGTGAGTCTGTCCATGTGTCTAAGATAGTTAGTACTGCCTCCAAAATGCAGTTAGGTACCATTTAACCAAAGGTACCCCAAGTTGAAGCGGACATATTTAGTTCAGTCTGAGAACGTACAAATTACAAAATTCAATGGTGGCATCTACAGGGTTTCGCAGGTATTAGTCCTCAAAGTAGAAGCGAAAGCTGTTTCTCTGGTGCAGAAAGTGAGCGTTGGGAGCAGCCCGTGGGACGCCACTTGGGACGAAAGAGGTCGCCTGTGGTTGGTGACACCCCACCACTCGTCCCAACCCGTGCAGGTGTTCGAGCCCACAGCTCGAGGATTGTGTCCCTGGGATGGAGGAGAAATCCTCCTCCAGATGGCAGAGGCGTGCATGTCACTACGAGGTAAGTCCATGTGGCCGCTGGAGCTATCTATCGCCTCGTAGGATTTGTGCAAATAGTGATCCGTTATTGCTCGTGAAAATCGTACTTTTAAACACAATTGGAGTATTTTGAACGAGCAATGAACGAGCCGCAGGCCACCTTGTCCTTACACAATAGTGTGTGTGGGGGGGGGGAAGCCCTGTAATGACTGTAACATACTGCTAAAACTAAGAAAGAAGCAGTGTTCTTATTGTGAAGCCAGACAGTGCATAAGCTGTCCCTTACCAAAAGGCTCCACTTGACATTATAAGAGAAATGCTGCAGTAGAACTCTAATGCAGTAGAACTAGAAAAAAAAAAGGACAAGTTACTAAGAGGTACGAGTAACTAAGATGCTTCAAAAAAGCAGGGAGAGAGAGAGAAAGAACGAAACAGACCTTCCACTTATTGAGCTGCACGAAAGAAGTGCTCACATATGCAAGTTTTGCTAAATGTCCACAAGAGCTGCTTTACACTGGGCAAACAGGTGAAAACAGTACTCAAACAATCATTTCTGATTCTGGTTAAAGAGGGCAGCTACCTTCTGTTGCTCGTGAAAGACCGTGTCCAAACGTACAGGAGCAATACAAACTTGTATATTACTCTTTTTCTGACTTTCTCCAGAAGTGCAACAACAAAAAGTCGCTTTATTTTGATTAACAGAGTGCCAGCCCCAGGACAGAAGTCACCTCTACAAGCAGTGGTTTGACAACGTAGAGGGTTACATGAAGAAGAAACGGGAGCGCGAAGAAGGCCGTGCGGCACGCAAGAGGGCCCGGCTTGACTGAGGTGGCTGTTCACTGTCCCTTGAAGAATGCCTTGCAGCAACGCACGCACTGCTGGTACACCTGCTCGAAACCATCGCTGCCACGGTCCTGCACAATGTTCATTCAACTTCATAAAGAGACTCTCAATGGACTGGTGGATTATCTTTCATTGCCCCACATTGATAAGTCACTCACATAGTAGGGGTCCCGTATGATTTCTTGGCCCTCGGGATCGTAGCTCCCAAGCAGTCCAACCTGAGCCTTGCATTGTTTCGGTGCCATTTCCTTGAGGTCCCTGATGTTGTTTTCGTCCATGCCGAAGATGAAATCAAACTGGTGGAAATCTTCATCAACGACCTGTATAGAGTGCTTCCTGTAGTGGCTTCCAGATTGTAGTCGGGTTTGCTTACCACTCTGGCGCGGTGTTCCATGTGGACGTTGTGTGCCTTCATGCATTCCTGTGCGCGTCGGTCGGGTGGACAGCCAACGTGCCAATCTCCGGTGCCCGCGCTGTCGGCTCTCCACTACAGCACCAAACAAATAAAATACCTGCAACACATCCCTTCAACATCAGTCTTACTTTGTCTTCAACACCGTTCTCCTTCGCGACGTGCAAGAAAACTGCCTCCGCTATAGGTGACCGGCAAATGTTTCCTGGAGAGTTGATGGCATTGAGCGAAAGCTACGCTGATAATTGTCTCACCTAAGCAGACGAAAAGTGCGGCCTTCTTGGGGGCTGCCATTGCAAATGTCTGCCTGCTCTCCGATGAGCACCGCATCCAACAGATGGCGCAAATTGTTTTAAATTTAACGTGTCTATTAAATCGTATCTCAGTACTTGCGTGGGACTAGTAAATTAGCGAACAGCAAATTGTGCACTGCTGTACGAAGTATAGAGAGCACGAATTAATCATTCGGTAGTTGTAATATACGAAACTATGGCCACGGTATCGGTGGTGGCGCCGCTCTTTTTTCTCACGCCTTCTGGACGAGAAATGTGTGGTCGCTTCCGTCGCTTCATCCTTCAGTAGCGAATTGTCGCGGCGGCCGTTGTGTGCGGAATGGACGCTGAATGTGGTGCTGTCAGCTGATTGTCGGGAAGCAGCGATGCAGGCTGGCGTGCATCCCCACGGCAAGCCCAAATTGCCGCCGCCGAGACGACTTGCGGCGCATTGTGAAGATATTCGGGCGAAAACTATGCTCAAGGAAGCAGTGGACGCTGTGGTGGACAGTTTTGCCAAACATTCCAGGGGCTCCAGCCGAGGTACGTAAAGGAGGTCGTTGTACTTGGTTAAAATGGCCGCAGGTGTCACTGGTCGGTGTGACCGGAAGTGTCACCGCTGTCAGACAGTCGCGCGGATGGCATTTATTTCAACAAAACGTCCGTCAGTTTCCGAGCACCTGTTGGCCGCGCCAGACTTTTTCTTGTTTGCTTCCTTTCGTTTTGTTTTTTTTAAGTGTCGTCTGCTCTTTTTCTTTAATCCTTCCCGCAATGCGGAGGACGACAACGGAGCCAGTTCTGCTAGTGGATTTTTATGGACACATTTGAAACCGGTCTGAACGCGCTGGACCGAGAAATTTGTCGGTGATAGACGAGCTTTTGCGATTGGACGTTGTTTGGGTTGTTGATCGATGGACAAAAATTGGCAGTCGTGTCATTGTCGCTGACAGAAGCGGACGCTGTTTGTTTTTATCTCATGCTATTTTGTCTGTGGCCTTTTGTATAAATAACCAGAACGTCAGAAAATTGTTTTCTATTGTTGAATTCACCCGCGCGACATATGATGCCCAAAATCGTGCGTGCAGAAACATACATCAAGCGCACCTGGCGTTTTCTTTTTCAACCATACGTATCTGCTTTACCGCCTCACCTTGGCAATTTGTGAAGAAAAATTACACTCGCGCCCGCGGGTGTCTGTCCCCAGGGTCGTCTGCTACGATATCGAGGTCGAAAACGTAGCCGCTGGACGTTTCTCGCCCCGCATAAATTAGCTTCCGCAGAATGAAACTATATTGACTGATTATTATCACTTGAACCACCTCATTCACACTGATAAAAAGGGGTCACACTCGCGAGAGGCTAAGTGAGAGCTGCTTGTGAGGAAGTCTCACGCGCCTGCTTTTCTGCCGGGTTTCATAAATGATATCTTCTCCGCGATAATGACAAAGTGGCACGTTTCCTCAAAAAAGAAATTATTGGGGAAGTCCACGTAGGAGCTAAACCACATATTGGAGGACGAAAATACGTTGTTGCCGTTTGGTCCAGTTCTTCGACAAGCTGCAGGGGTGGGGAATGAATGAAGAATGACTGAAAGATGGAAGTCACTGAAAAGGTTAGCCAGCTGTAGGAATCGAACCCACATGAGGAATGACTGACTGAATGAAATGCGTGACTTTCGAACAATCCTACACATAGTTGGCAACCGTTTAGACGTCTTTCGTTCCAGTGGTGTTTTCTCCGTAGCAATACAATACTTGGGAAGTCTTATTAAAAAGAAATCACTTAGAAGTTCTGAAGTGGAGGAGGATAGATACAGATGGCGATCTAGCCTTGGCTCAGGTTGTCGGGTTTCCCACAGACGTACACGCAGACTTTAACCTGCGCCTTTGCAAACAGCTTGCGAGGCACTCTTGGCCCGTCTTTCCCAGCTGGGCGTCGTCTGGATTTCTCGTCGATGACTTTGGCGTCTTCGTCGTCTGGTGGAATATCCTGTTCCCTGCCGGTGTCGACAAGTGTGAGGAGTACTTCCCCCATTGGTGGTGTTGCTCCTAGTGGATGTAGCATGGATCGGTAAATTAGCTCACGATGGCCATTGTGGACGTCATTCACCATCATATCACGGAGAACGACGTGATGTTGAGTGATGGGCTATGACAGGATGGTAGCCAGAAAAATATTTTTTTGGGGGAGGTCTATGGGGACTTTACATGGGGGACAAGAATTCCCCCTTGTTTCCCTCTTCCAAATGCACTACCAAAGGTACGATTTCGATGGGGGGGTTGAACCCGCCCCCCCCCCCCCCCCGGCTACGCCCCTGGGTTATGACGTGATGCTCGAGAGTGCAACGTAGCGTCTGGGTGCAGACCAGAAGCTCCACGGAGTCTGTGTCTCTCGGTATATACGACTATAAGTAATGAATATATGTTGATGGGAGGAATAGAGGGACAATCCTCTGGTCAGGGGTGCCGATATTTTAAACGGAGCATAGCCCTGTACAAGAACAATGCGTGAATGCCGGACGCAGTACTGCGCAGTCACCGGAACAGGCTAACTTGTCCCGGGAACATCTGTGCCGCTGCGTCTGACGACAAGTCGGGACAAAGGAGTCTGCTCGGGTGAAGAATTTTAATTGCGTCATTAGCTCGTGAGTTTTGTACTTCGTACGCTACCGTCCCCTGGAATGAGTTTTCAGACCATCGTTAGGCTTGACGTCCCTTTCTCATACTTGGATAACAACGGAAGAGCGTCAAAAAATGTCTAGTCCGGATGCACAAAGCATGTACGTTTTTCATGCAGTGTTTTGCGTGTTGTTAGTGTTCGTAAATGCGAGCGAGAACCTCTTGGACCCTGCCATATATGGATAACGACACCATATCCCGTGGTACGAAAGACAATGCACGTCTCCTTTATCCGGTGCGCAGGACAAGCAACGGAGACCGTACGTCACAAGACAGATAAATAGAACACCTGCCCATCTTTCCGGTCTTTTGCAGCGAACTGTTCTGGGGAGTGTACGGAGGGGAGGGCATTTTAACAGAGGCGAAGTGGCCTGGCAGATGCATACAGGGTTTGTGTACTACAAGTGTCCCTCCCATGGGATGCACGGAGGTTATGATTGACTCGAGCAAAACGTAACTTGTCCTGTCAGCACTTCAGCTCCGCCACAGCGGCAATTGGGAGGTGAAAATGAAACTCCTGATGAATGATGAATTTTTCTGAGGCTTTCACTAAAGCAAGAACAAAATAGTGTTGCGAATACAACGTAAACAACGGGAGTTAGCGGAGGCAGGCTATATTTAAGGACAAACACGGACGCTCCCAAACGCCCGAGAATCAATGGAATCAAACAACTCAGGAAAAAGATGCTGGCGCCAGGATTCGAACCCGGTCAGATATGCAACCGCTATACCACGACCACGACCTACTAGATTATAACGACAATGTCATAATCGGCACTTCGGCAGCCACTATATGAGGAGCCCGTCCGCACGATTCGCTAGGGGCGCTACTCATCGGCCCGCGAGATCTACATCGTGATTGGGCAATGAAAATTTGAATTTTGAACGCGGAGAAGCGGACGTACGACTACCGTAGCAGACGACAGCAACAGCTCCTATGAAAACGCGTAGAATGATGATGATAATCAATTTTAGAAAGAAGCATCTCCCGTGGGACATCCACCGATTGTACAAAAATACTAAGGGAAGCTGAAGTACAAAGTATTGTAGAAATTGAGGAAGCAATAAACCAGGCCGATAAGTAGCGCCACCGCTAGCCTCTAAATGCGGCGCTGGGATGGGGTGCCTGTGACATGGTCAGTATTATCTAGTAGGTTGTGATTGGTACAGCCAGGAACGTGTACACCGTGTTTCACGCGACATGATTGCGTCGGTAAAGTAAGCTGAAGTACAAAGTATTGCAGAAATTGAGGAAGCAATAACAGGGCCAATGAGTAGCGCCACCGCTAGCTTCCAAAAATGCGGCGCTGGGAAGGGGCGCCTATGACGCTATTATCTAGTAGCTCGTGCGGACAACAAATCGCGCTATTCCCATTCACTCTTACACCTTTCTCACTCATTCAGACCGAGGATCGAAGGTTCAGGTTCGAATCCCGGCGTCAACACCTTTTTCCCGAGTTGTTTGATTTCCCGATAACGTTGTCCGATTGCGGTTTTGTATGTTTCACGGGTGTGCCGCATGGTGTGGAAATTGTACGTGGGACAACACAGAGGCTGAAATTGTCTTGTTGCACAAAAATCGTGTAACGCACGAGAAATCGGCGATCGCTGGAAGCTGCTCCGGAGTTGGAATTAATCGTCGGGGGAAAGAGTGGAAAATCATAATTCCATCGATGAAAGATGAAAGTCACTGAAAAGGTTAGCCAGCTGTAGGGATCGAACCCACATCTTCTGGATTACCGGTCCAGGCCTCTACCAATAGAGCTAAGCTAACACGCCCCTCCAGCGACTTTCGGGGTGCGTCATCTGATCCTTGTATCTGTCCCTTCTATGTTGTTCCAGCTTCAGAACATCAGTTTCTCTCTATAATTCCATCATTGCGTTCCAGTGTGCACGTGGAATATATACTCGATCCTCGATATGTCAAGGACGCAATGAAAGACTTGCTTCGTTTGAATGGTAAAAAAAAAACTGCAATTATTGTTCTCCTCTCTCGTCGGTCTTATTTTCAGCGCAGAGCGCTGTAGCGGATGTAGTTCTATATGCATATCAATTGTCAGCACATTATTCACCCTGTCGTCATCGCCCATATACAAGTTTGACCTCGCAAAGACCAGCCCCGACGATTTCAAGCCGACTTGAGGATAGAGGAAAGTTACTTCTGCTTTGCCACAGATATAGTATATCATGCTTATTCTCTGCTGATCGCCTTCGCTGTGTTCCTCCTGATATGGTCCGATAAATCATATTGAACTTTACTTTCGATTTGCGTTTTGCCTGAAATGATTATTTTAAGGTGAATCTGGCCATTATATCGTGTTAAATTCGTGGATGTCTCTGTGAGGTGTTCTATTTGGATATCGACAACAATAAATTTAGAAATTAACGATTAACTAATTAATTAATAACGGCCTTGTATATGATTGTCCCTTCTATGTTGTTCCAGCCTCAGAACATCAGTTCTCTCATAAATTTAGACTATTCTTAATCGTGGCGTCAAAAGTTACCAAGTGTAAATTCCGTAATAACGTGATCTATGCCCCGCTTAATGTTATAGATGTAAACGCCCAAAATATTTACATTCATTGACCAATATCATCATGTTGTCTATCATCAATATAATCGACAGATGAGTATTTCATTTCTGCGACGCATCTCTCGTCGGATCAGCTAGTGGTTTTCGCAAATTACTATTCTGTCATACGGGAAAAAGTTGAACGTCATATCCAGCGAATGACATTCATAGTGAATGTCATTCGCTGCGAACTGCCGTAAAGGTGCCGTAAAAGCCAGCAACGTAAGAGTAACTAGGACAAAAAAGAAAAAAAGAAAAACGAAAATTAAAAGATATCGTCCGATATGTTTTTTACAGGTTTGTTTCTTTTTTTACATTAAAAAGGGCGACTTTGCGCAGCTTGTAAAGAACTATACCCTGGTTCCCAGTCTTAATAGCCGACGAGCTTGCTGTGAATATGTCATCAGGGGCAGTTGGGTCTCAAAATGTCACTCCCACGCTGTTTTTCTAAAAGAAGTCCTAACAATACACAACAAAATGAAACAAAACAAAAATTGATGCCTCCAATTTGCGGTCATTACTATACCGCTTTTTTTATTTTTTCCTTCTTCTTCTTCTTAACATTGTGTACCTCTACGCAGCACGAGCGAATATGTCATTAACTAATTTTATAAATGGAATATCTACTGGTTTTTGTTGATAAACATGGGCGGTACGATCCGCCCCGAACTGAGGACATGCATATATTCTCATCGGTCTTTTAGAACTTCCGTAACTGTACAGTCGTCTCTTTCAAACTCGTTTTACACTTCAAGCAAAAGCTTCACACGTGATATCTTATAGTGTTTTCAAAAAAATTAAAACGCATTGTGTTTCTTTATTCGTCTTCACGCTTCGAGCTGAATCGTGCGCAGTGCGGACAAGCGGAGCAGGAGCAGATCGTGACCGGTGAAAGTCGTGTTGATTGTATTACATTCTAGAAACAGCGTAGCGTGTTTGGAGAACATATGTGGTGAGTGGCCCTAACTGCTCACGGTTAGTGAAATGAGTACAAATGAATACCACGGTAATTTTCCTTTTTGTTGTGTATTGGCACAACGTTTGCGGGTTTCAAGCATTTATCTAAAATAAAGACGTTATATGGGACATTTAAAACTGATGAAAAGGCAACAGACGCAGCTAACAAACAAAAGATTTTTTTCTTCTTCATCGTTTCAGGGAGCATTTTTACTATCTCAATTGAGCAACAGAGAAAAGAATCCTGAAAAGGAAATCTGCAAATCCGAGGTTGGATTAGCGTTGTCGTCCACGTCCATATCATTCACATTTGCGTTGCCTCAGATACGGTGATATTTCGTATCTTAACGTTTGCAAGATATCTGTGAGACGCCGGCAGTAGTTTCCCCAGAAATCGACCTTTGGGGGCTGGGAGTGGGGTGTGCCGAGCTCACATGGAGGGGGGTATATGTTTACGGAAGCATGTCTATGGGTTTATGCATTGGTAGCCGAGCTGTATTGGGCAATCTCAGAAATTTCAAGGGGGGGCGGTGTAGGGAAATCCATGCACCACGGCATGTCGACAAACTTTGCCTTTCTGGAGATTCAGGCGCCAGGAGACTTTTGAAGACGGAAGTCACTTCAGAAGTCACTTCAGAAGTTCCGTTTGCCGCACAGTTAACTTGAATAAGATTGTATTTATTCAGGATATTAATTGACGACAACAAAAGCGGTTATCATAGGGTTGAAGTATCTTGCTTACCCTTATCCTATTTCTAAAATAATGTGACACGAACTGCATACAGACTTTACGGTCTGACACGCAGATACTGGTTCGATGCTATTTCTTACACCAGAGCATTTGTGTCTGGCATTTATTGACCTTTGTGTTTTCGGATTCTGTTTACTTATTTTTATTTTTTTAATGAGTGGACAGAAATCTGGTCTTATTTCAGAAACAGTAGGGTAAAATCGGGCGATATCGGCTAAAAAGTGCTTCTTGCAGGACATGAGATCATAGATGGCAGCGGTTTGCTGAATGTACAGTGCTTAGGTGGCTGAATTAGCATTTTAGCGAGCTCGTTTCCAGAGTTTTTGGGCTTTTTAACCCAAATGACAACGACGCAAATCGGGGTGAAAAGTGTGTTTCGCTAGGGTTAGCCCTAAAACGCAAGGCTCTGAGTAAGAACATAGAGAAGGACATTGAAAAGTTCCAAATTATTTTGTCTGCAATGAACGCATTCAAAGGTATTCCGCGTATCACGCATTGTTGTGCAGACTCCGTGCCTAAACCCTCCCATAAAACGATTTTTGAAGTTCAAACGCACAAGACGAACGCGACGCCAGAGCCACGTATGTCTCAGTCGGGGAAAACAACGTCCTTCGTGGTAGGCGGCTCCCGAGCCATAAAGGGGTCATTCGTCCGGTCGGAGCAGACGGGTGTGACGTCACCCCTGCCAGGAAACATCACTTGCTAGAACTTGCTCCAAATACGGGAGCCCTCTGGGGGGCTTCGAAAAAAGACGCCTGAAGCGGCGATTTGATGGAAGCGTCCCTACACGTGCGACATCCCCACGGAATATTCTGGCGAAAAAAAAAAAAAAAAACGCAAAACAGCTCATGGGACAGAAGTTCCGCCGCGTGTTTCGTTGAGCATTCGCGGAATATCTGGTGTGGCGTACTGCGCGCGTAGCAGACGGCAACGTCTGCGTCTCTTCCTGTCGTCTGCTACCGAATTTCTTGCAGCTGCGCCGCAGGATTTTCACCACGGTTAGCAAGTGCCAACGCCAACAAAGGACGATGGGATGTAGTCATTAAGAGTCGACCAATCACGAGTGTGCTCTCTGCAGCCGTGGCTGCGGAGAAAACCCACTGACAGCCGCATGGGCAGCCACAGAAAGCCTCTGTTCGAAACCGTCTGGGGCAGGTTCAGGTCACCCACCAGTGGGGGTGCAGGGGGGGGGGGCGATCGCCCCCAAAAACGTCAGTTTATACGAGGACCTGACTGACACTAGATCATCTTTTCTTAGATCACTATTTTTTTTTTTTTTTTTTATCTGGACCCCAGTCCAGATTTCGCCTGTGGAACCCAGGGGCGGCTTCAGACCCTCGGTTGGGAGAGACACCCTCGAAGTTGGGGGGGGGGGGGCGGTTTCTTTGTCGAAGCGCGGGGGAGTTTGTTACTTTGTCGAAGGGGAGAGAGGGACATCCTAGGTATAAACTGATGAGAACAAAAGTAGACAAGCTCCGTGGTGTACTGACAAGGAGAACGTTTCCCTGAGTTTGGGGAGAACTGAAAGGGACGACACGTACAAGTTCGAAACGTATGAGTTTTACTTGTACGTCTCGTCCCTTTCAGTTGCTCCCCAAACTCAGGGACATGTTCTCCTTGATGAAAGATGAAAGTCACTGAAAAGGTTAGCCAGCTGTAGGGATCGAACCCACATCTTCTGGATTGCCGGCCCAGGGCTCTACCAATTGAGCTAAGCTAACACGCCTCTCCAGCGACTTTCAGGGTGCGTCATCTGAAGGGACGACAAACCAGCCACTCACACTCTCACTCACCCTCCTTTCACTCTTACATTTTTGCTCACTCATACACACATTCATACGACGGAAATCGACGCCGTTTCCGCCGTCGATTTCCGTCGTATGAATGTGTGTGTGAGTGAGCAAAAATGTAAGAGTGAAAGGAGGATGAGTGAGAGAGAGCGGCTGGTTTGTCCCTTCAGATGACGCACCCTGGAAGTCGCTGAGAAGCCGTGTTAGCTTAGCTCAATTGGTAGAGCCCTGGACCGACAATCCAGAAGATGTGGGTTCGAGTCCTACAGCTGGCTAACCTTTTCAGTGACTTTCATCGTTAATTTCTTAGGCAAATTAAGGCTTTGTATGTATTTGTCCCTTCTATGTTGTTCCAGCCTCAGAACATCAGTTCTTTCATGAACAAAATGTGTTCTTTTGTTTTTGACAAATTTCAGTGGATATTTCTTTCGTGCCATAGTAAGATAGCTGCACAAATAGCCTGGGAGGATGCTGATATTTATTAAAAATACGCTCGGGTGCAATGCGAGAAACAAGGTGGAACATGGGGAACGATCAGTGTGATGCGGATGGGTGCCTGTAGTACACACGCGCATAAGAAAGTGGAGCAGCTGTGTAAAGCAATGCTTGTCCGTTTTGTCTGCAGATAAAACAGGACGTATGTGACCTAACCTCCATTCCAGTGAGCCAGCAAAGGTGGACCGGGTGGCCTGCTCACAGGGATCTAGTGTCAGTCAGGTTCAGGTTCAGCCAGTTCAGTAGTGCAGTCAGGTTCAGTTCAGGTTCAGGTGGCGCCGTTCCTCTTTGAGTCGAGGCAGGTCTCCCTGGCGGGATCCACTGGCACTGGTTTCTGTCTCAGTCACTAGGCGCTGGTGTCGCGGCTTCCAGTCTGGTCGCCTGGCTTGGCTCTTTGTCCTGGCTGGGGCTCGTTTCTGCTTCGGTATCACAACCTCTTGTTCCGCTTTTGGTTTCGGATTCCGGGTGTCCTCGTTTTGGTTGCCAGTGGCAACGCCACCTAGATACAGAAGGCCCGCTTATTGCTTCCTCTCAATCCTTCGCTACGTCGACATATAAAGTCAGAATTCGTCTGCTACCACGATTCTCCGTTCTGCGAAACTCGCAAATGATTGCAGCTAACTTCGCAAATTTGAACCTGTACTTTTTGAACCACGACTAAAAGTGAAACACGCTTTAATCAGTCTTGAGAAAAATATGGGCCATGTTGCGCTCTATTTTGTTTTCCCATTTAGTACGGGGGATGTTTACTCGCAGACGACAGGTTGCTGCCCATAAAGCCGACGGTGGCTCATCTTCATGGTTACGATCGCTGAAAGCACGTTCGTGATTGGCTACGGCCGTTGAAAACACGATCCTAGTTTGCAGACTCTTAGTTGTGACGTCACGTCGACGAGTAAGCAGGGTTTCTGTATCTAAGTGGTGTTGCCAGTGGTCGCTGGCCTTGCTGGATATGGTGGAACTATCTAGGTGGCGCTGGCAGTGCACGAAAAGACACGATGACGTTGAGCTATAGTTGAGCGCTCGTGCTTACGTGGCAGCAGAAAGCTATGACGTTTTTTTTTCATTTTTTTTGTTATTTTTCTACAGGAGAATGTCGCTTCTTGTTCTGTTAACTGGGTGTTTGCTGGAGCTATGTGGCGACTTCATATGTCGCTCGCGTGAATGCACAGTAATTATTAACGATATTTACAATTACCGTCGAACGCTCTCGTGCAGTGAACGTCGTGGAGGCTCTGCAGGAGTTCTGGCAGCTCAAGTGCGCTAGGGGAGCCGAACTGCGCCATGGCGCTCTGGTCATATACGAATCCGTGCCAGCTTCCAGTCCACCCTACGTGTGTTACGTTACCCTTCCTGGAGGAAGCTGCTTTGGAAGTTTTCAGGTACGTAGGCTTCCTTTCCTGGACGTGTCTTTTCATGTCGGGGACACACACACACAAAAAAATCGTGCAGAATTGTCCCACAAAGGCGGAGGCCCGCAGAAGTGCAGCCAAGATAGCGCTCATGAACTCCGTCTTCAACGAGCACCCATCTCGAAAGATCTCAGACGACTTCATAGAGAAGGCGGTTCAAGAAGCAAGGGCCTCTTTTCAAGTAAGTGAGAATCGTGTCTCTCTTACGTGTGGTTTCCGTATTTTCTTTTTCTGCGCCTCGCACTCTGCCAATGGGGTAACTGCGCCAATCATCCTGGCGGTAATCTTCACAGGAAACTCCCAATTAGACCTCTAGCCCACCAAGCGTGGATCTGAGCCCATAATGCTGGAGAAAACTATCTTCTCCACCCACATGTCTTCTAATTAAAGCTACACTTACCTCTCCTTCCCTTATTCCGCTTTCTCCTTCCCTTATTCCGCTTTCTCCTTCCCTTATTCCGCTTTCTCCTTCCCTTATCCGCTTTCTCCTTCCCTTATTCTGCTCTCTCTTTCTCTTATTCTGCTCTCTCCTTCCCTTATTCCGCTCTCTCCTTCCCTTATTCCGCTCTCTCCTTCCCTTATTCCGCTCTCTCCTTCCCTTATTCCGCTCTCTCCTTCCCTTATTCCGCTCTCTCCTTCCCTTATTCCGCTCTCTCCTTCCCTTATTCCACTCTCTCCTTCCCTTATTCCACTCTCTCCTTCCCTTATTCCACTCTCTCCTTCCCTTATTCCACTCTCTCCTTCCCTTATTCCACTCTCTCCTTACCCTATTCCGCTTTCGTCTTCCAATACACTGCCCTTCTCTCACACTCTTCTCCGTTCCCACCATCCAGGAGAAGCAGGCCATCCCGGTTTAGACAAACCTCCCCTTAGCCTCATAACCCATGCTGTTCTTGCACCACTAACGCCAAATTATCATCATCATCATCAGCTTCATAAACAAACAAACAAACAAGCAATACTGTGGTACAGGGAGCACCCCAGTGAAGGATACTGAGGGATGCTCGCATGCTTTCTGTGGTGGGTAGCTTTCTGGGACTACCCGAATCCCAGATGTTGGAGGAACAGCACACCGCTCCTGCTCCTGTACCACCACCATCTACCCCTTCCTCTTTGACGCTTCCCTTTCTCCCCTTCCCTTGTCTGCAAATAACCGACGCCCCTGGAGCGGGTTGACCGAACCTTCTCCAAGCATAACCGAAAAAAAATCATGTTTTAAGTGATCTTGGCGCGGAATTTTCGTACAGACTTACGCTCACTTTTTTTCTTTCTTCCTTTTTGAACGTCAGGGTTTGGAAAGTGGTGGCGTCGAGGCGTTCCGGTTTATGCTGGAGACGCAGCGGGGCCGAAGCATGCTGGAGTTCCAGGAGCTGATGACTGTCTTCCAGCTGCTCCATTGGAACGGGTCGTTGAAGGCGATGCGCGAACGCCAGTGCTCCAGACAGGAAGTGGTGGCTCACTATTCGCAACGACCCTTGGATGACGACCTTCGATCTCAGATGGCTCTCGACTGGGCCGCAAGGGAACAGGACTCCGCGGGGCTCATTGCGAGGGAACTACAGGCGGCGCACGGGGAATTGGAGGCGGCGCGACTCGCTGGAAGGGAGCTGCGTTTCCCCAAGGAGAAAAGGGACATTCTGTTGCTCGCTTCCAACACCGATTCTTATTGACCTATTTATTGTCTCTTATTTATTGGTTTTTTGTAATAAAGAATTTATGAGACGAAAAGGATAGTGAAAAAAAAAAAGGCTTCCTTCAGTTTGAAGAAAGTACGTGGCGACAGTCATAGGCTAGCGAACTGGACAGCTGTGGTATATCCAGAAGCTCAAGGACGAAATGGGGGGGGGGGGGGTTGTAATAAAGTAGGGGTGCACTCGGGTGGGTTACACGAGGACAGGGCCCGGGACCGCTAGAGCTCGTGCCGAATCGCGGGCAAAGTGCGGATAAGGACAAGTTGAAGATTGGGCCCCAGGACAGACGCAAGACCAGCAATGGAGCTCCTCACTTACTCTTGTTCGCGAGGAGCTTCATTGCTGATCTTGCGTCTTACTCTTGTTCTTACCAGCTCGCGTGGCTCGGTGGTTAGCGTGCCGGCCACGTCACACCGAGGCTTGGAGGCAGTGCTTTATCCAGAATCCCAAGCATGTAGGGGTGTTACAAAAAAACCTTAACATATCATTACCGACATGAGTCTATAGCTGAAATCGCAGGGGCACCCCCCGTAGGGGGTACACAGCTGAAAAAGTTAGGGTGTGTCACTGAACATTTGGGGGGTCTGGATATATCACTGCTTGGAGGTACCCGGGTTCAAATCCCGGTGTCGGCTGTGCTGTCTGAGGTTTTCCCTGGGTTTTCCTCAGACGCTTCCAGACATATGTCGACACAGTTCCCTTAGAAGCTGGCCCAGGGCGGGTGTTAGTCGTGACGTTGTCCACCTCTGTGAGGCCGACAACGGCAACCACCGCCACCACCACCGCTCTTGTTCTAAAATTCTTCATTGGAACATGTTGCATTTTTGCCGTTCACTGCTGGTATTGAGTCTGTCCTGCCCAATTTGTACATATGTTTACCCGTCTTATTGTGCTTCCTCAAAACTTTTTTCACGTGTACACCAGCCAGCTTCCCTTGTTCTTTGTTCATCGATTGTCAGTCGCCTTCCATCGGCGAAATTGAGAAGGCCGCAGTCGCCTACAGGAATGTAACCGCTTCCCGGCAGATTTTGTCAGGCAACGACGACGCACCCTTTCGCACTGCTTGGTACCGGAAAGCCATAAAGATAAAGGCTCGAGAAGGTATATGCCAAACCGAAATGGAATCTAGTTGGTAAACCTGTTTGTCATACATTGCTCCCGCCTTTAATGCATACAGTTACGGGACATTCTGTATTCAGATCGAGTTTGGTCATTCGTAACGTGAGTCAATTTTGTGTTTGACAATACGCCATAGCGAGTGTCCGAGTTCAGCTCGCTCATTAGCGGAGTGTTTATTAAAGGGACAATTTGAAGAAGCGGTGGTATATGAGGGAAGCATATAATTCCGTGAGTCCGAAGGGAAAACTACACAACAGACAACACAAATCGGACGGGACGGTTTTGTCTCGTGCTGTTTTCCCTCAGAGTTGAGGAATTTTGCTTCCCTTGTCGAATCTACACCACCTCGCTTGTACCCTTCTTCTGTGTTAATCGGAAATGTATGTTTGTACAGTTTGCAGAACCGTATTTAGTTGTAAAGAAAGGACAGTTAATTAAAGGCACAGTTTCGTAGAGAGAATTCCGAAACTAAACTGTCTTCATGTGTACCTTATGAGCAGCAGTGAAATTTGCACTAAAAATAGCGAATACATCAGTCACGGAAACGCGCAGAAAATCACGCGGGCGTAACATTCCGTAAACCTTGAATTGGGGCCGCTCGTATAGTTGTTGTAGGTCAGTACGTCTGCCTTGGCAGTCGTCTGCTAGTCGTCGTCTGCTAAATAAAATTAGTGCGACATCGCGCGCCGACTTGGCGCTGCTTATGTCCAATCAGGGACTTATAGAGAGCTATGGAGTCCATATTAGCATAAATATACCGTCTGTTTCTTATGTTTGTCAGTGAAAAAAAAAGAATAAAAAGTCGTGTTTGCAATGTTAAAAACAGCGTGTGCTGCTGCTGGATAACGTGATATGTAGTGCGGCAGTGACATTTGAAACATGTGGAAGTGTTGCGTCAGTTGCGTCTATCCGCTGTCCCTATCGCAACGGTTGAGTCGCTGCCAACTTCGCGTCTTGACCGACGTCAATGTTGCCAGTCCAGTTCAGGCAGCTTCTCGGGAGGCGGTGCTCCACACAAGACCAACAGGATGGCGGACGACACACGAGGTAAGTCAGCTGCGTTGCGAAAAATCCCCACTGCATTACCATACTGCACGTATGTATCGCTCGTTTCTGCTTGCAAGTTTCTTCTCGACGCCAACCGTAACTGCATGCAGACAAATGTTTTTGGCGTCTTTTCGTATTTCTCGAAATTGTCACGATGTTATTCGATGAGGTCTCTCTGACATTTCTTCGTGCATCGCATACGAAATTCCACCGTGTGAAGTAAGGAAGCGCCCTCAGAAGATGCTTCTTGTGTTTCGTTATAACAAAATTCGTTTTAAAAAAGCTGACTTGAGAAAGTAAAGCTAAAGAAAAGTTTGGTGTCTCTTGTGATGTATCTGGAAAGCAATCCGCGTTAAAACCAGGAGCTTCCTTGAGATGTCAACATTTCTCTCTTACTGATTGGGAATCCCGTCATGAAACTGTTCTCAGAAATGAAAGAAAGGGAAAGGTACACACACACTGTGCGTGCTCTGAATGCGGTTCAGAATAGGTCCCACTGTTTGTCGCGGAAACGGTCGGGTGATTGCTTCACTATTTGTAGATGTGACCAGGAAACATTTTTTCTCTCCCTCCTTATTCTTGGAACTGCGCCGGTGATGGTCGGTGCCTACCACCGCAAGGACGTCCATAAAACCACGAGGTACCCGCACATCAACCCTGCGAAAAGGGGTAACCTTGGCTGGGTAGTTTAAAAATCAGAAACTATGTTCCTTTAATTGAAGTTCCCGCGCGACAGCAAGTATTAGCAGCCAAGCGAGATCGAACCTTATGAAAGTACAGAGGAACAGGAACGTGTTAATCGCGTTTTCCGGAACTGTGCGACAATCAGTGGTAATGATCATTGAGCAATCCGAAAGGAAAATCAAACGTCAGTAACTTCTTGGTATGGTTGTTTCGACGCCCCCTCCTGTTGCGTCAGCCACTGACCTTGTGGTTCCCTAAGACGCCAAGCAGCTGCGTCTATGACGTCCGAGCTGCTGCTCCGGTGTCGCCCATCGTCTTGTATGACAACATGCGGGACCTCTCAATGGAAGCAGCGCAGAAAACACAAATGAAGACACTGATTCCGAAACCAGAACTGTCCTTTTTGTGTGTGTGTGTATGTCGTTTTTTTATTCGATAGGTTCTAACCGCACTCGTTAACGCTTGTGAATTTGACAGTCGAGAAATGTTTGCAGTAAAAAACGGGGACACTGGGGGGATTTCATCAGCATTTTCAGTTTCCTGTGTATGGGAAACACACATCCGGGTCATTCCTCCATTGCCAGTATGGCGACCGGTGGCAGAAAGTGACAATGATGCGAGAAAACCTAGTGAGTCACACGTGTTTCGTAACCTTCGTCCTTCCAAACGCTGTAGATGTTTATCTGGAAAGACAACGAGCTTGAGAGAGCTGCAAGACGGGCGCCCGTATGATTGAATTGACCAAGAAGGGAAAATTTGACTTCTAACTAGGTCACCCTCCTAATTGCTGACTGCTCTCGTCCTTGCATACCTTATTTTCGCGACTGAGGAAAGGTAGTACTTTTCTGTCGTCTGCTATCGTTTTTATCTATCTATGACAACAGTGGTTGGACTGGACGATCCCAGCATGTCGTTTCCGGGAAGAGCATCAATCGAAATGTTATCAAATCGTCAGGACGTATCTTGCACAGTTTTCGAGGTGCTGGACTTCCTCCCCCCATTCTTGCAATGAATCCACATGCGAGGTTGATTGTCTAGTGTAATGTGTTCAAGTGTAAGAGGGATACAACATTTTATAAATTATTTGAAACCCATTATGTGCTTTAGACTCATAAAAATTGCGTTAAAAGTCATATTACCTTGCAATAACCTACAGCTTTGTGTTGTCTAGGGATCAGTTCAGAGGGCAGCCAGCAGAGCCCTGACATGAACCGCTGGGGCGAGGGGAGTCGACGAGGGGGCTCAAAAGCCCCCAAGAACGACCCCTTTCGCTTTGAAGGGGAAGGCCTCTCCTTTCGTGCCAAACTGATCGGCAGCGACGTTGTGGAATCTGCCCGAGGCGATCGAATGTGCCAGGAGGTGATGCAGAGGCTCAAAAATCGAGTGAAACTTTCGGGCGAACACAAGCAACGCATTGTGGTGGGCGTCTCCCTGCAGGGAATCAAGGTCCGAGACGACAAGTCGGGGGTGAGCTTCTTTTGCGTGGATACAAGCTGTGAAATGCACGTTTTTGATTTTTTGTTGTTGTTAATTTGCTGGTAGGCACATTTGTATGTTTCTTTCCTTGTAAGGCCAGTGATTTATCCAGCCTCCTCCTACACCCCCCTAACACCCCCTTAACTTTTTCATCTGTGTACCCCCTACAGGGGGTGCCCGTGCGATTTCAGGTGTAGACACATGTCGGTAATGATATGTTATGCTGTAATGATGTAACTATAATAATGACCCCCCACCCCCCCCCAAGTTTTTTCGAACACCTCTCCATGCTTGGGATTCTGGATAAACCACTGCTGAAAGCTCATGTCCCTCATCGTAACAGAAAGGTCTACCCCTGTCATCAAAAAATGCAACTTTGTTTATAATTTTAGCAGTTTGATCTCTACAAAATTGTGCTTTCTGTGTTGTCTTCGTCATATTTGGTCATTCTCAAAATGAC
Source organism: Ornithodoros turicata (assembly GCF_037126465.1). Lineage (NCBI taxonomy): Eukaryota > Metazoa > Arthropoda > Arachnida > Ixodida > Argasidae > Ornithodoros > Ornithodoros turicata. Next base: position 9,320,845 of record NC_088204.1, read on the forward strand.
GAACTAACTAATAATTAATAATAATAATAATCCGATCAAATAATTATGGAAAACATGAATGAAACACAGCAGCCAAATCCGGCACACAATCATTTGCGCCATGAGGGTGATGTCAGTTCTCTTCTTACTTTCCTTTTGATTTTTATTAGCACTGTGCGTGCTTATTTCTCGTGCTACAACTGAATTGTGTCTTGGCTTCCTGACGATAAGTTATGCCACAAGCACAATTATGCGAAGGTTTGCGATTGCTGGCGCTTGTCAGCACGGTTCAGCTCTAAAAGTTTTCTCGGAGGTGCTGACCAGTGGCATTTGCAGGAGCTGGTGTTTCACCACCCGGTGCACAAGATATCTTTTATCTCGCAAGACACGGGCGACTCCAGAGCCTTTGGCTACGTGTGCGGTTCCCCGCAGGGAGGCCACCGTCTGATTGCCATCAAAACGGAGAAAGCGGTGCGTCTTAAAACTTCCGACTCTTCTTTGGCACCATTAGAGAGAAAAAAGAAAAAAAAAAGACCTTTGCTCTCAGGCATCTCAACTGGTGGTGGCCCTGAGGGACCTCTTCCAGGTAGTCCTGGAAATGAAGCAGCATGAAATGCTCCGCGCCAAAGACAGTCAAGAAAAACGCAGAGTAAGTACTCTTAACTGCTCTGGTCTTCTTTTGAAGCCATTTGTGACAGTATCAGTGAATCCACACGGGTGACGTCCCCGTGGAATATTCTACTGGAAGAAAGACCACGGGGTAGAAGTTCTGGTGCATGTCGAGCTTTTGCGTGGGGCAGGAATATCGGGAGGGCACACTTAGCAGACGACATGATCTGCACCTTTGCCTGTCGTCTGCTACAGAAGATCTTGCGGTTGCACTGCGGGAACCACAAGATATTCGCCGCGGTTAGCAGTGGATGAAAAGACATGATGTTGAGCACTCGTGTTGAGCACGTTGCAGCCGAATCCCATGATATTTTGCATATCATCTGGCATATCATCCGCTGGAGTATTCTGTGGAATGTCACTCGTGTGAATGTGCAGCATAAGGCACATCACGTTCTCAAACGTTGCCAAAGTGACTCAATTCCGGATCTCTCTGCCCTTAGCAAAAAATAATTGCTCATTTTGCCTTGCAGTGTTATCACTATGCTTGTTCTTGAGCGATTAAACAGATAGGGAATGACAGCCTTTATTAACATGTGACGAGATAAGTTAATTTCTAACTTGTAATGTCACACTGCTGCCAAGGAGGCTGAGATAAGCATCCTGAGCCAGTTAACGAGTTCACGATAGAAGAGATTAAAATGGTTCTGGTTTGTAGGGACAGTTGCAGATATGCCTTTATCTGTATTTTTTAAAACGCTGTTTGCAAAATGGTTGTGCAGGAAGAAGAGCTCCATGCCGGCCTCCCAAATGGGACAGATTTTTCTCAACGGGGAGAAGTACAGGAAGTACTGCACGAGGTGAGATCTCCCCTGTTGAATACCAGCATGATAAACCCTGAGCCTCAGCTTTTCGGGAAGTTAAAAGTCATTCCTAAGAAAATAACTCGCATTGTACAGAATCCCTTGAGACTGATAATCGAGAGGCATAACATTCTTGTGACATAATGTGCTGCTCAGCTCAATTAGTGAGCCGGAAAAGAGGGAGAATCAGCTGCTGGACAACGTCTGATTCAAAAGACTAAGATTCGTAAACATGCATGATACAATTCAGATTTCTTATTTCATTAAACAGTCTTTCCCATTCCTTCTGGCACCCCAAGGCACCCCAAGGACTGCACTGTCCATACAACCAATCACTGAGCTTTTAACAAATCACTGTTTTGCTTCAATAATTTTGCGCAGAATCTAGCAACATATGCTTCCCATAAGTGATGTTCACCATGCTGCATGTAATATTACCTCAGAAGAAAATGTTGCCAAGGCACAATTTTTACACTGAGCTCAGCATAAGTTTCACATAGGACCCAAAACCAAATTCAAATAAGTGCATGATCAGAGTTGCTAACAGTATTTTGCAACCATAGGGGTGCAACAAAATGGGATTGACTTTTGGGTTCCTTTACATTGAAAACTAGCATAAAACTGATTTCTAAATGGGTACATGTTTCCTGCATTTGGAGAAATACTTTACCATACCTTACTGCATACTAGATATTTTCCTAATTTGGAAGAGGAAAAAAAAAAAGACACACAAAAAAAATCATGCAAATTCAGTTATGCAGTCGCCATGCTTCTCACCCATGATATTAATTGTCTCGTGATGTACTAAAGCCAGGAATTATGAATCTTATCCAAGCTCAGTTTTTGGAACAATATACTTCTGCACCCTGAACTGGTGCATGCTGATTTAAAATATGTACCAGTCTGGCGGCCACATGGGGCGTAGATACGGGGTCAGTACGGGTGCATTGTAAGATACGGGTAAATACGGGTGCATGTGGGGGGTGCATTGTAAGAGGTGTCGGGGGTACAGTTAACCTGAAAAGCTGAGGCATCCTGCATGTGTAGGAGCCACAGGAAAGCGGGCCTGCCGTAGTTGATGACCTTTTGGACCTTCAGTTTGAGCTGGACTCGCTGCAATTGGTGAGTCTGGTTTTTGGGGAAACCGGGGCCACCTTTACTCAGTCAGCTCTCCTTTCAGGGAATCGAACAGATGGAGAGCTCTATGGCGGGCGATCCATTTGACACTTCCTTTGTACCAGATTCTAGAAGCAGGGTGAGTGGAATTTCACGTCACTCGGCAGCACTGGGTGACCGCAGCCACTCTGTGGGCCCACATGCGCAAATGATCTATCTGATGCTAGTGCGACAACATTGCGAAATGTGAATCAGTAATCATGTCTGAAGTCTTGGCTAACCACTATGATTTTGAGACTGGCTGTGTAATGCAGTGCTGCAGGCAAATATGCACAGATGTAAAACTATGGAATGATAAAACCTCGGCTTACTACGACATACTACTGTTAGATTATAACGACCATGTCATATTCTGAAACCTTATGAGGGGCCCGTCTGCACGATCTGCTAGGGGTGCTACTCATTGACCCGCGAGATCTACATCATGATTGGACAGTGGAAATTCGAATTTATGAACGCGGACGTGCGACTACCGTAACCACCGTAGCAGACGACAGCAACAGCTCCTATGAAAACGCGTAGAATGACGATGATAATCAACTTTAGAAACAAGCATCTACCGTGGGATATCCACCGCTTGTACAAAAATACTAAGGTAAGGTGAAGTACAAAGTATTTGCAGAAATTTAGGAAGCAATAAGCGGGCCGATGAGTAGCGCCACCGCTATCCTCCAAATGCGGCGCTGGGAAGGGGTGCCAATGACATGGTTTTTATAACCTAATAGGTCATGGATAAAACTATAAACAATACTACAACTGAAACCAACTGAACTATACTATACTACACTATGAACTAAACTGTAGCACTGTGTTGGCCACAGCTTGAAGAAAGTGGTCGCTGGCTAGAGGTATCGAGTTATTTGAGTTTAAATGTGTCAGATGTGTCCACACAAGGTCCAGAAGAATTCCTTCCTTGCAGCCTTCCCGTCCCTTCTTCTCCGAGCCGGTCACCCCGATGTCACCCGTGCCGCCCCTGCTGCCACCGCCCCGGGTGCTTCCCAGCTTTGTCCCCCTGTCGACTCCCACCACACCCTGCGCACCACCACCCGGAGATCCGTTCGTACCTCCGAGGCCGCCGCAGAGCCTGTCCCTGAGGCCCACCAATCCGTTCGCAACCATGTCACTCCCTGCCACGCCGGCCGTGCCCCAGGGACCGCCCCCGGCCCTGCCCCCCAAGAAGCCCCCCTGCGTGGACCTCTTCGCGGAGCTGGACCCGTTGAGCAAGGACCGCCCCTACCGAGACAGGACAGAGTTTTTTCAGGAGCTGAAGAAGCCGGCCAAGAAGGCACTGCGCGAACTGGGCGAGGAGGAGACCCTGCAAGTTAGTGTGCCGTCGTGCCGTCCTGTCCTGTCTTGGGAGACCTTTGAGGACAGCTCTTCGTCCTCGTCTCAGGAGAAGCCGCCCCCGTCTTTCCCCCCTCCGCCCCCGCCCCAGGCGAGTCCCCCCATCCCCATTCCCCCCTCGAGCGAGGCAGAGAACGGCTTGCAGGTGGCGCGGCCCCTGAGCATGGACGAAGGGTTCTGCAGCGGAGCATCCTCAGTGTCCCCGTCCCTGCCGCGCGAGGCCCCCATCTTTGGGCGCAAGAACGATCCCTTTGCGGACGACTTTTTCTCCGCGGGGGCAGGGGAGGCCAGGTAACGCCCGCTCCTCGCCATCCTCGCTCTCTTTCAAGAAATCTTCCTCCTCATTAAAGCCACCTTGGCAGTTGGGTTTCTTGTCGGAGGGAGCGTTGTCCTCTGTCGAAGCGTCCCCTTCCAGCTACTAAGTTGAGGACTTTCTTTTCCAGGGCTCAGCATTCGGTTCAAGGTTCAACAAAGTGAAGTAGGAAAGTGTGTGTGTGAGTGTGCGTGCGTGTGCGCGCGCGCTAGATACTTACGTGCCAATTGCGTCACGGCCAGACGTGTGCGAGGAGGTGTGTAAATAATAGGAGAGCGTCAGGTGCTGACCAAGATAGGTTTTTGTGTGTGTTTTTTTTCTTCTTCCTTCATAGTCTTCCAGACATTTTACAGTTTCTGCAGAAAACCGTGGTGCAATTTGTTTTCGAAAAATGATATGCATTCCGACTACTTGTTCACCATTTATTTGAATAAAAGTTTTAAGGCATGTTGAACCATCAGTTTTAATGAGTATCGTATGTTGTGCAGATACTGTTATTCCCCCCGGCCCAATTTGTCAGGTTCCATGCGTTTGGACACAATACCTACTTATTTAAAAAAAATTATGGAGGTTACAGCAATGGGGGTGTTTTAGGAAAATGTAGAAACTATATGATAATGTTTCTGGAAACATAAGTCAGTCGCCGGATTCCTTTCGAGTGGATGACAGCAATACAGAATCTGAATTGGAGAGTGCTTAGATTTTCTGAAACTTTCTAATGTTCTCTCTTTTGAGTGGTCCTTTGAGAAAAGGGAAAACTAGTAGACATTACCTCCTATTTATCAGCGTATGAAGCTGAGCTGCAAGATGCTGACCTTGAGAGAAATAATTCGAGCTTTATAATAGAGTTGTTTGTAGGAGTTATTTTCTGGAAAAAGATTTTATTTGCCATGCAAATTTCGCGGAACCCGAATATATATATATATTTTTTGCTTCACAGTAGCGATAAATTCAGCTGAAAAAAGTCGAAACGGACTTTGCTCACAACATTCTGCCGAATAAAAACACCGGTCAACGCTGGGAACGCGGTAAACCATGCTGACGTCCCAGAGATTGCACGACTGTACGGCTGGAGGTCTGCTTAGCAGAGACATTTTCGTCGCTGTGGCGTTGCCGCTTGAAAAACACTTCTTCCCTGAGACGGTCTCCGAAATGTTTAGCCGCGGTATGTTGCTGTTCTTCTTCCTCACACGCGCAGTGTCTGGGTTCCACGTCCGCGACGGGAGATTTTTTTGTACATTTGGCGCGTAGCAGTTGGGTCACGTGCCAAGCGCGCGCGCGGTATTTGATTTTGAATCCGCTCTTTCCACGAAGTTACGAAGAAAGGGTTAAATAACAAACAGCGCAACGACAAATGACGGTCCCCGTATTACGGATGTTGCTGCCGACTTTATTTCGCGGAACATTTATCGTTGTCGCTGTGGCGCTGCGCGTCCCGCCCGCTCGCACGGCTGGCTGGCTGTTCCGCGAGTTGTTGCACCAGCGCATCCGCCCCATAATACGAACAGCCGCTATGCTTTCCAACGGCGACAACCGAGCATCGAAGCATAATATTCAAGACACGCCGCCCTCAGGTAACGCTAGGTGGAAATTAAACGGCCAAAGAAGTCGGACGCGCGTCTACCGGGGTCCCGACCTTTCCCAAATGTCAAGGGTCGTCTCTTCCAGAACGGACCGAAGACACATTCGAAGTGATCCCGGTCGACTATCAGAGCATCAGTGTGAAGCGACGACGCATCGACGGATACGACAGCCAGGATCGGATGACAGCAGCCGGTGAGTTTCGCTATTTTTCGAGTCTATTTTGGGGCTGCATCGTCATCGCGCGTTCTTTGTAAATAAACGAGGCAGGGACAGAGTCAATCGGCAATGCGCGGAGTGGCAAAAAAAGGAAGCTGCTGCATGTAGTCTCTCAAGAGCGCTAAAACGGTTTCGGTTTCGATAACTGTTGTCATTGGCTCAACCCCCCCCCCCCCCTTACACACAAACAAACAAAGTTATGGTGGGTGGAGTCATGTAATATAAACCCATGCGTCGAAAACGCCGCTTTGTGATACACACTTTCCTCTGCCAAGCCAGTCTGATCCAGCAACAGAGGCTAAGCTGTGAGAAAAAGCAGATTATCAATGGAAATGAGCGCAACATTGAACATAATACGGATTATAGCACCCGCAGAACAATATCTGTTAACCACGTTCAGTGTACAAGTCTGCTGCACAGGGTGATATTAGCGTATGTATTACTAGTCCGTGATGATGATGATGATACAATTGATGTTCTCTCCTGCGCAGCCAGAACGTTTCTGACTGTCCGTCACAACTCGTACGTATTTCACACGGAAGAGTGGAAGCCGCGTGGCTGCAGCATGTACCTTCCCCTGACGCAAGATGTCATGCTCAACATGCGACACATTGAGCAAGTCAGCTTCGAGAACGACCAATTCTTTCTGGCAGACGGCAAGGGGAACTACGCGGGAGCCAAGACAGGTGGGGAAAAAAAAAAAACAATGAATTCAGCTGCGGCGTGCTTTAGTACGCCGCAAGAATTGTTTGACGGACAACTTGCGATTGCAGGCAATGCCATTCATCTGTGGAGGTTGGACCCAAATACACGTAAACTCTACGTGTCACGCTCTTTGCTCTTCCTCAGAGAACAGGTGATGCAACGCTTTATTTATTCTGCGAAAGACATTTGCTTATCATTACAAAATCTGACGTTTGTTTGTTTGAGCCTGAATTCAGTGGTGGGCAACACTACTCATGTTATGTAATGTAACAGAAATACGTAATACTTGCAAGAAATCAGTGTTACCATACAAAATACTTCCGTGTAATACATCGATACTCAATACCTGGGTAATGGAGAAACGAGGAGCAGGAATACACACAATTTGCGTGCCACTTGACACAGTCGTTCCCCCCAGTCACATTTTATTTTTGGAAAATAGTAGGTTCTTTGTTTGTGACTAAACATTTGTGAGGCGCATGGACTTGAGAAAATTTACATTTTTTGGAAAGTACATTTTTGTGTGCAAAAAAAAGAAAGAAAAACAACAACACTTAGTGTATCTTTGATGAACACAAGGTGCACAACAGCTGTGTTGAATGTGCATTGAATAGCGTTCTGCAGTATCGCTGGCTGAATTGGCACTTTGCCAAGTTAGTTTCCAGGATTTCGCGGGTGCCCATGGTGCAAATCGGGGGGAGGGAGGGGGGTAAAAACGGGGTTTACTGGGTTCAGCCCTAACCTACCGGGCTCTAATTATAATAATTAATAAAAATAGCCAAAATAATAATTAGAGAAATGTATTACCGACTGCCTCAGAAAGGCTTCTTTTTTTCTTTACGACCGTTGTGGGGGTACGTCCTCTATAATGCCCAGAAACAACTGTAAGCACCCACCGGTTGCTTGGATAGACCCCCCCTCTTTGGTTTAGCTCACGAGTAATGTATTTTCGAGATGTTAAAGCGAGTGTTTGTTGACGCAGGACTACCGGGAGGTTCAACTGCAGCTGGCATCCCTCTGAAGTCTTTTGGACTTGTTCTGTCTGTACAGTTGTGTTCTACTTAATGAAAATGTGCTTTTCTTTAAATACTACAAAATGCTGTCTTTAATCAGCTTTAATCCTACAAACTGTTCCTCGAATTTGGAATCCCACAAGACATTCGCTTTTCGGGATACTATATCAAAATTGCTCTGCGATCACATATTTTTCGGATACGTTCCCAATATTTCAACAGCTATTATAGGGTTACCAGTTATGGTTACAAAGGGTGATTGCCGTCGATAATCTAGTCATCCTTGAACTTGCTACAACGCAGCTCTACAACTCGACAAACGTGCTAGAATAGGATTGTGTGAAACAAAAAAACATATTTTCATCTCCATACTGCGCATCTTCTTCCAAACTATTTCTTCCCAAAGCAGCCCTCAGTTTAGAAACAAAGTTGTACTATAGAGTACGTGTATACTGATGGAAGTGGCATCATTTAACGGGTCGCCTAGAGAGAGACACACACACGCGAGTCACTGTGCGTCCTGTTGCCACCTGGCAGCGAGGAACCTTCGGTAGATGACCGTGACGTAGATTGCTAGCAGGAGGACGACGAACATGTCGTCGAGGAGTCCCAGGAGTCCGAAGACGGCCTCTGGGATGATGTCCAGAGGGGACACGAGATACATAATGGCAGCTACAAAGCAGAGGACAATGCGTAGCCGGAACATGTACATGAGGCCCCCCATGGAGAAGAACTCTGACATCACATGCCGTAGGAGCGTGGGCAGGTCGCGCAGGTGGTCCATCCACTGCACGGATAAACTCAAGCGTTAGCACGTAGGTTGACAAAGAGGTACGGTAGACTCTCTCGGGGGAAAATCAAACTCCAGGGGAGCACGGGTTTCTGTCTGGATTACCAAAAATTCATTTTGAGTCACAGTCGCATCTCCGATTATCTGTAAGTCAGCTGACGGGGAATGAACTTTCTGCCGTCAGTTTTTTTTTTACTTTGTTATCCGCGTCGGGATGTGAAGTAGTGGGTACAGTGGTCAAAGAGGTTGGTCAATGAAGACTGGTTCGGACGGATAACGGCTATGCCTCCCGTGAAGTGCAATAGGTGAGCTAGAACACTATCTCCTTTCTTTTTCCGGAGTAATAAACTGGTTTAATGAAACTGCACTGATCCCCATACTTGGTTTGCTTATCTGAAAATTTGATATCTGTGGCAGCCGGCTGCTGCTCTGTTAATACGTGTTGAAAGGCAAAAATTATGATTTTGTTATATGGGTAGATGCAACATACAAAGCACATATTTTTTTGAACCTTTCCTTTACACAAGCTTGATAGCCTGATAAAACATTGGTAAAAGACCATGAAAGACCATGAATTCGGTGGTTTTCAAAAAATGAGTTACATTGAAAGAAATGAATATGGTTGACTGCTTAATCAATACAGGAGTCTTGAAAACAAAATACCCCTCTCTCGCAAACAAATACATCCGAAAGCGAGCAGTGTGTTCAAAGGCAGGCGCATCAAAAGATTGCATCACCAATGCGCACGAGACATTTTCCACCGGCAGGGAAATTTTATGAGGGAACGAAAAGTATGGATTAGGTGAAAGCACAACATTGCGGACTAAACAAAACTTTGAAATCTGATTGCATTAACCGAAAGTGTTAATTATTTGTGTTTGAATTAACAAAAGCCTACTGCACCTCAATTGCGGTCGGCATGCTTTGCCTCTTACCGGGCGAGGTTCTCCCGAGAAGCGTCTGTTGTAGTCGTTGACGCTTCTGAGCAGTTGTGAGCGCTCTGGCTCAGGTCCACTCTGGAAGCAGCGCAGCATCACCGACACCTGCTGGCGGCAGACGGGGCAACGGACTGGGCGGGTGCCCCACTGGCCCAGCTGCCAGTACTGTACCAGGCAGTGGGCTGCACAGAAGCAACTTATGTGCAAACCAGTCCAGTCCTCTGCACCATCTCAACTGCCTTATAAAGGGAATTAATATAAACCGTACCGCAGAATAGATGTCCACAGTTGGTCTCCACGGGGAGGTGTGGCTCCCCGAGGCAGATAGGGCACTGGCTGTCTGATCCATAGTGGGTCATGTCTGTGGGACCATTTTGGTCGAGCCGGTCACTCGTAGGGCTTCTGGGCTCCTCTGGTGTGTGCTGGGAGGGGAGTACTTGCTGCCATCTGAGAAGAGCAGTCATTAGAGACGCATTTATTTGAACTCCGGGGGTTGGCAGTATATAGTGCTCTTGCTCAAACTGGGTTGCATCCTTACAGCAATGGGAAAAGTGTTGTTTATGTGTATTTGCAAAAATGTAAGTGTTTGTATTGAAAGGAATAAGACTACAATCCATGTTGCACACCTCGGTCTTGGGGTATTCCATAAAAGGTCGAAAAGGTCGAGAATACTGCTGGGCAAGGTTTAAAATATTGAAGTATGGCAGGGACAGGGTTTGCTCTTGAAGTGCTATATTCCTCTTTAAAACTGCTGTTATCGAGTGGAGCTACGCTTACATGCTCATTTCGAACCTTGTCATCGGTGCCGCTCGCGTTTCAGGTAGAAGCACGACTGGTTGACGTCGTGCATTATGTTGAGCAAAATTACGGTCGCTTTGGGGGCAAGGTGCCTTCGACATCGAGCCATTGATGGAAAGATACGGAAAACAGTGTGTCGGCTCTAGTTGACTTCGGAGATCAACCCACGGAAATGCTCTTTATTATGCAACAATAGAGATGCTATATTCCCAGTGTGAAAGTACACGTTGCCTATAGGTGTAGCTAAAAGTGTTCACCTGACCAAGGCCAAAAGGCCGACGATCGCAGCCACCACAGTGGGAACGCCGAGTAGAACTTCGTTCCCGATTCCTTCTATTACCTGACGTTCATCGTCATCGAACATGTCCACAATACCATACCTCTATCTCGTTTTATCCGCCATGACAAAAACTAAGGGAACATGCATATTGAGAGCACACCGCACTACTGAGTACTGACACTACGCGTCGTCTGCCGCGTTCGTTTACGCGGCACAGTGCGGAGTTGACCGTGCTCTACCCGAACCACTGTCCACTTCCCCTGGTGACGACTAGTGGCACTACTGTCAACATGTGTTGCGCGCACATGGTATTTCACGTTATTTTTCTGTGAGAAGCGAAAGATGGATATTGATAAAATCCCACATTACTACGTTGACAGCGTAAGCTTTCGCGTCTTCAGCACAGAGGAACTTCTTAAGCAAAGTGTACTAAATGTAACGCAAGCAGAAACCTTCGATGTCGTTGGGCATCCCACCAAAGACGGACTCCACGATGCATTACTCGGTACGTGGATGCAATAACAGCAGCCGTGCACTGTTAAATAGTTTTCATGTACAGGTCCCAGTAATAAAGATGAGCTATGTGCAACATGCGGCTTGGGTTTTATCGCCTGCCCGGGGCATATTGGCCATATCAGCCTGCCTCTGGTCAGCTTCAATCCCATGTTCTTCAGGACCTTGCATAAGGTACAGTATCAACACGCACGCAAGACACCGAGGGGAATAAATTACGTTTTCTCTCGCAGCTGATTCGTGGCAGTTGCTTCGGTTGCAAGCGCCTACTCGCTCCTCCGTTCGTGTGCCAGGTGACACTGGCTCAGTTGCAAGTACTGGACTACGGTTGTGTGGGCGCAGTGCAGGAGCTGCAGGAAATTGCTGCCGTCGCTGAGGACCCAAAGGACCTGGGCCTTGTTCTCAAGAACCGCATCGATGCTTACGTGAAGAGCGTCATTCAGGGTAGGTCACTCCACAGAAACTATGCTGACAGTATCACAACTGCAATAATGAATTATTTTTGTGTGTGTGTGGAAATGCATGTGTTCGTATTACTTGTCAGAGCTCAATTTCATGTACCTCTGAACTTTTTACCGTGTGTAAATTTCTGGTCATTGTGGCCTGGTCTGTTTGAACTTATTCAGGTTGACCCATCAATATAGAAAGTCCTCATACTTCACCACATAGTGTGTTTCCCTCGTTTCCCTCTCCCAAATGCACTACCAAAGGTACTATTGTGGGGTGGGGTGTTGAACACTCAGAACCCCCCCTCTGACTAAGCCAGTGATTGATTGCCACAAAAGGATGTCAGCCCTCTAAGATAACTATCGTTTGGTTCAAAGGTCAACACAGCGTGTGTTATGTGGTGTTATGTTTTCTGGAGTGCGGAGGGCTCGTGCATAAATTTGCATTTCACAAGTAGTGGTATGTCCTGAATACTAATAACTGGACCACTTTACAGAGGTGGATCCCGAAGAGGCTCGCCACACCTCCAGAGTGAAGAACGTGGTGGAGTGTCGGCAACGGTTGATCAAGGCCTTTGTGCGCGATCACCTGATGGGAGCCCCTCGCAAGTGCATGCAGTGCAAAGCGGTGCGCCCTAACATGACGGTGCAGAACGAGAGTCGTCTCGTTTTCGCGAGTGGGATCGAGACTGCAGACAAGAAACAACGCTCGTTAGTTTGTTTTCTTTTGAATTCTTTGAACGGGAGTGCGGGTTAAAACTGGAAAGAGGGTTCTACGCGGCTTTTTAACCTATCATTATTCCGGATTACTGAAGACTCCTTTTGTGGAGTTAATGCGGCACTTGGGTTTCGATTTTTACCTAACTCTTCCAGCCCACCTTTAAAACCTTTCGGCTGAATTTCCATGTTTCGTGAAGCGAGATAGTGCTTTTGATTGCCGACCCAATGGAAGTAGAGCCATCGAAGAGAGCCATATTCTGGGTTCCGTGGTAGTGCGGAAAAACCGCAACATTTGCCGGAGCAGGAGTACCCACTAGTGCGCGTATTGTGTGGTGGTAACAAATGGATTGGGTGCAGGAGGTCAGACGCAGCCGAGGATGGGGCAGGGCAGACGTACCTGACCCCGTTGGAGGCCCGGAAGCACTTGCGTGCTGTGTGGGAACAGGAGAAGCCCCTCCTCGAACGGCTTTTTGGTGTGCTGTCTCTCTCCTCCCACGAGTGTCCCTTGGACATGTTCTTCTTGGAGGCCCTTGTTGTACCGCCCACCCGATTCAGACCAGTGAGTCCCGTTAAGTATGCTTCATTGAAGAAAAAGAAAAGTGCTGACGGCACAGCGTCTGACATTCGGTCTGAGTAGAGCCTGAAGTGTTGGGGTTTAACCCGATTCTTCTCCGAATTTGCACCCCCGAATTGAAGGTTCCCTCTTTAGGGTGAAATCCGATTTTTACACAGCAAATTGCCCTCGCTGAGACATCTGTAGGAATGCAAACTGTCTTATTTAACAGCAGAGGCAGTTACATCACTGTTTGTACCAAAGCAGTAAAGTTCTTTTTTTTAGTAGTTGAGCCCGATTTCTCTCTGAATTTAGCATACTGGAAGTTTTTTGTTCACCCGAATTTCCATGAATTTGGAGCGCATGTTTATTTACCCGATTTTTACCTCCCGAATTTAGAAAGAAATATTTCCCAAAAACTTCAGGCTCCAAGTACAGTCTATGCTCGTTATTATGACAATGGTTAACATGACATCTGCACTTTGTGACCCTTTTTTCTAGGGAGCCATTTCTTCCCCATAGAACCACCATGTATTTCTCCCTCGTTATTATGACAACTCGTTAATCCGACCATGACCGAACTTGTGAGGACGGATCGTGTAGAACGCGTTCATTCTGCTCCCGTTGTTATGACCACCGACTGTTGACCTCACCGACTATGAACAGAGTTTTGAGGACTAACGGGGGAGAACACTGGCGTTCTGCCCCTATTAATACCACTTAACCTTGCAAACCTTCTGTTCCACAAAGTACAGTGATTTGGGTTGACGCATCTGTGGGCATTGTCATCCAAAGCACGACCCGGTTTTCAGGTGAATTCGCTGCGAGTCATTGTTCTTGCACACAAAGCAGTACTTAAACTACAGGACCCTCGGATTTCTATCAGGAATAAATCGTAAATAAACCACCAAATTTCCGCTTTTCACAATATGTAGTAGATCCACACGCGCTGGACGTGTGGGGGAGGGACAGTGTTTTCCAGGCATTTCTTGTTAGTATGACAATTCGATTTATGACCAAAATCTGCGTGAACGGACTTGGTCTGACGGGTTTAGACAGTATAACTGCCCGTGGTGGAGTCTGAGATTGAGGTGCCGCCATAACAGTGTAGCTTTACTCTGCCATCTGGCCACCGCCATGCTCGTATCTGTTGATGACACGCGTCGGGTGCTTTGTTTGTAGATGAGCTTCATGAGCGGCCGCAAATATGAGCACCCTCAGACACAAGCCCTGTCGAAGGTGATCCAGTGTTGCAATGCTCTCAAGGCTGTCCTCAGGGTCATGCACCGTGACAACATCAAAGAAGAGGAAGTCAACGAAGAGGAGATGCAAAGGTTGCAGGTCAGTCCATAATAGATCCATAATAGATTTTTTCGCATGGGTTACCACTGTTTTCTCAAAGTTTTCGTTCGTGACATGATTTACTACTACTCATTTAACGTAGTCACCTGCTTTTTTAAACATACTATGAAATTACCTACTTCGTTCAGGTTCGAACCATCAAGCCCAAAAAGAAATTAAAGCCAGCTTGCAGTCTGTGCAGCAGTAGAGACATCCGGTGCGAGTAATTACAGTCACCAGGTGTCTCTACTCGGGCCTAAACAACACGTGCCTTCTGTTTTCATTGCGGCGGGGTTGCGGTCTTTGAAGAGTGGAATTTCTTGAGATGACAGTTATGTATTGGGCAGTGGCGACTAAGGCAGCACAGAAGGGTTGTGAGCTGAACCTAGGGAAGCAATAGTGCTGTCTTGAAGGAAGGTTAATTTAGTCATCGAACAATGAGAGATTTCTTTTTTCTTTTTCAGCTGATCGTCGACAAACTGGTGGGCAAAGATATCAGTGCGAAACTTCACTTTGCCTGGAATGCACTGCAAGTTGCCGTCAATGCGGTCTTTGACAGTGACCTGGATAAAATCAACCTGTCCAAGGTTCCAGGAATCAAACAGGTAACTAACCGATGTTTCATTATTACTTCTCCTTTCTGCTTAAGCTTTTTCGTAATTTCTTTTTCGTTAACGTATTATGCAGAGTCTTTGTGTTTAATTCTGTGGGAGTCCCACGGTATGTATTGCTGTATCGAAATAATTTCTACCCAGATTCTCGAGAAGAAAGAGGGCCTCTTCCGCAAGCACATGATGGGAAAACGTGTCAACTACGCGGCTCGGTCGGTCATCTCTCCGGACCCGTACATCGGCGTCGAGGAGATTGGGGTGCCAATGGTGTTTGCGAAGCGGCTCTCGTACCCGGAGCCTGTCAACGACCGCAATGTGACCGACCTCCGCAGGGCGGTCATAAACGGTCCCAATGTCTATCCCGGGTGGGTTTTCCCGCACACTCTCGCACGGCGTGTTTAAAGTACGGACTCGTGCAGTGCCCTGCTGGTGGAGGGAGAAAACGGGTCGATCATCCGCCTCGACCCAGCGAATCGGGTGCAGAGGGAGGCAGTGGCGAAGCAGCTGCTGACACCCTCCGAGGTACATCGCAAGACGTTCAAGCAGTGCAAGACCGTGCACCGCCACCTACGCACTGGGGACATGTTGCTGCTCAATCGACAGCCCACATTGCACAAGCCCAGTATCATGGCTCACAGGGTCAGCACTTCATTCTGTTCCGGTCATCCTGTCGTGTTTCAGTGTGTCTACCAACCTGGAAAACGGGGAATTATCGGGGAATTTTGATGTGACTGGAAAAATCGGGGAATTGTCGGGGAATTTGCCCAAAAAAAAAGGCAGCTGAAGTCGGGGGAAAATCACAGACGAGTGCTGTCAGGATACACGGTGAATCGCGAGTGCTGATGAGTGGTTGAGTGGCCCGACCCCAGTAACGTTGCCGCAAGTAGCAGTTCTCCAATACGACAAGCTCGGAGGCAGAAAAGTAGGGCAGTTTTACTACTACTTTGTGAATATTCGGTCGGTTTGAAGCCATTATTTACTTTTTTGGGACAAAAATTTGTGCTAAACCTCATTGTAGGAAACGAATCACACTCTATTAGAAAAAGGTGCACCTTAATTTCTCAATAAATGATCTGTTTTATGAAGGATCTGTAACAAAACGTTGTTCCCCTTTGTCTTCGTCACAGAATCCGCTTGAAATAGTTAGTGAAAACCGGGAAAAGTCAGGGAATTCGAAGGCTACAGCTTAGTAGACACCCTGTCTTTGTAAAAGTAAAGCCCTCGCAGCTGATAGGGCTGTCCAAACTTGTCGGCAGGCAACCAGCGTACCATCCGACGTTTACGAAAGCACGCATGGGCTAAACGTCTGATAACTAAAGAATCGATTTCCGAAACGAGCAGAGTCCTTTTTTTTCTGAATAAAGAAAGGGGCGATTACGTACACCGACTTAACTTCCATAATTTCTTTGCAAACGTTGCTGTTTTTCTTTCCCCGTAATTTTGCGTAGACAGAGATACTTTTTTTGGGGCACTCCAGCCTTTTAAGCTGCTAGCATGGCCTCTTGACAGCAGCTTAATTTTGGTGCAGAGTGACTTAGCTCCTTTTGGTTTCCATTAATGTTCTGGCTACCTCCTTCCTCTTTCACGTGCAAAACACGTTAAACCGAATCAACCTTTCTCTCAACGTCTCTCTAGGCTCGCGTCTTACCCGGCGAGAAGACCTTGCGGCTCCACTACGCCAACTGCAAGTGTTACAACGCAGATTTTGACGGGGATGAGATGAACGCGCACTTTCCGCAAAGCGAACTGGCACGGGCGGAGGCGGAGATCGTCGCCAACGTCAACAAGCAGTACCTGGTGCCCAAGGATGGGACTCCGCTCAGCGGCCTCATCCAGGACCATGTGATTGGTGGCTCCCTACTCACCATGAAGAGCCGCTTCTTCGATCGCCAGGATTACAACGGGCTGGTCTTTGGTGCCCTGCCCTCGGTGGGAGCGGCGGTGAAGCTGCTGCCCCCTGCGCTGCGCAGGCCCGTGCCACTTTGGACGGGCAAACAGGTGAGCTTCCACCGCGCTTAGGGTTGTGCCACCTTTCGGAGTGAAAAATACCGGCCGAGGGAGAGGAGGTGGGATAGAGGGAAGGGAAACATGGAAAGGCTCGTGGGAAAGTGGATGAGGAACGTTCTAGCTGGCTCGACGCAAACCACCAACAGCTTTGCACAACCACTGCTCTTGTACCCTCCGAACACAAGACGTAATGAATAACGACGATAATAATAACAATGAGTAATAATAATAATAATAATAATGAATAACTAAGAAAACGACTGGTGACTGCAGAGTTTGGTCTGTGCTCCAGATTTGTTCGAGCTGTAGTGGAATGTTGAAGGAAAAACCGCGTAAAAGCCCTTATGAAAGGTCTTGAGCCACAAATACCGGCAAAAGGCTGCCGGTATCACCTTCCTACCGGCAACTGGCAGAGGAAGCAAATAACCGGCCGTGCCGGTATAACACCGGCCTGGTGGCAACCCTAACCACTCTGCATGTCGTTGTGTTGACCTGTTTCCTCGCAGGTGCTGTCTACGGTACTTATCAACTGCATACCCGAGGACATGCCTCCGCCAACTGTTGAGGGGAAGTCTAAAATTCCTGCCAAGGTCAGAGAGTTAGAAAAGATTATATTATGACTAGAGCCTGAAGTTTTAGTGTTTTACCCGATTCTTCCCCAAATTCGCACCCTGAATTCAAGGTTGCCTCTTTGGGGTGAAACCCGATTTTTACCAGGCAAATTGCCCTCTCTGGGATGTCTTTAGGAATGCACCAACTTACTTGTTTGGCAGAAAAATGCAGTTACATCACCGTTTGTACCAAACCGCTACAGTTAATTTGAATAACTGAGCCAGATTTCTCCCCAATTTTAGTGTAATGGAAGTTTTTTCACCCGAATTTGCATGAATTTAGTGCACATGTTTATTTACTCGATTTTTACCCCCCAAATTTAGAAAAAAATATTTCCCGAAAACTTCAGGCTCTAATTATGACTAGAAGAGAAAAAGTGTTTTCTAACGTTGCAAAAGTCGTGCAAATTTTGAAGCTGATCCGCATTGTAATGTGGTGTCTGGCCCTGATGGAGTTTATTTATTTATTTATGGCAGTACCTCGAGGCGCCCAATTGGGGCATTACATGAGGGGGGTAAGCGAAGATAGAAGTTTACGCAAGTTGAAAAATAAATAATGCAGAAATATTAAATACGCAGGAAATTGGCTGGTTCTCGCTTGAATACAATGAAATAGTTAATTATGACAATGTCCTGAGGAAGACAGTTCCAGTCGTTGGATGTGCACGGGAAAAATGAACGAAAAAATTTGTCAGTGTTGCATAGAAAACGCTCAGCCTTAAGAATGTGTTCATGTCTCGGCGATGTATAGGAAGCAGGTGTGATGAAATTAGGTCATAAAAATGTGTTGCGAAAAAACTTGCGAAAAAGACAAAGTCGTAGAAACTTCCGGCGTAACAGAAGATCAGGAACGTCGAGAGGTAGCTCGGTTGATGAAAAGCTAGAAGGATAGTAATAGACATTAGATATGAACCATGAGTTGTTTTGACATTTGACTTCCATTGCGATGTGGTTTCTTAGTTTGGTTTCTGCAAGGATTTTTTTTTCATTTCGCACTACTCTAGAAAATGTACATATAGTGCACACTTACCTTTGTGTCAGTAGCATAGGAGAATGTGACCTCCTATGCTTATTATAGTGTGTATGAAAACTGTCTCAATGTCACTAGGCTTGGGGCATCACTGAGAGAGACGAAAAATTGAGTGAAGGTCAAGTGATCATCCGTGATGGAGAACTGCTGTGCGGCATCCTGGACAAGGCCCACTACGGCCCAACCCAGTTTGGATTGGTCCACATCTGTTACGAGGTGAGGCACACTGGTCGACACACGGGCCGAGGCTTAAATACGGTCGTCTGCCAACTAGTTGGCCTTTGAGGAGACCTGGGCCCATTGTTGAGGGAGCATTGAGGAAATTCCTCAGTTGTGTCCTCGGTACCTTCGGCAGCACTTTGGGTGCACACTATGTCCTCAACACTGTTCTGTTGTAGAGCACTGGCAAAGCTGCAGAGGGATGGCACTGAGGAATTCCCTCAATGCTCTCTCAACGATGGGCCAGATTAATCTTTTCAAGCCTGAAAATGCCTGAAGGGAAGGTATAAAACAAAAAAAAAGGGGGAGGGTCGCCCCCCCTCCCAAAATGTTAGTTTATACAATGGATTTCCCTCTTCCCCCTCCCCCGCAATGTGCTCCGACAAAGAAACCGCCCCCCGAGGATCTGGATCCACCCCTGGATGTGCGTACACATCTATGTAGTGCACACGCGTTCAATTCGGTGACATGACAAGTCACTTTGGTTGCATAACTATTCGCTTTGTAGATGCTTAATTTTAAAAGCTATTATTCACGCATCTCTCGCAATTATCTCAGTAAAAGAAACACCCAAAATTATGTGAACTATGCGATGCTGTAGTCCCTAAATGGCATACACTTGCCTTACAGCTGTATGGCGGCACGACGTCCAGCCTGGTGCTGACCGCATTCGCCCGTCTCTTCACCCATTACCTGCAACTGCACGTGGGATTCACTCTCGGCATTGAGGACATTCTCGTCACTCGCAAGGTAACGGAATGTGTGAAGCAAGAACTGCCCCGTCTCACGGTATAGATTCCAGGCCGATAGGAAACGCACTAAGATAATGAAACAGGCCAGGATGGAGGGCGACAGTGTGGCCAAGAAAGCGCTGGGCATCGAGGACGGAGCGGCCAACCTCAAGGGTCGCTTGCAAGATGCCCACCTGGCACGGGAAGATCGGCAGATGAAGCAGCTGGACGCTTCGATGAAGTCTCACACAGATCAAGTCAACAATGACATTAACAAGTAAGTTTTACTTTAGTCGGTGGGATGATGATGACGACGACGATGATCTTGTTGGCCTTTCCCTTTGTGGCGGGCAGACAACGTGGTGTCACCTGCGCATCCTAGCCAGAAAAAGAAATAACACAAAAAAAAAACTTCCATCAGCTGCAGTGTCCGCCTCTTTCCCACCAGTACTGTGGTCTCTTCCTTGTTGAATCTGCATAGACGTCTGTTGTAAATTGGAAGTTGAACTTCCCCATCACTGTTGCCATCTTGATGATGATGAGTGAGTCTTGAGGAGGAACAATGAGTGACTTTCTCCGCGTGACAAGCCGATGAGGGGGATGGAGTTGTGTAGTGAACAGTGAGAATTTTGCTTCAGCTTTCTTTTGTGCAGTCAGGGATGAACAGTCAGGATGACATAGTGGATGTGGTTGCCAACACAGCTTGTGGTGAGCTATGTGGATGGTATTAATTTAGTTTGCTTATTTAATAAATTGTGGCATAGTTGATCTAGCACTGTCATGTTGTTAGCTGAGGGAACACTCAATGCTATGTATTCTGTAAATGCATATCATTATGCATATCAATACATTCTGCAAATTGGGGGTGTAATAATGAGCTTTATGAGGTATAACTCTAAAAATAGAAGGCTCTATTCATGCTGTACGAGAACGTCCCTTTAACGGGTCTACTTTTAGGCCAAATTCTCGGCTGAGTAAGAATTTGCATTGAGAGTGATTGGTGTGTGGGCAGTGGCGTAGCCAGACCTCCAAGGTAGGGGGGGCTCGATACGAAAACTCGTTCTACTCCCCCCCACCGCTGATCCTGGGCGCGACAACATACACATACTCGTGCACGCCGCAAAATGCGGTAAAAAAAAAACACTGAACGAAAATAATTGATTTGGACGTGCACAATACAATTACATGTATAGGCTGTCATGTCCAATGAGGTGGTGTCACGAGATTGGAAGGATTTTCAAAAGCTCATACTTTGAAAACCATTCAAGAGTGCTGCTTAGACACCATGAACTGTAAGAACTTTCGCGATCGTCACACTGTCACCCCCCCCCCCCCCCTATATTATTTTCTCCTCGGATTTGCACGATTTCCGTGGGTCGTTCCGTGGCAGGTAGGGGGGGCTCGAGCCCCCCCTAGCCCCCCCCGTGGCTACGCCACTGTGTGTGGGGTTGTTTTTCAGTGTTAGACCCCGAATTCTTTTTTAATATATATTTTTTTAATGAATTTGAGAACCATTTCTTCACGACAAAGCGTGACGAGAGGTTCATGGAACGATTCCCTCGCAGGGCGTGTATCCCAGATGGACTGCTGAAGAAATTTCCAAGCAACAACCTTCAGTTGATGGTACAGTCTGGCGCAAAAGGAGGCATGGTGAACTGCATGCAGATCTCCTGCCTGCTGGGCCAGATAGAGTTGGAGGGGCGTAGAGTTCCCCTCATGGCCAGTGGGCGTACCCTCCCCTCTTTCCTTCCTTACGACACCTCCCCGAGGGCCGGAGGATTCGTCGACGGCCGATTCCTTACCGGGATCCGACCGCAGGAATTCTTCTTTCACTGCATGGCTGGACGTGAGGTAACGTTAACCCGATGCCAGACTACTGTCATGTAGCAAAACAATGCTCTCCGGGGCCTATTAAATTGTGCAGGACAATTCATGACAATGCCCGTGGGTGTATGTCTGCTGCTGGCTCTCGTGACAGAATATGTGTCACTCTGGAAAATGCGTAAATTTCCAGCAAAAGACACTCGCGGAGAAAGTTGCTCGGAGTCAGGTTCTCGTGCCAGGCGCATTTATTTCGGTTAGAATTTGCAGATTAACGCGGCCCTTGTCACTGCACCCTCTAGATAGGAATTCGTAAAAAAAAGAATGGCCTGTGTTGCACTTGAGCCATCATTCATTGCAGGGTCTGGTGGACACTGCAGTGAAGACAAGTCGCAGTGGCTACCTGCAGCGCTGCCTCATCAAGCATTTGGAAGGGCTCATGGTTTGCTACGACCAGACAGTGAGAGACAGTGACGGAAGTGTTATTCAGGTGGGGAAATTCGCGCCTTCTCTCGCTAGTTTCTCTTGTGGTGACCGTAGGGGTCTGCAGTTCCAGTACGGCGAAGATGGCTTGGATGTGCTCAAGATGCAGATGCTGAAGGTGGGCCAGTTCCCAGTGCTAGTCAAGAATAGCGAGGCAGTGCTTAACAGGGAGAACCTGGAGAGATGCATGAGCTTGACAGACGCGGATGCACTGCGCTCTGCTAAGAAAGCCGTGAGTACGAAACGAGGGTGGTTGTTCGTGCATTATAACTTATTGTGAACCGTTTTATTAGGTTAGCAAGTGGAAGAGGAAGTTGAGGAAGAAGACAGTAATGAGGGACAGTGCCTTCACCATGTTCTGTCGTGATATGGGACAGGACGTCGGACGGGAGGAGCTCTGCGACAGGTTCTTTAACCTGGATCAAGATGAACGCTGGCAGTAAGCACAACATACAAGCACGTATCGTGAATCTCTATCGTTGCAAACGTTATGAATAACTTATGTGTACAAAAACTTGCAAGTGATATTGGCCTTCTTTCTTGCCTTGTTTTAAAACTATATGAAGGTGAATCAAAAAGCACTTGTATGTATTGGCTTGTACGGTGGACTATTTGGCCGTATTCTGTCTGAACCGTCTTTTGCATGGCTGCAAAGGTTCCTTTTGATGCAAGTTGTCAAGCTAACCTGAACAGTTGTTGAGAAAGTAGCTTCCTCTGGGTACTGGATAAGTGTTCAGGCTGTATCCCTACACAAGAAATCTATAAATGTCTCTATTTGGTTACTTTTGCTCTGTTACTTCATACTGTAAAAGTAGAAATTTTCGCGAGGACTTCATTTTCACGAATTTCGCGATCAAACTTTTTTTGCAAAATTAAGGTTCTGTGAAATATAGGTAGCGGGGATGAAAAAGTATGGGCACCGGATTTCTCGACGCGAAATCGACTCACTTGACGACCTTTATTCTCACAAATTTTTTCTTGTCAAACATTTCTATCATTGAAACGCCGCTTTAACATCGGTAGTTTATTCGCATAGTCCATCACTTGGCATTGCAGACTCCTGCTATCACAAAATCAGCACGTATGGCATTGTTACAGGATTGGAGTTCACTGTAAGCCTCTGTAAGCCATCCCGCATGTAGAGGCTAGCCAATTCTCGTCGTTTACTGTCGGCAGTGTCATGAACCCCCGATCCCGCGATTTCCGCTTCCACACGAATTCACGAAATTAAGGTTCTGCAAAATATTCCCGAAATTAATTTGCGAATTAACCATTCTTACAGTAACTGTGCCTTTTCATGGCACAGGTAACAGTCCCATCCCCTTGTATGGAACATGTTGAAGTGTTCATGTTTCTCAACTTCTGCAGCAAGTAGCTTTCTGTAGGATGCCTTTCATTGGTGTGATAGAATGAATTGAATTGAATTGAATTGAATTGCCTCCAAAACGGCAGGTTTGAAAAGAGTGTGGTGCGTCACCCGGATCCCGTTTCCTCGGTTGTAAGGAGTGACCTGAACCTCGGGGCAGTCTCCGAGAGGATGGATGCCCTGATCGAAGACTACATCTCTCGCAATCCTCACTCTCTCCTAGTGGACTCTGAGGGAGAGAGAAAGACGCTTACGAGCGAGGACTTCCGTAATCTTCTCTACCTGCGCAATATGCATGCTGTTTGTGATCCTGGGGAGCCCGTTGGTCTGCTCGCAGCTCAGGTAATCCTTCTTATCTCATGGCCAACTATTATATCACAGGCCTAAAAGAATTACAAGCACATGACTTATCTTCTTGAATGAGGAAGTGAAGGAGTCGTGTTTAGGGCCTTGCGTTCTAGGACTAAACCCAGTAAAGCCTGTTTGTGCCTGTCCTTGCATTTGAATATGTTTTTTTTTAATATTTATTTTTATGTTTTTATAAGTTTTTTTTTATTGAGTATTCTCCCCAAAAGTGATCTACCGTGTCACTTTTATTTCAGAGTATCGGAGAGCCATCCACCCAGATGACCCTCAACACTTTCCACTTTGCTGGACGAGGTGAAATGAATGTCACGCTGGGGATCCCTCGTATGCGAGAGATCCTCATGGTGGCCAGTGCCAACATTGCCACGCCGACCATGGATTTACACCTTCTGCCCGTGCCGAACGTTGAGGAGCTGGCGGACAACCTTCGCATCCGCATCACCTCCGTTAAGTTGGCCCAGGTCAGTAGGTTGCCCACAGTGCCATACTAGCCTACGGCGGGATATTGCGGCACTTTTTTTCTTCTCTTTTTTTGCCTCGATGCAGTGTGCGTTCAAAAGGCTCTAGACAAACCGAAGACAAGTGCTCACACAAAGAACAGTTACAATGTAGACTGACAGCACCCGTTTTTGGACTCGGGGGAAAAACTAAAACAACAAAATGCTGAGACCAGTATAGGGGGAAAAGAAACGGGGCAAAAGTCAAGGGCACTGACTCATTTTGGGTCTTTTTTGTGCAAAGATGGGCAGAGATTGCCGTAATTTGGCCAGGGTTTTGTCCGATTTAGCAGGGAAGTGTCCGGCACAGAGAATTTCGTCCCCATGTAGTTTCAGTGGGAGCCTGCCGGTGCAACGAAATCTTGTCCGACATGGTAGAGAGGTGTCTGACTTTGGAGGTTTTACTCGAATTGCATTCCCCAGTGAGGTTATGGGTGCTGCCACAATATGTTGGTGTGGAGGACGTTCATTCCCTGTCTGATTCTTGGCATTGTTCTAGGTCTTGGAATGTGTCGATGTCAGAGAGTCCCTTGTGGTCAAAGGGAAGACGTGAGTAGCAGGGCCCGTAGCCAGGGGCCTCTGGTTTCTGACACATCCTCCATGCAGGGAACGGTACCGTCACTACAGAGTGCACTTCCGGTTCCTGCCTCGTAAGGCGTACCGCAAGACACTGTGTGCATCACCTCAAAGGATACTGCGCTACATGGAAATGGGATTTCTGCGAAGGTTGCTCGATGCAATCAAGAGGAAGCTGGAACACGTTTCCTCTACAAAGTAAGTGAAACTTGTATTGGAATGCTTTCTGCTTTCTGTAGAGCAAAATGACTAAGTGGCTGGGCTCTACAATGGAATTACTGTTATTGACTGATTTTGATAATGTGCTCAAGACGAAAGCTTGCGTGCGCCCTGGAAGACGATGTTCATGATGCTGTGGCTTTCTGAAGATGCCAGTGTAACGGATTTCTACACTTCCTTCTCATTCACTTGTACCTGTTTCCGCATGTTCACACGAGCGACGCCCCATGGAATAATCTACTGGAGGAATAAGTCTAAAAGATTTTTCTCGGGGTGTAAGTTTTGCTGCATCTTGTTGAGCCTTCGCATGGCACCAAAGTATCGGGAGTGGGATATAGCACACATAACAGACGGCACCGTCTTTTCCTGTCGTCTGCTACGGAATATCTTGCGGCTCATCCGCAGGGTATTCCCCGTGGCTAGAAGAGCATGAAAATATAAGTTGAGTGCTTGCGCCCTCGTGGCAGCAAAAAGCTATGACATCGTACGCATCATCTGCTTGAGTATTCTGGGAAGTGTAGCTAAGCTGAGTACAGTTTCACCCTTTCACGCCTTGTTCAGTCATCCCTTAATGCTGTTCATTTGACCTCATTATTTTCCTCGTTTGAGCTACCTTCTTTCCCTGGTGCTCAGCATGGGCAACAGCACCATGACATTGACATGGCTTAGTCTTCATGGTAGGTCATGCTTATTCCTGATGCTTTCAGGATGCTGAAGTTTACGTCAGCCCGCGAGCACAAGTCTGTTGAAAATGAGGGTGCGGATGAGGCCGCAGGCCAGCAGCTCCCCGTAGAGGATGATGGGGGGGAAAGTTCGGATGAAGGAGAAGGGGAGGGTGACACTGTTGATGCCAAAGCACGCAGTAGACATGCTCAGGAACAGGAGTATGAAGAAGCTGAAGATGAGGAGAGAGAGGCACAGTCTGGTGAGTATCGTGCTCTCATGCCCGCACAGAGCCTCTGCTGCACGTGTTGCCATCTTGGAACTTCTGAGGTCATCTTGCCTTCTACAGATAATATGTCATGCACAGAAACATCTTACACACAGATAACAAATAGAGCCTGAAGTTTTTGGGAAATATTTTTTTTCTAAATTCGGTGGGGTAAAAATTGGGTAAATAAGCGTGTGCTCTAAATTCATGCAAGTTCGGGTGGAAAAACTTCCAGTATGCTGAATTCAGGGAGAAATCAGGCTCAGATACTCGAACTAACTGAAATGGTTCGGTACAAATGGTGATGTAACTTTGTTTGTTGCCAAACAAGTTAATGTGCATTCCTACAGACGTCTCAGTGAGGGCAATTTGCCGGGTAAAAATCGGGTTTCACCCTAAAGAGGCAACCTTCAATTCGGGGAAGAATCGGGTTAAACCCTAAAACTTCGGGCTCTAATAATAAAAGCTTCCTAAATAGACATTGCTCCTGTGTTCATACCAGTACAAATATACAGGGTGTCTGCCGTAACTATAGAAGTAATTTTTAAAAATAGAAAAATCACTTTTTCGCAGTCTTAACCAATGGCAATGTACTCTACGCCTAAAGACCCACCTTAAGATGGCTCAGGCAAGCTTCTGTGACGATGCTGTCACGGGTTCGGGTCTGAATGAGTGGAATAGACCTACACCCGTGATCAATGTATAGATTCGGACCCGGCTAGTGGAGGGACTGTGGCCAGTGCGGTAATGAATGAGCCCAGACTCATTTTCAGCAAACAATGAAACTTGCACTTTTACTGAGTACTTCACGACAAACACAGAAATGAAGGTATATCACATGCTAAAACATTCCACCTCTGCGATCCCACAAACTTTCCCAACGATACTCTCTGCTCAATGAACTTGAAATCACACTCGCCACTCAGGCGCCCAACAAAATGCACAACATGTATTCTGGCTTTCTAAATTCTCAATCAAAACTACAACTCAGACTACTCCTACAAAACTGCACTACGCCAGTCTCATCCAAATCACTTAGCTGTATAGGGGTGGGGAAGTCCGTAGAAACTTCGAAGAGCCTGAGACGTCTTCTTGTTGCGGCGGCTTGTCTTCTGCGTTTCCCTCGACGTCACACCGTGGCACACAACTCTTGCACACAACTCTTGCACACTTCACATTAATCAACCACTTTCTATGCAGCAACCTGCATTCGATACTACAAACCGATCGTCGACACCGTTACTTGAAACAAACTAGTGTCGCCGCCACTCTTCCCAAACTTCCCCGGCGGGAAAACCGCTGCTACCCCGTTCGCGTTGTCTTTCTTCTCCTTCCCAAATCGACTACCGGACTCCCCCAATTTCTTCCAACTATCTCCTTATATAACCTCGTTAAACGGGGCTTCCAAAACTTATTTCACGGGGTATCCCTCTTTTCTTGGGCGGGAAAAAGGGTCACCACGCCCATGCCACCCAACACGACTGGCCCCTTAACATAAAAAACGATAATGTATTTTTCACTTTCCAAAAGACAGAGTCTGGAGACAATTCCCAGAATCTGGGGGCCAAAAGATTCTGGACGAAAAACACGTGGTATCGGGTTACCGTAAACGGTGGGACCGACCCAAAAATGCCATGCCTGGCCTCGCCGCAGGGGGTCGAGAACAACCCGGAGTACGCACACATAGTTGCGTTGAAGTGTCCGGTTTCTTGGCTCGGACTGTCCCTCCAACGCATCTTACAAGACATCTGGAGGCAGTAAATTCTAGAATCCCCGAGCTGTCATGGCCGACTGAGCAAGTGCCCGTTCTAACTCTTGTCTAAATTAACTCGCAAAAAAGGAGAACCGAACTATGTTTAAACAGAAACTCGCACAACAACAGGTTGCCCTGTGACACGACCCCATCGCTAAGAATATTATAACATAATATTCCAAAACCCAAAAACAGGGCAGACAAAAGTTTTGCGGATATACTTGACACAAACTCCACACTCCACAAAAATCCACACTCGCAATTTAACCAACAGTAAGACAAAGACCGAAGAGATGTAGTACAACCGTATCACAATCACATGCCATATCAACTACAGTTATACGCTCGGTTACAAACACAGCGACTAAGGGGTACAGAGTAGATGCCAACACAAATCGCTGCGCGTACTACATCACTGCGCATAGCAACAACAACAAGCACACTACCTTCGGCTTTTTCATTTCCACAGATGTAACCGTATATTGAAAATACGGCAAAAGCAAAACCCTACTGTAACAATCCGCTCTTCACATGCGGCTCAAATAGTGTGCACCGACATTATGTCTTCCTCTCTCATATTCCACCATTATACCGACATACATATTTAGCGACAAACATTCCAGCATAAACCGACTTCATGCGTCCGGGATACACATATTCACCACTGTGCCTCCCATGGTTTCCACTTCGCCATCATGCACAGTACATCTCTGTGTAATTATTACACGCGCGCACACCAACGCAAAACTTTCAACGGTTCTTCACTTGACTCACGTACCCGTCCATCAAATTGCCTCTCCGACGTGATCTCTCTCCACTTATGCACTAAATGCAAGAAATAAACCAAGGCACCATGAAATGCAAACCAAAAGTTATACGCTGGACTCATCGCATAACAGTACCAGACTTTCACAACACTACCGTGTACAATTACAACTTTACCGAAACACATAAAATGCCGCCACACTTCGGGTCCCATTACCGAAAAACTCTTCCCACTGAATACATTGTCCTTAACCACAGTTTGCTATGCAATTAGCCCTTTCTTGCTACCGACTCTCTTATTTTCATTGTTCTGCCCGATTTCCTAACAGATACGTCGACGCCACCCTACTGCCGCTGGCTCTTTGACATCGGTACGGCTTCCGTCTCCATTCACCATTCCTCCACGGTATATCTGCAGGCCTTCCTTTTTGTTCTTCTCTCCACGAAGACCACGAAGAACCCCTGTCGTCGCGTCTTTTGAAGTGGTTGGCAGAAAGCAAATGCGTCTTGCTCCCACCCCGGCTATTCTTCTGCCAAATCGCAATTGGACGATCAGTGTACCTCTGCTGCCTATTCTCTGGTCCTCGTGCATTCGGGACATTCCCGATTATCAAATCGTACAGTGGCGTTTCCATGCACTTCGCCGTGAGATGTCCAATGTAAAATGGGGTACTCACAAAAATTCTCGCCTCCGGTAAATTCCTCATGGTTCCATCTGCAAGTTGCACAGGGCTGCACTTCCCAGTCATGTCCTCTTCTTTCACCAGTGCCCTTCTTACGATGACTGTGTCACTCCCTGTATCGCGCAGGACAGTCACATCGTGCCTTCCCAGCCTCCCTGTTGCCACTGGCATGCCTTTTACCCGAAACTGTGTGTCAGGGGACACACAAGCATTCACTACCGGCACCTTTACGCCGTTCCTCAATTCCACGTACCTGTCGTCCTCACATGCTTCTGCCGTGCGTTTCTCTTCACGTCTTGGGGCTACCAGACATGATGACTGCGACTGTGTCGTCACCTTCTCGGGGCAGTCTCTTGCCTTGTGTCCCTCCTTGCCGCATACGTAACACGTAACGTTTATTTGTCTTCCCGGGCGCCACCGGCAATCGGGCGCAATATGCCCTATTCTGTTGCATAGAAAGCACCTTTTTGGACCTCGTGCTTCTTCCCTTTCACGCGCTTGCCTTGTGATCGTTCCACGTCGGGGTTCCTCAACTGTATCCTCATCATCTCTTCCACTCTTCTCCAGGTGGTTCTGGCACTGAGCTTCTAAAAATCGATCTGCGAGTTCGGCTAGATCTGTCAAGGAGCCCGCCTTCCTTTCCCGCAGGAACATTGCTAACTTCGGTTGGCAACCCTTCATGAACTGCTCTACTAGCAGTAGATCTCGTAGGCTGTCATAGTCGTGTTTTACTTCGGACATGTCAATCCAGCGGTCAAACAAACTGCTCAGGCGCGCCGCAAACTGAGTACCGGTTTCTCCGTCCATGGGTTTTCCGCTGCGGAACTTCTCCCTAAACCCTTCCGTTGTCAGACGGAACCTCTGCAGAAGCGCCTTTTTGACCTTATCGTAATCGGCAGAGTCCTCTGGAGTCAGCCTTGCGAAGACTCCCAACGCGTCGCCGCTCAAGCATACGCTAAGCGCTGTCGCCCATTGGTCTTTCGGCCAGCGCTGTCCTGTTGCCAATCGCTCAAAACGCATCAAGTACGCGTCAAAATCATCACGCCTTTCGTCGAAAGGTGCGAGCCATCGATGAGGTGTGACAGGTAAGGTGTTCGTCACCTCTCGCACGACGCTAGCGGTGGATGCGGTCGTTCCTTGATTTTGTAGCTCTTGCAACTTGATCTTTAGCTCTAGTGTTCGCTGCTCATCCTCCGCTCTTGCCCTAGCCGCTTCCTTTTCCCGTATCTGCTCTTGTTCTTTGGCAAGCATCTGCTCTTTTAAGAGCTCTCTTTCTCGTGCTCTGCGCTCTCTTTGCTCTACTTCTATCCACTCCTTCAAAGCGCCACCCTCAAGGCCTAACTCCTTTCCGATCGCAAGTAACTCGTGCAGATCCATTACTCCACCGTTTTTCGCACACTCAACTCCGAGTCTCACAATCAGCTCACTCACCCACGCACGTACCCAGTTCTCCACTGCTACTGCCGAGTCCTGTCGCGGACGCCAGTTAATTGTCACGGGTTCGGGTCTGAATGAGTGGAATAGACCTACACCCGTGATCAATGTATAGATTCGGACCCGGCTAGTGGAGGGACTGTGGCCAGTGCGGTAATGAATGAGCCCAGACTCATTTTCAGCAAACAATGAAACTTGCACTTTTACTGAGTACTTCACGACAAACACAGAAATGAAGGTATATCACATGCTAAAACATTCCACCTCTGCGATCCCACAAACTTTCCCAACGATACTCTCTGCTCAATGAACTTGAAATCACACTCGCCACTCAGGCGCCCAACAAAATGCACAACATGTATTCTGGCTTTCTAAATTCTCAATCAAAACTACAACTCAGACTACTCCTACAAAACTGCACTACGCCAGTCTCATCCAAATCACTTAGCTGTATAGGGGTGGGGAAGTCCGTAGAAACTTCGAAGAGCCTGAGACGTCTTCTTGTTGCGGCGGCTTGTCTTCTGCGTTTCCCTCGACGTCACACCGTGGCACACAACTCTTGCACACAACTCTTGCACACTTCACATTAATCAACCACTTTCTATGCAGCAACCTGCATTCGATACTACAAACCGATCGTCGACACCGTTACTTGAAACAAACTAGTGTCGCCGCCACTCTTCCCAAACTTCCCCGGCGGGAAAACCGCTGCTACCCCGTTCGCGTTGTCTTTCTTCTCCTTCCCAAATCGACTACCGGACTCCCCCAATTTCTTCCAACTATCTCCTTATATAACCTCGTTAAACGGGGCTTCCAAAACTTATTTCACGGGGTATCCCTCTTTTCTTGGGCGGGAAAAAGGGTCACCACGCCCATGCCACCCAACACGACTGGCCCCTTAACATAAAAAACGATAATGTATTTTTCACTTTCCAAAAGACAGAGTCTGGAGACAATTCCCAGAATCTGGGGGCCAAAAGATTCTGGACGAAAAACACGTGGTATCGGGTTACCGTAAACGGTGGGACCGACCCAAAAATGCCATGCCTGGCCTCGCCGCAGGGGGTCGAGAACAACCCGGAGTACGCACACATAGTTGCGTTGAAGTGTCCGGTTTCTTGGCTCGGACTGTCCCTCCAACGCATCTTACAAGACATCTGGAGGCAGTAAATTCTAGAATCCCCGAGCTGTCATGGCCGACTGAGCAAGTGCCCGTTCTAACTCTTGTCTAAATTAACTCGCAAAAAAGGAGAACCGAACTATGTTTAAACAGAAACTCGCACAACAACAGGTTGCCCTGTGACAGATGCATTAATTAACTTGTGTTAATTAACTTTTTAATTATCCATGATAGAAGATTGACCCAATGAGAACATCGGATCCCTTGGGGTCACTGGTAACGTTACTGTTTTCAGAACAAAAAAATTGAGGCAGTTATAGCACGAGGAAAGGGCCTGGAAATAGCGCTCCCGTTTTCATTTCCTGTGTATGCGGGGGTGGGAAATAGCTGTCGAACCAATCTGTCCTCCTGCGACAGTGTTTTGCATGCATCGACACAGAAGCTTGTCTGTGCCCTCTTAAGGTGGGCATTTAGGCGTAGAGTACATCGCCATTGGTTAAAACTGGGAAAAAGTGATTTTTCTGTTTTTAAAAATTACTTCTATAGTTACGGTGGACACCCTGTATACATGTATACATAACCCTGGGGTGCCCAATGGTGACTGATGTTGGATGTGTAAGTTTCGATTGTCCCTGTCGTAGTTCCTGGGCTTGGCAATGCCGATCCTGATCCTAATCGCTGACTGGTGCTGAGACCGGTTTGCCGTTATGTACGAGGGTTTATTATTATCAAGTGACTACCGTTAACCACTAAACCAATTATCTTTACGTTACCGATAGCTATCTGACGTGTACGGTTTGCTTTCCATGGGGGCACCGCATGTTTTTTCCCCCCCTGTTTGGCTCAGCATTACCTATGACATAATGCGCAATTAAGAAATGACCGCCAAATGTTAGCCCTTCTTTCAAAACATTACGATGTTTAGAACATTCCTTCCACCACGAATAACCACTATGCCACACCATGGGTAGCAAAATGTTGCAGTGTGAGAGAAACAGCTAGGGATGGCTAACCACCCTGTTGTACAGATGCAGAAGAAGAAGAAGAGACGCCAGAGGACGGTGCAGGCGTTGAGGATGATACAAAGGCGCCTAGCCCACTTCCCATCGAGGAACTTGACATTGTGCAGACTAGGGCTAAGGCTGTCCGAGTGAATGTGAGTGCCCAGCAAGCGTTTTATGGTACACTGTAAAACATTTATTGTTTGCGAGTCCCAAAGTTTTGCAAATTTTAGGCTATGTTGGAATTGTAAATGTTATCTTCACCGATGTTTGTATATCGATGTTTATCGCGTAATCTAATACTCCTGTCACACAAGCAGGCTTCAATCATCATTGAACCAGAGATTGAACCAGATTTATAGAGAGAGTTTCGCAGTTATCTTTTGCCGCTTTGTGGGTGGAGCCTTTTTTGATGTCCGAGTCGTCGTAGTGCCGCAAAAAAAGCCTGAAGATGCACGTGGCGCCACCAAGTGTATAATGTGTCAACTTCTCAAAGTGCATTCATAGATCCAATGTGGCACTATGCACATGTTGAATGGCCATTGCTTTCAATGATAATAATAATGACAGGGGTATAATTGAGCCTGGAATTGCAGCATCAGGAATTCATGCGATTTAGTGGCTACGGGGATATGTGAAACAGTGTTCAATTCACGAAAAATTGAGGTTGCAAAATGAAGGGGTTTTTACGTACTTCGCTCGAAGTAACACGGTGCCTGCCCCTTCCAGTCTGTGCTTCAGTCTCACCCCTGGATGGTTGGTTATGACTACGACACTAAGAAGGAGGGGTGGTGCACCTACACAATACGGGTAAGTGCGTGCACATAAAGACAGCCTTTTTACTGGCTGCTATTACAAGCTTTTTCTCTTGTGAATGTTGAAAATCTTGGAAAGATCTTATAAGAAGTGATGAATTTTGAATTGTGTACCCGTTTATAATGAGCGGTGCAGCAGAAAAAAGGATGAACCAAGTGAACCACTGTTTTAAAAGATTAATTAATCGCAACGCAAAAAAGTACTAGTGAATAGGATATAGTACTGTTCACAACGTTGAGTTAGTTTCATTCACGTAGAGCCTTCGGTCTTTTTTTTAATATCTTCGGGGATGTTGGTTGGGACACCCTGTATATAGGAAATGTTGCCAACATTGTTTGAATGTTTGGAGCAGTTGAACCTGATGGGCAGCAAACTGGACATGACCTCCCTGGTGGAAGAAGAAGCGAAGAAGGCTGTACTTCATGCCGTCCCAAACATAACACGAGCGTTTATGGTCAAGGACACCAAGGACACCTCGGGCTGTGGAAAGATGCTCCAGACAGAGGGGGTGAACTTTGTGGTATGCACAGCGTTCTTCCACGTGTATTCTGTTGCATGATGGATGTGCCAGCAGGTCTTCAGTGTTTCTCTTATTCGTTTTTTCAAGGAAATGTTCAAGTATTACAATGTTGTCGACATGCGAAGGATTTACAGCAACGACATCCACGCCATTGCAAATACGTTTGGCATCGAAGCTGCACGTATGGCCATTGTTAGGGTGAGCATTTATCGTGTGTTGCACTCATTGAGCTTAGAACTTTAGTGTACGGACATGTTCAAATAATGGCGGGTGTCTCTTGGAAGACATCACGATTAATATTGAAACATGGTGTGCTGCACAGGAAGTGGCCAACGTGTTTGCAGTGTACGGCATTGAAGTGGATCCGAGGCATTTGCTACTAGTGGCGGACTATATGACCTTCGACGGCACCTACAGGGCTTGCAACCGAATCGCCATGGAGAACAACGCATCTCCGCTACAGCAGATGACCTTTGAAACCACCATGAATTTTCTTAAATCGGCCACCTTGTCAGGTACCCTGCACCAGAAAACGGTGTTTCGTGCATTTTCGTCTGCTAGCGTTTCAGTTGATGCGATGCAATTGAATTTTTGTAACATATTTTTTTTACCTGGGGCGTTTACTAAGAGTTTATCCGGAGCACTACTGTGTTTTGAAATGTTTGAACTAAAAATGTATGCACATAGTACAACTCCAGGGGCATGTCCAGAATTTTTCTGAGGGTATGGGGGAGTCTGCCCTTGGACAGCATGCTCGAAACACTGCCGAAGGTACATTGAAGCATTATGTGATGGCAGAAATTGATGGGGTGTGAGGATGTCCCTACTGCCCTCTGGATCTGAACCTTTACAACCTGCGGTTTGTAATAACCCTGTGTTGTTTCCTTGTAGGTGTTCAAGATCAGCTGAAGTCCCCCTCGTCACGGTTGGTGTTAGGTCGTGTGGTCACTTTGGGGACCGGCTGCATGGACCTTAGGAACAGTCTTTGATAGAGACTTTTGTGAAAATTAAAAAAAAAAGTTGTGTAAATAAATATTTCCTTATCAAAACATTTTTTTTTTCTTCTGCACTTCATTGTAGTTGTGTGTGATAGGATAGGAATTCAGGATGCACACATAAACCCGTTTCAAAGTTGTGTTGACAATAGTTGGATCTCTCGACTTGCTGACCGTGCAATTCTTGGGCGACAGCTGCAATCTCTTGCTATGAACTGATTTAAGCAAACTAAGCAAAGCAGAATTGAAAACTTTGAAAAAGATAGAAAGGTCGGTGCCTCAATATGTGCAGTGGCAGTATGTTTTTTTTTATTATTATTATTATTAAATTCAACAGGAACATTCAATTAAGATGATTGCCTACATAGGAATACTGTGATGCTGTTTGGGCAATGGTTCCAACCGACTGGTGTTGGTGCCAGCTGCCACTGGCGATCGATGCGCCATCTGGTCAACGGCGTCGACAACCACTGACAACGCCCGCAGCATTCAAAGATGGCCGTCGGCGAGTAAACTATTCCGTTGAATATCGTTTTTCTTTTCTGTTTTGTATCACACTGTTTTGGAGTTGCATTAAACGGTGCTCTCGCTTTGTTATGGAGCTTTACGTGTTCTGCTTAGTGGCCTTGCTGTAAGTACGATGCCTTTCTAACTTTTCACGAAATGAAGCCGTGTTGTCTGCTCTGTTTACCCGACACATTGAATACGACGTGCGGTGTTTCCACGCGCCGGACGTGTTTGCAGTGATTGATTGGTTTTGGTTTTTGTAGTGTTCTGGCGACTGTTATAGCACAGGGCATCTTCTGTGCCATGTACTGTGCCTACCCTCTCCCTGGAGGCGCTGACCCGTGCCCGATGCTATCCGGTTTGCGGAACCGATCCAGACCTCCCAAGCGCAAGAACAACTCAGCCGAGGAAATTATGGTGCGTATTGGAGTGATAAAGTGGCGCGGAGTGTGATATAATTGAGCGATAAAGCCGGCTATCGCGGACGAGCGACACGTATTCCAAAGGGACTGTTCGTCCACTTGCAGATTCCAATGGATGAGACGGAGCCGAAAGTAACTCCCGTACAGTATTCACGAGGAGGACACACAGACGTCTGAAACTGCGAGTGCTTTTATGACATCCGGGGACTCGTCTTTTACAAACGATGTGAGCCATTTGGCTCTGCGAGCAACGTTACCGTGGGAAACATAGGGACCACAAAGAATCTCATATTTACCATTTTTTTAAGGCACACAATAAAGACTTGCCGCTAGAACTGTCACTCGAGGCCTCTTCTTTCACCTTGAAATGCATGGACCAAGATCGTTTTCAGACGTGTGTGAAAATGTTTCAACCACTCAGTCGTTGGGTAGAATGGCATACAGGATAGTTGGCAGGGACACTCTGTTGTCCATGTTAATGTTCACATCACTGTCCCACGGCTACTGCCTGTTATTCGTGACTAGGTTTTGGGCACACAGGGTGGCTATAGTTTGTGCCAGCGAGTTGGCAACCCTGGCTGCCATGTGTCATTGAATGAATAGTGTCCATTACACGTTTTGCATTCTCTTTTGTTTCACATAGCAACAAGACCATAATTTGAACTCTGTACAGGGCCCTGCTGGACACTGTGTTTTTGGGCAGGACGTCTTTGCACTGCAATGATGCTGTGTATCGATATTCTTCTAATGCTACCCTCATTTTTATTTTTGCTTGTCACGGCGAATCTATTAAGCGCTGTACTCGTTAAACACAGCGTCGTCAGCGGACCACTTCATTGAGCTCTTTTCGCTTTGAGAGAATGCCACGAATGCGGGTAAAAAGAACGATAGCCAAGAAATGGCGCAGGGCTTTTTGATGAATGCTGCAGCACAATCCCGTTGATGAGACTCCCATCTGGTTGCCGATACGCAAAGTCTTTCAAATCTCTGCATGACAATTATTTTTTAATTACAATTTTCACTTTGCGTAGTTATCTAACAAAAGTGTCTGAGTGAGAAGTGGAACATTCGCTCCATGGCCTGTGCATAGCGTCACACAGGGAGGAAGCAAATATACAAAGAAGATGCCTTTTCATGTCAAGAACAGCCGTAATCAGAGAATGTGCTAACTTTCATGCATGTCATATCAACACCAGGTTTTCGGAGCAAAATTGTTTCAGACGGTCGTGTCATCGGAAGTACCTCGAGCAGATTTTTCTGGCAGGTATCAAAGTGTGAGTGGGTAAGGCAGTTCATATGGCGCATGTTTCTTTTTTTTTTTTTTTATCCAACTTAATTCTCTCCTTTGCCATTGCACTCTGATTGCATGTTGATTCTCTGGTTCTTGGAACATGAAATAATTAGATGTGAGACAAGTGAAGTGTGCATGTGCACTTTTCATGCACGTCAAACAACATGCATTGAACTATGGGATAAAAAAATCCACCCAATGAATTGCCAAACTCCTTACGTAGCATTCAGTAGTGATGCAGTAGCCTGAAAATGTTGGCATGCGAACAGTCATAGACATGCTCAATGTCTGAGGTGGAGAAAGTTCGTGAATTTTAAGGAAACGCGAACGTTTCAAGCAAGACTTTGCCCTGTGGGGAAAGCTATGCTGGAATCGCAAACTTCATCTTCACAGTAAGTTACTGGTGGAGCTTTGAACTGCTTTACGGCAAAAGCATATGCGATATACCACTTTTGTCAAATGCGGCACGGACTTTGTCGGGCTTGTCACGAAGGGCTCGCGCAATTAAAGAGGTTCTGTAGCATATGCAACAAGGAGTTTAGAAGTTCGTTTATGTAAAATCGCTCCCGTTCCTTCGTGCTTGTTTGCTGCTTGTCGTCTGCATGCATGTTGTCTGCTGCTGTCGGCATGCCGACACTGATAACTGGGATGACCTTTGCCTGGGAGCAGTCCGAGGAGAACACAGGAGAAACTGCCAGATATGAACAGCCAGTGCCGGGACTCTAACATTGGTTTGAAACTCCATATCTGGAGCCTCGATCTAATCAGATCTAATCAGAAATGTTGACAGGAAGGTATATATGCCTACGACGGTTCTCGGATGTACAATACGCAATAATGCATTTACGCGAGCACCCAAATATTCTTATAAAAATGGAAGTCGTTAATATAACAAATAAAAAAGAAAACTCTGAATCGACTATTGTTACTAAGAGTTCGAAGCGTTTCTTTGTGTGTTATCTTATCTTGGCCATTTTGTTTGTTCGTTTTGTTTTTGTTGTCTAATCCCAAGGTCACGTGTTCAAACCCGTCTAACGTTTCTAAACCCAGTAATAAATAAATTAATTAGTGGCGTCGCTCATGACCTCGTTGCCTCGCGGCGTGAAGTCACGGGCTCTATCCTCCCGTTCCTTCTTTGTGACGCAAAACACGTCTTTACGAAAACGCTGTTAAGAACGACAGCAGTGCATATGTATACACGTTATACGTAGTATACTATTATACATTCGTACGTAAATACGCCTTGTGTATGTGCTCACGTTACGACAATAAATAAGTGAGTCCGAGGAGGACGTTTATGGGATTGCAAATCATTAGTAATTTATTACACGGGGAATGCTTAACTACGTGTTTAACGGTACAAAGTGTTTCTTTTCTTCTCTCGTCAGGCAGAATGGAATCTGAAATCTGACTGAAATCACGACGTTCGAATCGAAATAACAATAATGTTATACTTAACAAATGCAACTTATTTACAAATGTTACAGATAATCGGAAATTACTGCTCCGATTCTGTCCGATAGACACCGGAAGACGCCCCGATTTCCCGAAAACCTCAAACTCCATACTGGTCCTCCTGCGAGACGCAATACATTGGACCGCCGTTTGCTCACTTCCTGTTAAAATACACCGAGAGAGTGTTTTTCTCTTCTTCTTTTTTTTTTTTTTCATTCTTCTTTTTCCCGTTTTTGTGCTAAAGCTCTTTTGCCTTCGCATCGATTTTTCACGCGCAGAAACTGAGAGCCTACTTTCTCAACCTTCCTAGCGGAAGGCAAGTATGCTGGATGATTTACCGTCAACCCAATGATGGATTTTTTATTTATTTTTTTCCTTATTCGTACGATGGATGTTCGCACCGTCCTCGATGGGAAAGAAAAAAACTCAAATAGTCTGCAGCATTGTTTCGGTTATTTACCCACTTGACGTTATTTATTGCGCACAATGAGACGCGATACAGCACGAACACGAACGGCACTACTAATCGATGTCCACCACCATGTCAGAAAACGCCTCTATTCCTGTAAAGGGTGCTTTGTCTGCATTCCTTTGCTGCGCACGAGCGAAGCCCACTTGGTGGCGGTTTCAAATTGACGGCCGGCCGTCGTCTATATTTCGTACAACAGGACGGAGACCGAAACAAATTGCGTCTATTAAACGAGGAAGGCAAGTGGGCCTATTTATGGTCCTTGCTGTTGGTCTGCGCGGGGTTGTCTCCTCTAGAAAGCTCGGCTCTTAGTTGTTGTTTTTTTTTTATTTTTTGTAAGCTTGGATCCGTTTTATGTTGTTAATTCGTCTGTCAATCAATATCGTCGATAGTAATCCGC
This sequence comes from Ornithodoros turicata, assembly GCF_037126465.1. Classification (NCBI taxonomy): domain Eukaryota; kingdom Metazoa; phylum Arthropoda; class Arachnida; order Ixodida; family Argasidae; genus Ornithodoros; species Ornithodoros turicata. The sequence continues at coordinate 9,360,125 of NC_088204.1, forward strand.
AAATGGAGCATTTGGTTAATGGTTGCTGTAAACCCGTACATTTGGCATAATTTGGCATTTGGCGTAATGGCAAAGCCCCACGTTATATTCATGCTCCCTCGACGATTACGGCATACCGCATAATGCGACATAATATTCCAAGCACGTACTTTTCTTTCTTTCTTTTTTTTTATTCCGCGGAACATTATTCTGCGGAATATTATTCCGTGCTAGTGCCGCGAAGCAACTGTGGCTATGAGCGACGTACAGAGGTGAGAGACGACGGCAGCAAGGAATGGGGGCCGCGGGGGGGGGGGGATTAGTGTGCGTCCTGGGCCGACTTCGAGGGAAACTGTGCCGACATTCGCGTGAAAAGCGTGCCGGAAGTCACAGGGGAAACCTCAGCCAGCACAGCAGGTGGCAGGATTCGAACACACCACCTCCCTATCTTAAGCGCAACAATTTTGCACGCTGTTCAAAGTACGTACTAATAAGTATGAACCGGAACGACTTTTTGCGGCGTCATTTTAGATATCGAGTCCGATAAAGTTTTGCATCACTCCGAGGGTAAAACTTTTTTTTGGCGCGGTCACCCCGTCAGAGTTGGAGGGGCCTGATAAGAAAAGGTCGGCGCGTTTATGTCTTATCGCAGCACGGGGATGCTGGGTAAACGGTGAGGCATTGGCCTGTCTATGCTTCACCATGAAGGGCTCCTACGAACACGCATGGCTCTACAGACATCACTCTGGTGAGATTTTTTTTGGCTTCTTGGTTGCCACGTGACTCCGGAGAACAATACAGGTCGATTCCCACATTGTGGATGCGACTGGCTGCTCGAGTATTCCTTCAGTTTACGGTGTTAGCCCACGCGACAATTGCTGTTGTTGTTACGAAGCGAGTTTTATTTTTGCCGTCCAAGTCTCGCCGGGGTGTAGTTTCTTCCGTGCTTCGCTGACATACTCCACTGATTAATTAATTGGCTTTGTGTTCTACGGTTTTTAGATCTTGCCTTCCTTTCTTTTTTTTTCTTTTTTTTACGTGGTTGGGCAACTTAAAAGTCACTGAGAAAATGCGACAGTGAAGAATACTAGCTGAATTCTCTCGAGGCGAAATGTCTTCTCCGAATTATTCATGCGTCACATCCAACTTAGTTACAGGGAGTAACTTTACTCTATTCTCTCATCCCGTCAACTGCACGAAAGGAACGAACGGAAAATATTGTTCCTTTGTCTTTGTAGCGAAGCGTAGAGTCGTCCTCAGAGCTGTATATAGGGCCTCCAAAGACACATTGATGATATTGACCGTGGATATCACCGTGACATTTCGTGCAAAATGTCCAGCTCCACTTTTTGAGTGTGATTCCCTAGAGTAACAGGAAGTCCCTTAACGTGGTGATTTTTTTTGCTCCTTCCCGTTCCGTTATAAGTTCCGCGTGGCTTTGCATACTCTTATGCTGCACTATTAGCCTAAAGCGAAAGGTTGGCCTCCGCAACGGTATATACCTGATTGCGCGCGAGAAAATAGTGCCGACATGTTTGACAACCTTTGGGACCTTTTACTCGACGACCGAGCCTTTTACATGGAACAAGGTTGCAGTTCACCCACCTAAGGGGAGGGTGGCAGCCTCCCTTCGATGTATCCACCACATGGTCCCTCTCTCCCCTTCCGCGGAGGGATCTCCCCGTCTCTTTTATCCCCGCTCCGTTGCCGCAGCCGGTCCATTTAGTTGGAACCGTTGGCGGAGCATCGGTTGTGTTCAGTTTCTCCAGTAGATACGTCGGGGACGCCAGTTTGGTTTTTTCCTTCTGTTTTTTGCTCCGTTTTTTCTCGTCTCTAGTTGTGGGTTTCTTCTTCTTGTTTCCGTCCCGGCTGTTCGTCCGACGACAACACTTCAGTTCTCCTCTTCCTTTCAAAGTTCCACTAGCAAGCAGCAGGGTAAGCCCTTCTCTCTTTTATTTTTTTTTTCTCTCTCTATAACATTCGGGGTTCAAGATGGCGGTGAAGCTACACGAAACTGTCCTTTAGCGGAACATTTTTGGAAGGCATTCGTCTCTGAAAGCACATTTCTCCCTTAGTCACCCAGGGATGCGAGGCAAATGGACGGTTATTTTTGCCTCCCGAAAGGCCAATTTTGAAACGGCGCACCCACGCAGCCAGGAGAGAATAAATAAAGCACGCGCCAACACTTTGAGGAAAAGAGCATTTTCGCACGGGAACGGCGCGAATGAGTGCAGTTGACGAATTCCAGGTCCAATTCAAAGTAACGCGAAGAAAAAGCCGGACTCGGGAAGCCATTCTTTCGAATATCCAACGCTTATTTCGGCCGCACCATCCAGATGGCGGCTCGCGATCGATTTCGGCATGTGTGTCCTATCGCGTTGCCATGGTGACGTCAGCGTGGGGGAAGGCTGACTCACTCTTTTGTAAGCCCAGCGGAGGACGCTCCGGGGCATACAACGTACATGATGTGTTCCGCCTCGTGTTGAGCGATGAGGATGTGCAGGTTTCCCGATGAATGGCATGGACGTTCAGCAGCAACAGCCTGGTCAACAGAACGGCGGGGGATTACACAATTCCGTTCAGACGGGCACGTCGGCCGAGGACTCCAAGACCAACCTGATCGTCAACTACTTGCCACAGACCATGACCCAGGAGGAGATCAGGTCACTGTTCTCCTCCATAGGCGAGGTCGAGTCATGCAAGCTGATACGCGACAAGGTCACAGGTACGCTAATAAAAACAAAACAAAAATTTCAGACGACAGTCAAAAGCAGACGACAGTGAGAAAGCAGACGACGAAAAAGTTCCTTTTGGTTCGTTGGCGGCACGGCGCCGTCTTGGGGGGCGCCCGACAGTACATGTATTGGATTCCAATACGACGAGATATCGATTATCGAACAGAAATTAATTTTGCTCGTTGTCATTTGCTTCTTTCCTCTGTCATCTTTGTGTTCGTTAATTTATGTTCGTTTTTTTGTTTCCTTCTAGAACAAGGCACCTCGCCGCCCATCCGTACGTAATTCCTTTCCTTGTTTGTATATTCTTATTTGGAAAGAACATATGTGGTAGTAACGGGTCTTTTGTTGGGACAATATTCAAAAATGTGAATTTTTTAACAACGACAAAACATAAGTTTTTTCATTTGCACAGTTGTCGAAGGATGGTATTGATATTTATCGAGGCAGAAAAAAAAAAAAAAAAGAAAAGGCGTGCTTTAAGGGGACCTTAAAGTGAATGATAAACCAGAAGAAACTGTGCGCTCTTGTAACTTGCTTCGTATGCAATGTGTTGTACATTGCGCAGTTTTTTAGTAATGGAATTGCAAAGGTTGCTTTGCTAAGCAAAAGTTGCGCAGTCCTCCATCTAGCAACGCTGACATCCCTCGCGGTGCCATCTATTGAGGAACGCACAAACAACCCTTTCCTCGCGCATTGGCCCTTAAAAGTTCGTGATACAAGACGCCCGTTGTCGAAGATGCACGGTTGGAGCGTTCTGGAACACTGCAACATAGACGAGGCATCCGTGCCAATCGGCTGGAAGTGAAGTTTTTACACACAGCAGCATCAGAAAAGTTGAAGGAAGGTTTCTTCTACTGCTATTATTCAATTCAATTATTCAGGAAAGTGACGTTCACTTACTGCTGGTACAAAAGAGAGGCAGAACAGAGGGCGCACAGAGCTTCCTGTATAGTCTACAGGAAGACCTCCCTCCCTCCCCTTTCTCCCTCTGCTTCTCTCATCGGACGTCCGTGGGCGCTGTGATCAGCGAAGTATCAATCTTAAAAAATGATTAATATGAAAAAGTCTGAACTGAGAGCTTAAGCTGTGTGTGTGTCATCCCATTGGCGAATAGACGAGTTCAGAAAATCCCAGAGTACTTAGCGCCGCTTTCAACTGTGGGAGTAATACGAAATTCCCACTAATTAACTAATACGAAACTATTAACGAACTAATACGAAAGAAATGGGTGGCCTCCAAACTGTTCCGATCTCTCCCCTATCGGTCCATTGTCTACGACATGTCAAGGTCAGCGAAAGCGAAATGTGAAGGATTATTCTTCGTTCCCCCGCTCAGTAAGCTCCCAGGATGCAAAGCGTGCACAAAGAGCATTGGGATTCTCTGAACTCGTCTATGCGACGTGGTAGTACACTAAACTACGGTGGTTGCAACGAGTGATCCAGACCTCCCCTACACACCAGAACAGCCCCCCCCCCCCCCCCCCCCAATGCCAGAAGGTGAAGAGCGTGTTGAAATTCCACATGGTAAAAGCTCACACGGACAAAGAACACATGCGGACAGTGTTGAATGCTAACAGCGGGACAGCACGGACACAGCTGAACGCTGTCCGCGCTTGTGTTACGATGCTGCGGTTATCAGCAGAAGGTCGAAAAAGGGAAAGGGCGAGTACATGGCCTCCTCGCACCACTTCTTTCGGAGATCTGAGCGCGGCTCGAAACGATGGTTTCCGGAATTTTTTCCCGGCTAGTACCATTGCGGTGTGAATGTACTCTGCAATAAAACTGGGCAAATCCGGCATGCGCACTCAGTTTCCGTAAAAAAAACGAAAAAGAAAAGAATGTGAGGCTGACTCTGAAAAATTTGGAGTCCAAAAGTAAATTTTAAATTAAATTTGACAAAAGTGCCCAGAAGTAATGGCAAATCCCCCCCCCCCCCCCGCCCCGAGAGAAACAGCGTTGACCCCACAATGTTCAGACAAGTGGTTCTAATACGATTTCCCTTCATGTTAGACGAAACCCCCTGTATCAAGAGCCAGATACCCTACTTGCACTTATATATATAATCCGGACAGATTGAAACATGTCGGAAGGACGAATTTGCTGCCGAAAATCTGTTTTTGTTACACACCCTGTGTAATCACCCCCCCCCCCAGATAGATTGTACCTTTTAATCACTTTCACGCTGTCACCGACACGGCTGAATCAACGCCTGGCACAGAGATCAAAGCGATGGAAAGCATTAAATACATCGGAAGATGCAAGCAAACACACTTTTGCATACAGTGAGACCAGAGAAAGAAAAAGCACAACTTTGGGTGAAAAACAGCACCGACTAACCCTTTCCACAATTTCAATCAACAGAGATTAGTTTGTCCAGCTGCTTCTAAACAATTGGACTTCTGAGAGAATTTTGTGGAGCATATAGCAGCTTGCGCTTGCTACCAGAAGATTTTTAAATTAAGAAACTTTTTTTTTTTTGCTCACTCATAGAAAGGTAACAGGGTGGCAGCAAAAGGATTGCAGAAAGGGTTAACCTGACAAAGAATGTTTAGCTGAAGCTCGAGGTGCTCGTTATTTCGGTAGCACTTCCCCAAGCAAGCAAGCAAGGGAACCAGGGAACCAGGTTTTTCTGCTCAGTTGCTCACTTGAGTTCTCGTTGGAGACGTGAGGCGCGTCCTTTTACCACGTTGAGCCCCACAATGTTCGGCGACATCCCACTGTTTAGGTTGTCTGTGCAGTCCTACAGGGGTGCTTTTCTTATTTCAGTCTTAGACACATGTCTGCACTGATGCATAATATTGTTACAATGTATCTCTAATAATACCCCCCCCCCCCGCAATTTATTGCAACACTTCCCAGTGCTTGCGATTCTGGGTAACCCACTGGGTGGTATCATGGGTCATCTTGTTTTGCATCTGCAGCGAAAAATAACCCCAACAACACATTGCACTCCTATGGATGTCCGGAGAATATCCGAGAACGGACATTCGGACGTCCCATCTACATCCTTTTTACGTCCCTTTTATGTGTGAGAGAAGGGCAGAACGAGACAGAAAAACAACGCCATTGTAGCGCCCAGGGATGTCACGTGCGGACATTAACGGATCAAAATGAGCAGTGCAGGGGACGTTTATAGGCTTTTTATATTTCTGTCGGTTTTGTTTCGTATGACCAACTTAATGTTGACAGATATTTTATGTTGACATAATTTACACACTTCTATGTTTCTCCAGAAAGACTCCAGACTCGTGCATTGGTAACGTTGTTTTATTATGCAAAACAATGCACGGTGTATATACATGGTGAATTTAGCAAAGGTTACACATTTTGATCGCGTTGTAAAAATAGATGACGATGTTTCTGGCGCTTCAAACTTTGCAGACTGATAGACATTCGCCTCAAGTTTTATCCTTTTTTTTTTTTTTTTTTTTCAAATGCTACCACTTTGTAGAAAAAAAGTTACAAGCAAAGCAAATTCTCACTCCATGCATTTCCTATGGTTTATACCGCCCGCAAACCGCCATGTTTTCCTCTGTCTGCTTCACGTTCACATCACCACGTATAGGTGGCGCTTGCCTCGAAACCCTGCTAGGGAGCCTCCATGGGTTGCTGCGGCTTCTCCGCTTTTCAGGGAGGAGACACCCTTTAACCGTGCCAACGCCGCCTTTCCTGCTCGCCCATACGCGGAGCGCGCATTTTGACTCCCAACTTGCTACGCGCTGCCCATTGCCGGCTGTGCATTTTGCGCGTTCGAGCGGCCATCCGGCACATATACACGCAGGTGATTGCATTTCTTCGGTGTCTTAGCGTAATTGTACGTTTTGGGAACAAATATCGCAACTCATCCCTCCGGAATTTTAAATCCAGCGTGCAACAAGCGTGTCAGAACTTCCTCTATGACCGCTGAAATCGGTCGTTCCACGAGTCATTTTCTCGGGTAATACCAGAGTTCCAGAGATTTTTTTCTGCGTGTACTCGTTCACAGTACCACGTACCACAGTCCTTTTGCATCGGAATTTACGCATGAAAGAGCTCCTTTTTTCTTTTCTCTATTTCTATGAACCACTGCTAGGGCTCAGTTCATCACCGTATGGTTGGCATGGGGTCGTTGATCTGTCGCCTAAAGAGCTAGGTCGCGAACCAGCGTTCGCTCTTGTTTGAGTAGTTCCTACTTGATTGAGCAAATACATTCGTTGGTGGACGAAGACAAGCGTGCGTGGAGATCTGCAGAGTGCGTTACTCGCATGATACGTCGTGCAGCGAAATGATAGGGTGCCGTGTGCCGAAGTGTGCCAATCACTCTCGGAAAGGTGCGCGTTTGTATCGCTTCCCAGCATCTAAAAAAGCGGAAAGATGTTTCGCTCGCGCAAGTAAAGAGAGCAGAATGGGAGCCAACAAGGAGCTGGTGCGTGTGCGAGGTAAGCAAGCACCTTTGCAGCGTGCAGTGTGTACCGTGTATTCTGGTAGCTCAGTGGTCATTTACGTTAAAGTAAATTAAATTGCGTTAAATCTCCGCAAAGCCACAACAAGCTCCTTGAGCTTCGTGAACACGTACGTGGTGCAATGAATCTTCGGTATATTTCGGGCAGCGTGAGAACTGTGCTACACGTTTCTTCGTACAAATGTGAAGAGGCATTCGTCTTTTATTCATAATAACGTGGGCAATAATCTTCCGACTTGTAACCAACACAAAGAAGAACTACGTCATGTAATCGTGGGCAAATTTGTACAACTGCGATTAAGGGTGCAGTTGCGACAGGAGCATATGTCGGTAAAACAACGTCGTTTTCAAGCACAACGGCAGCTGGCCTTGCACTTGAATGAGATGTTATAATAAAATCTGCTTGCAATTAACATATTTCTGTTGTCTGTACACATTCCCATGTTTCCTATTGTAATTCGCTGGTCGAGACGCGACCGCGTGTCCAGGTGCAGTGACGAGTTTAGACAAACGTTACAAAGCATTAACAACATATTTTACAACCCATGACCAGCTCTACTAGCATATATGACAGTTTTGCTACGCTAGTATCCTTCATTCTGCTTTTACCGCCTTCCTGTCGCGAAAAATCGAGAAAAACGCAACCCCGGCGCTGACGCCCAATGCGATGTGGGAGTCAAGATGCCGGCGCTCGTAGCAGACGACGGAGTTGTCGCCTCCCTGAAAAGGGGACACACGTGGAGGCTCCCTAAACCCTGCATCAGGTCCATCTGGTTGTTAGTCGTTCCGTAGGTTTTGGTTTTTCTGCGTCTCCAGGCAGCGCCACCTATACGTTGTGATGTGAACGTGAAGCAGACACAGGAAAAAAATGGCGGTTTGCGGGCAGTATAGATCATAGGAAATGCGTGGGGTGAGGATTTGCTTTGGTTCTAACTTTTTTTCTACAAAGTGATAGCATTCGAAAAAAAAAAAAAAGTATATATATATATATATATATATATATATATATATATATATATGGACAAAACTTCAGTCTGCAACGTTTGAAGCGCTAGAAACATCATCTTCTATTTTTACAACCTTTAACCTTTGCTAAACTCACCCCGTCGTCGCTTCAGAAACAAAAGACAAGTTCCGCAACTTACGAGGGCTTCATTTGAAATATGAGCAGGTCAGAGCCTGGGTTACGGCTTCGTCAATTACGTGAGGCCCGAGGACGCAGAGAAGGCGATCAACACACTGAACGGACTTAGACTACAAAATAAGACTATTAAGGTGACTATAAAGACGTGGACGGGGGGGATGTATAGTCTGATGTCGTGTGATACGTTACGCAGGTGTCTTACGCCCGCCCTAGTAGTGAGGCTATTAAGGGTGCCAATCTGTACGTCAGCGGCTTGCCCAAGTCCATGACCCAGCAGGATTTGGAAGCTCTATTTTCCCCGTACGGCCGCATTATCACGTCCCGCATCCTGTGCGACAACATCACCGGTCTGTCGAAGGGCGTTGGCTTCGTGCGGTTCGACCAGCGGGTGGAGGCTGAGCGAGCCATCAAGCACCTGCACAACACCATCCCGGAGGGCGCCTCGGAACCCATCACCGTCAAGTTCGCGAACAACCCGAGCAACAACGCAAAGGCCATTGCCCCACTGGCAGCCTACTTGTCGCCTCAGCGCCGATTCCCGGGGCCCATACACCACCCGGCCAACCGCTTCAGGTACTTCGCGTTCCTCCTTATGTCCTGTAACGACGTGTTCGCACGAGAGACATCCCTAGCGGAATATTCCAGTGGAAGAAAAAGCAAAAAAAACACAAAAAAAACTGCTGGCGAGGCATACAAAGTACATAGCAGACGACACGTAGATGGGTAGAAATCCAGCGAACCGGTAGCGATGTAGGAAGGGAGTTGCCTCAGGACAGAAGCCGCCGATATTTCGAACAGAGACTGTTCTTCTTCTGGGCCCAGAAGAAGAACAGTCTCTGTTCGAAATATCGGCGGCTTCTGTCCTGAGGCAACTCCCCTCCTATAGCAGACGACACGTACCATGAGCCCTGTCGTAGTACCCACGACCTAGATTATAGCCGTCATAGCGACCCCTCCCCAGCGCCGCAGTTTGGGAACTAGCAATGGCGCAACACACTGGCCGATTTATTTTCTCAATTGCTATGATACGTTGTACATCAACTTACCTTCGGGTTTTTCTGTACGAGCGGCGCATGTCCCACGAGAGATGCGTTCTTGCTAAGGTCGTAAATTGATAGTCGTTATTCTATTCGTTTTCATGGGAGCTGTACGGCTGTACACTGTTGTATTGCTGTCGTCTGCTACGACTGTGTGTCCGCCAATGTGCGCTTCTGCCGGTTGAAAATTCAAATTTCCACCATCCAATCGTGATGGAGATCTGCCGGCTGATGTGTAGCGGACCACACGGGCGGGTTCTTGCATAGGAGTTGCCGGTTACGACATGGTCGCTGTAATCTAGTAGGTCGTGGTCGTACCCACGACCTACTAGATTATAACGACCATGTCATAATCGGCAACCCCTATGAGGAGCCCGTCCGCATGATCCGCTAGGAGCGCTACACATCGGCCCGCGAGATATACATCATGATTGGACAACGGAATTTCGAATTCTGAACGTGCAGAAGCGGACGTACGACTACCGTAGCAGACGACAGCAACAGCTCCTAGGAAAACGCGTAGAATGATGATGGTAATAAATTTTAAAAAGAAGACGCTTCTTTTTAAAATTCCACCATGGACAACACGGATGGACAATGGACACCATGCACAATTCATGGACAAATTCCGTGGGACATCCACCGCGAGTACAAAAATACCGAGGAAAGCAGAAGTGCAAAGTATTGTAGAAACTGAGGAAGCAATAATCGGGTTGACGAGTACAGCGCCACCGCTAACCTTCAAATGTGGCGCCGGGAAGGGGTGCCTATGACATGGTCGCTGTAATCTAGTAGGTGGTGGTCGTACCCAACGAGATAGAGGGAGAACTGAGTGCGCAACCGCCTTGGCGAGGCTCCAAGCTTTGATGCCCGTAGGCGACCCTCTCATTTCTCTCTCTCGCACTCCTTCTGTCAAGGCAAAAACGGACGAAGAGCGAACCGAACGACCAATGAAACGCGAGCGCGCAACGCAAGTTGGGTTGAAGCGGCCGTGGGACAATCAGCGGAATTCGATATAAAGACGGGGTGCTGACACACAACGTTCCAAATTCCGCTATCTTCCCACCTCAATGATTTCTCTGGTGGTCTTATTCATACATCCCACCATCACGCTGTCTGCTTATGTGACTATCATAGTATCTCTTCCGTAGGCTTAGTAAAAATTGTTGGCGGCATTACGGAACCAATAAATGCCACGGAATTTCGAAGCGTACGCGCGCAAAGACGCTCACCGCATGAGTCCCTAATGTCCGCCATTTGCGAATAAGGCAAGGTGAGGTAAACATGGCGCCATCCAGGGTGGCTTCAAATATGGCTGCCGGTTTATCTCTCTATTACCCTCTCTATATCTCGTTGGTCGTACCACACGTATAGCAGACGACACCACCAGCCCTGTCGTCTGCTACGGAATATCTTGTAGCTGAGCCGCAGGATATTCCCCTGTGTTATATGAGCACGACGAGACATTACCATCGAGCGCGACATCAGAAAGCTATCGCGTTTTGCGCATCTTCCGCTGGAATATTCCGGAGAAGTATCGCTCGTGTGAATACACATTAACTGCATCCCTAACGTTTTTTATGCGCGGAGTTTAGCAGGTATTCCCCCCTGGCGGGCGACTTGCTGGCCAACCCCTTGTTGGCGGGCAACGCCATGAACGGCTCCGGCTGGTGTATCTTCGTGTACAACCTGGCCCCGGATACCGAGGAAAACCTCCTGTGGCAGCTGTTCGGACCTTTCGGTGCCGTGCAGAGTGTGAAGGTGATTCGCGACCTGCAGACCAACAAGTGCAAGGGTTTCGGCTTCGTCACCATGACCAACTACGACGAGGCCCTGGTCGCCATCCAAAGCCTCAACGGGTATACGCTCGGAAACCGCGTGCTCCAAGTCTCCTTCAAGACCAACAAGTGCAAGTCGTAAAGGATTCAACAGGAGCCTTCTTTTAAAAGGTCTTTTCTTTTAAACGAACCCCGGGAGGCGTCCTCTTTTTTCGCTAGTCACATATTTGCACATAAGCCTGTGTGGATTTATGTTTGCGTGATCCTTCTAGTCTGCGTTTATTGCTCATCTATTTATTGCTATTTATATCGCCCCTATTTATTGACTGTGTAGCAAAGTAACTACGCGACGACGTCCGGTGGATCTCAGGTGTTTAAGGCACCGCGTCTTCTTTATGTTGTCCCATTTTGTGTTGATCATGTATTAATCCCGGGGTTGGCCGAGGTGCTTGCATGGGCGGGTTGCACACACACACAAACATACAAACATCTTTTTTTTTTCTTTCGATACCTTCAAACTATTTATTAGGATATAGCTGGACTTAAGAAACTAAAAGTGCAATATATATATTTGGGGGTTGTGAGGCTCATTCCAACCAACCGTTGTGATACGCAATACATTCCCGTCACTGCATTCCCCTCAGTTTACGGCTCGGAGGACGATATGTCATTCTTATTGTGCGTCTCGGTGTTCGACATTCCAATTTTCCTATATTTATTGTGGTTGTCGTCTCTATAAAGAGGTACTCATCATTTTTGGGCTCCCGCAGAATTCCAAAGGTGCTTTTTTCGACGGAGCACGCCATTATCTTCAGCTCACTAATAGAACTGCGACCGTCATTATGATAGACCCTTTTATCTCATAGGGTGAGCTCAGAGTACTTAGTATTTAATCTCTCTATCTCTCTATCTCTAGTGGAAGTTTCTTTCTTATCGTTGTTCTTGGGTGTGTATTCATTATCTGTTCGTACTACTTAGGCCAAACACTTTGCTTCTAAATGTTTAGTGGTAGTTAGTTGATCGCTGGGTTTTTCAGTTTTAAGTCGGCGGAGAAATTCATTCATGCTCGATTGGTCGATGGAATAAACGCACAGGAACCGAAGGGCAAGTCAGCGAATAATAAAACGACAAATTTTGGAACTGTTATAACCCCGGCATAGTTCTTGACTGTACTGCAATATTTGTACTTTTCCATGTTAATAAATTTCCAATCTCTTGGAGATGCTCCTCTATTGTTTCGTCGGACACGAAAACCTGGTCTGTACCTTTTTTTCTGCTCGTTCCATTGGACGCGAGTGTGTGTGTGGTTATAGCAGCTAGAGCCCCTATAGTAACAGGCGGGGGACAACCCCGCGTCTGCTCCCTATATAAGGACCCCGTGAACATCACAGCTGGCGATGTGTATTCAAATGTAGAACCTGTTTCGCTTTCTTTGGAAGTTACGCATGAGAAAGAATAATAACGGTTCCCTTTTGTTATAAGAGCGAGGCCGTGGCGAATTTCCCGTTCATGCTTTGCCTTGTTCATGTTCAGCCGCGCACAAGATTTTCGCTGGGCGTTGAGTTTTCACAGCGGTACTCATTATAAAAGAAAAAAGGGTTCTCGAAAACCTACAGTGTTCCAAAGACCAGGCCTGCAAACCTGGCCTGCTCCCGTGGTGCGCTGGCAAGACGGGTTCTCATTTGTCACGGGAAAGCTGTCGTCTGCTACATTGAGCCTCAGGTCATGAGCTGCCTATATTTCGAACAGAGATCTTCTGGGGCATACCCAGTTCAGGAATAGTCACAGTTCGAAATATCGACAGCTCCAGACCTGAGGTTTCCCTTTCAATATACCTTACAAATCTCTCTCCTTACAGATCTCTCTCCTTACAGATATCTCTGTAACGAACCACATTTCGATGTCGTCTGCTACGTATACAGCGCGGCGCAAATTACGTGTACCACTATACCTTCCTCCTCCTAGGTCGCTGTTGTCGAAGGTAACTTGTGAGGTGACTCACTATTCCATTTCCCACATTACCCAGCTATTACTTATTATTATTATTGTTATTGTTATTATTATTTATATTTCTACCACCGGTGAAACTCATCATCACTTTACGAGTGTACAGTTCTCAGAGATTTTCGTTGGCATCAAGATCTTGTCGAAAGAGGTTGTGAAAATAAAGTCAGATGAAGTGACAAACGAAGGAACCCCGAGGGTCCCCTGGGGTGGTCCGCTGTCATTTTCGTGCTATATACAGAAAGCTGCCCGTGCTATTGCCTCTGAATCGCGGTTGATTGCGGTCCTCAGACTCCTCTGGGAACAGCAGCGAGAAGCTCTTTGTATGCCTTACCACGAAGCCCGCTATCGGAACGATATGACAGGATGACACTCGAAGCTATTTTTCTCTGTTGTACGTTTCGAGGAATGCACGGCTGTACAAGTAATCGCCATTCCTCTTTGCTTTATGCGAGTCTCGTGCACTGTGCATCTTTTACCACGTTGATTAGGATCCCAGTTGGTCGATTCCGACATATTCACGGGGTACTTTGAGGCTTCTGTTGAGTTTGGCCGTTTGTGTGTTCCAGCTCAGAACGATTACTTTCCATCATGTATTAACCATGTGACGGAAACGTTGTTACACCGGAAATATAGCAGGTAACAGAAACGGATATATCGCACACTCAGAAAACCTGAAACATAAACGGAAACGAAAATAATTTACGGTAACGATTCGGGTGCTGCAGGACCCGAATTATTACAATCATTTACTGTATCATGTACAAAGATTTATGAAGCGAACTAAAATTAACAGAGGAACTAAAAGTAAAACAAACCGTCTGGCTGGAGCATGCAAGTAAATAGAAGGAGCATAGTTCTCATACGCTTATGGTGACTTGCAAGTTGCAACCGCGAGAAACGGTCGCGGAGACCATGTTTATATTAGCTGTTAAAAGAAACCACGTATGTATATTTTTGAATAAATATTGTCTCTTGTGTGCACGTATCCCTAAAGTCCTCAAAATAGACCCAGAGTATATATACGTAGAGGTGTTAAGTTTTGTCACGGTCTCAAAGCTAAAACAGAGAGAGAAAAAAAAGCTTGGCATACCTAGAAGGAATTTCGCGCGATGGGCGAAAAATCGCGTCGAACTTCGTCCTCGAAAACGTAGCGATGAAAACGTAGGAATCATCGCTATACGAGGAGTAAACAGGACAAATTAGAACGCAACCCTTCAACGTTGCTAATGCAAGGGACAGGCGGTGCAAATGGGAAAGACTCATTGTGTCGACTCCAGTGGCATTTGGAGCGTAGCTTTTCCGAATTAGCATTTAAATGTGGCATTATTACTCGGCTTCCGCGTCGCGATCACCGTGGTATCATTATCTGAGAAGAGGTTTATGGTATTGCGTCCAACATATAGATGAATTTGTAGGGTACAAACGCTATGACCAGTGGAGTTTCGAGTTCCCAAGCACGTGGGTGGGGTGGGGGGAGGGGTTGCAAAGATTGCGGTGGGTGGAAGGGGTCATTACAAGGGGTACATCATAACAGCTTAAAGTGCCACTGCGGATTAAATTTCTTGTCTTTTGAATCCCACCAATGTTATGTTACTGAAACATTCTTGTCTCACTTTGCACTTCTGCAAAATATTTTGGCTCCACGTGACGCGAAAGCTAGAGAAAAATTTTTGAGAACTGTGACGTCATGTTAGGCTCCGACGGAGCGCCCGGCTCTCATCTGGTAACGCTGTTGCCCTTCGCGTCTTTCGGGGGGCTTACTTTTTGCACTTCGTTAGCGGAGCCCCACGTGACATATCCTCCAACCGCTCCGACCTTCGAGAAAACACAAGGAGGGAGAAGACATCTCTCCCATTTTCCCCTCTTTTATGGTGGGACTCGGGTGGGTGGTGTTTATCGTCTCTAGTCTAGTCCCACCATACCTCTTTCGATCAGCGTCACGTGACTTTTCCACCACGTGACCCTCCCCGGAAAATGTCGTCGTTGCTAGGAGACGAGTGCCCCCTCCGGAACGTGACATCTTGCAATTTGTGGGCTTACGATTACGTCATCCGCTCCTCGTGTCATCATCGGAACTTGTGGAGGCTCAGCGGATCTTCAAAAACTTATAGAAATGCACAGCATTCGTAAACAGGATTGAAATTTTACCTATAGAATCGTTCAGGCAGTACTTTTCGTGGACTAAATAAAATAAACGCTGTTTTCCGAGTCCGGAGTAGCACTTTAACGTATCGTTACCGGCATGTGTCAAAAGCCGAAATAGCAAAGGAACCCCTGCAGGGTGAGCATAGGTAAAAAAGTTAGAGGGGGGGGGGGCTGTTACCAAGTGTTTAGGAGTGTAGGGGGGTCCGGATAAATCACTGGCTATGACGCATAGTGTTATACCATAAAGGGTCAGGTATTATGAGGAGTAAAGAGTACTGGCCCGTGCTCTGGAGGCGTAACCAACGGTGAAATTCACTGATGACCATCACGGACATCATTCAATCATTCACCATCGCATCGTGGTCGTGGAGAATGTGATGTTGATTGATGGGCTGCATGTTGAAGTTGATGTCGAGCGATATCAGCTAATGAGATCCTGAAAATAAGTTTAAATTTAAGTGGTGATCTACTAGTTCGGGGGGATAGACCCCCCCTCCCCCGTCTTGGCTGCGCCACTTGCCCCGTGGTCGACTGGAATAGCAGGGGCGCATGCTATTCTTCTATGTGTGGCCTGCGTGGTCCATTGCCACGACCACCTGACGGTGAAAGGGTGATGCGGACACAAAACGCTCTAACACAGACAACGTAAATACACCCCTGGTGCGGACTCTCGTGAGACTCAAAAGAAAACGGAACATGAACATTGAAAACCATGTGTAAAAAAAGGAAGTGTCAGCTGGCCATACCCAAATCAAGGCAGTCCAAGCAATCTAAGGCAGAGAGCAGTAAGGGAGGGTATCTCAAAATCTCGCTATATTACTTATCGTCACCTGAACGATCTTCAGGCGCTTGCCGGTAGTTTTTGACAAGCTTTGTGAAAGGCAATGATGCGCCTCCTAGAAGTCATGTGTGACCTGGCAACAATGTGCGAAACAATGCGCACCAGGGGGGTCGGACTCGGCAAGAAAAGTGTGCCCCCGCGGGCGCTGACATTTTGGGAGGCATGAACAGGGTTGCCTTTGGCTGCGCGCTTCACCGCTAAGTTTGACTTTCTCGTATCTTGTTTCAAAACTCGTTCAAATGTCACAAATCTGTGACTGTTTTGGTGAAATGTGCAAAATTGAGAAATAAAGTGTTGATAAAAGTCAATAAAAGTCTGCAAGTTCAGTTCCTGAGTGCTGTCAAAGTGCGATCTCAACGTTCTCTGGCTCAATCGAGCACCAGCAGGGAACTGGCATGTAGTTTCGCTTTCGCATCGCTTTGTACTTGTCAGACGCGGACGCTGCAGTTACGCAGCTTGAAAGATGCCCAGCTGTTGTGTGAAATGTAAAATGAGGCAGAGTAAATCCTGCGGGGTGTCATTTCACAAGTAAGTGTCCACTGGGTCCATGCATGCACAAGTATATTCTGTGGCGTGCCCAGTCGCCTATAAACGTTGTTCACTCTAAGGCAAACAAATATTGTCGAAACTTACGGCACGATCTTGAGATACATATTATCGCAGTTTTCCGCGGGATCCTCACCTGCTTTCCCGATGGCTGGAAGCACTTGACATGCAATCGCTCGTTCCTACACGCGGTCAGAGAGTATGCTCTAGGCACTTCCACACTTCTAGCTTCATCGCTGGTCATCAGACAGCAAAACTGAAGGCAAACGCGGTCCCTATGACAGTGAGGCCAGGAACTGCTGAGGTATCCGGTTATTCTTTATTACTTTTAAAATGATACAAAAGGAGATAATAATGGAAGAACTTTTTTAGAGTCAAGTAACAGCCAGCCAGCCAGATGAAAGAGATGAAAGTGGTGCTGACACAGTTTCCCTGGTAAGTACATAGTAGTTTGTGCAGCCACCCCCCTGTATGACTGCCTTCACTCCATGTTTTCCAGGAAATGCTTGAAGCCAGTGCTGAGCAAGCAGAGCCCGCCGTCCCTTCTTCAGCTGTTCCACTGCCTGTAAGGACATGAATTCTTGCTTACGTGCTTTTACAACTAGACCTGTAGGACGGCTTGGCCTATAGATTGTGCGATTCCTTCCCTTTTTAATGGCCTTAATTTTCTATCCAGGAGATGCCCCAGGCAAGTGCTGCGGAAGCAGAGACTACCAGCCCCCCTCAACCTGTTTCACTGCTTGTAAGAATGGCTTGGTCAATAAGTCATACATGTGCTTCCATGTAGGATTTTTTTCATTCTTTTCTAAGGAAGGGCCTGAAAGCAGTATTCCACGGGCCCAGACCCCCAGCCCGAGTCCGGCTATCCTACTGCCTGTGAGCACATGAGCTTTCTTAATAATAATAATGATGATGATGCCTCACTAGTGCTCAAGAATGTAATATCTATTTGTGGGCCTAAGGCTCCAATAACTATTCTCAAAGCGTGAATCCTATGCAGTGTGACGTCATGTAACCCGAGCTGTAGAAATAAATGCAAACATTTTTTAGGCTAACCTGTTTGACCATGAGGACCATCCCTACTGTAAGCTGCCACAAAAGCGGAAAGCAGTGAGTATATGTCTGTATGTCATTTCTTATTCCTGCTGCTTGCTGCTGTCAGGTTCTTCTGCTGCTGAAAAACATGAAAACACAGACAAATTGCTTTTGTGACTATAGCCCACTGCGAAACAATGCATTCCAATTCCTGTGAGCAGCGACAGTTCCTACTACCATTTCAGGAGTGTCAGCAGGAAAGCCCAGATCCCAAAACACAACGACTTGAGGACATTTCTGTAGATGTTTTGTCCCCTGACCCCAGAGCAGGGCAGCAACAACCGGAAACATGCAATGAAACCACGCCTACACGACAACCGGTAATTTTAAAATGCAAAATATTGGGGAATGCTGTCCTTAACCAACAGGCAACTTTGCAGGTGTCTGTGAGCAACACAGATACTGAGGGCAGCCCGATCACACCCAAGGGTCACAAGGAGCACACCTATCACAGCAAAACAACGCCAAGAACAGGAATGAGACAACTTCGAGAGAAGAACCAGTACCTGCGTGGTGTCCGTCGACGGCTGCAACTGACCCTGAAAAGGAGAGAAAAGAAAATTAAAAATCTAAAAAGCCTCATTGCTGAACTGAAGGAAAAGAACTTGTTGGCAGAGGAGGCTCAAACAAAGCTGGAGTCCTTTGGGGAACTGCCACAAGAGATACTTAAGGAATGGGCAAAGAACGTGAGAAAGAAAAAGCCAGGCCGTAGATATTCCCCAGAAACTAGGAGATTTGCAATGACACTCCACTTTTATTCACCTCGTGCCTACAAATATGTCTCAAAACTATTCCCAATGCCAGCTGTAGACACACTCCGCGAATGGTCAAAGGTTATTGGTGCTTGGCCTGGCTTCACGCAGGAAGTCTTAGACCACCTGAAGAAAAAGCATGAAACAACTGAGAGGAGAGAGAAGCTGTGCTCAATCATGCTTGATGGAATGAGCATACGCAAAAAATGTGAAGTAGACAAGGCCACTGGACGGCTAATTGGTTACGTTGATTTTGGGGAGGACCACACACCTCATGACACGGATGATGCGCCCCTAGCAGGTGACTCTTTGGTATTTATGGCTGTGGGCGTCGCATCACCATGGAAAATACCCTTCGGCTATTTTCTAAATAAGGGGCTATCTGGGGAAGTACTGAAGACACTACTGACAGAAGCCATCATGGTGCTAACAAATTGTGGACTCGAAGTCGTGGCAGTCGTCTGTGACGGGCTATCGTCTAATGTTATGATGGGGCGACTGCTGGGGTGCCATATCCATGCCAACAACACAGAGGACTTTCGGACATTTTTCTCCCATCCTGCTGATGCTGACAAGAGCATACACCTAATTTTTGATGCTGCACACAGTCTTAAACTGCTCAGGAACCTGTTTGGGGATCACAAGGTGTTACAGAGCAGCCACTATGGAGTAAGCAAATAGGATGACAATACTACCAACTGTCCCTTGTGAATAATGTGGGAACAAGGATGGACGAGTTTTTTTCTGGTCCCTCCACGTTCCAGCATTATGCATAAGTTGAGCTCACTTTTCTGCATCTGGATGCAGTACACCTAGCTTCCATTTCAGTTTCTCTCTTGCCTGCCAACAAATTTAAGTATACTTTCACCCTTCTTAGACAATCAGGTGGGCCTTTATTGAAAGGCTGCAGCAACTCCAAGAGAAGGAGGGCCTCAGAGCAGCAAACAAGCTCACCAGATCCCATATTGAGTTTGGCCGCCAGATCATGAAGGTCCGCCTTGCAGCGCAGACTCTAAGTTCATCCGTGAGCAAAGCCCTGACCCACGCACGGCTCCTGGGATTGACCGAATTTGAAGGAAGTGACGCAACCGCTTCGTTCATTGCCGACGTAGATGAGTAGGCCTTTCATTTTCATGACTGTGGCCACTAAAGCTAAAGCATGAACATCTTTTACAGAGCATTTGATTTGCTTAATTCGCACAGTCCCATTGGCAAAGGATTTAAGGCACCACTTCGCAATGGAACAATTTCCCAGCAAGGAAAAAGGATGCTTACATTGTCGTCAAGAATGATGACACTGCGACTTCCATCCGGGGAGCTAGCTGCTCAGCATGGGAGACGCATGTCAGTCATCAGCATGGCCTTTACGCTGAAAAGTGTTGCACAGCTGGCAGAAGCGCTGTTCCAGGCGGGCGCATGCAGGTAACATGTAGAGGTCTAGAATCAGAAAACAGTATGTTTGAACAAATTATATTACTCCCTTGCACTCCCCTAGTTACATCACTACGTACCGCCTCAGCCAGGACCACTTGGAACTGTTCTTCAGCTGCATCAGGCAAAGAGGAGGATGGAATAACAACCCATCAGCTTCCCAATTCCGTCATGCCTACAGGAAGCTTCTGATACATGCTGAAGTTCAGGCCCCAAGCTCTGCGAATGTCGCTCCTACAGTGGAAGGCATAGAGACACTCGGTCACCAGGGCAAGCCGCGAAGGGAGGAAAGTGCAGGTGAGGAGACTCCCACTGCAGAAGTTCCTGCAGAGGACAACATCTGTGCCCTTCTACAGTGTGCTGACCATGACTACGGGGAATCATCCAGACTCAGCAGGTTCAGCGAGGACATTGTTGCCTATATTGGAGGATATGTTGTTAGAATTGTCTCCTCAAAACTCACCTGTAATGGTTGTTTGGACACACTCCTAGATGACGAGACATCAAGTGTTCTCATCATGCTCAGGGACAATGGAGGGCTGGTTAAACCATCCTCCTTTGTTACACGTCTGCTGTGTTGCGCTGAGCAGACCTTTCGTCTAGAGAAATTGAGGTCTGTGAAGCTTGTAGTGCGGGTGATCGTTTTGAAATCGTTTAATCACTTCATCCTAACACACGGTGACAAGCTACCACTGTGCCAGCACTATGCAGAGGAGCCTGATCACATAATTTCACTGGCGAAAGTGATCCTGCAAAAGTATGCTGGCATCAGATTAAGAGAACATAGTCGAAGAATTACAGAAGCAAGTCGTGGTGCCCAAGTGAGGCAGATGCTCACGAAACAAATCTTGTTCTGCAATCAGTAGATGCCCTAAATCGTCGTCGTCTTCGCTCGCCCCAAGTGGACCTGCGACCCAAAATTTATTTTTTCTTCTTACATATACCTGTGTGCCTTGATGACAACACTAACAGTTTACGACGCTTTCCTACATTGTTGCATTGTTATAACGCGCAAACGACGGAACAAGGTAGGAGTGATACACAGGCAGTAACATGTATCACGAATTTCGCTTGTTGTCCCTGTTAATGACCAACAACCACGGCAAATAAAGGCCTTTCGAGGAAACGCACAGTTCGGAAACACACCTTTCTTTGTTCGAACACTTAAACGGTCATATATCCACATTACATGCTATTCGCTAGGCCTCACTGTGTGCAACAAGACACACGTTATCCTTTTACGCCACGATACAAGCTATTAATCCAAAAGAAGCCGTTCAACGCAATTGCCCAAAGGTACGACGACAAACGTCTGCATCATGCATGCAAACAACAACTGATAGGTGTATGCTTACATATTTCCTGCTCGGCGAGCAATGCGGAGGCCATGAGAGCAGACGAACGCCACGCCCGAGGCGTTCTCACTTACGTTGCCATAGAGATCCGCATTGTTGCCCTCAAAAACGAGTACTCCGCTAACATTTAGCGTGCAAAAAGAGGTCTGGCAACGCTGTCTATGCCTCCGCTGGCCGCGCGCAGGTGGGCACACCCCGCGGTAGGGAGAAAGCATTGGCCGCGCGCCAAGGCCGTTCTCTAGAGTCTTCCTATATTATCTCTATGATGCGCACAGTTCGCTGTTTTTTGCTGGACCCTCGTTTCAAAGAGGCCCACCAGGGGTGCACCAACAATCCATCCCTCCGACCACATCCGACGTAGCTGTAGCTGTATCCAACCATCCAACGCTATCCAGCCAGATCCAGCCGTCATCCCGTCGCCATCACCATTGCACTTGAAAATTACCGGGAAGTCGTGCTTTCATATCTTGAGCTTCTGGTAAGTTTCTTTGCATTACCTGTCGTACTCTTCTTGAACTACTTCTTGTGTTGTTGTAACTGTTTCTTTCTAGTTAGCTAGCGGTAACGTTACTGGCTTAGGTACCTAATCTAGATGTGTTGGCTAGCGGCGTGTGGGTCAAAAGTGACGCGTTTAGACAGTAAAAGAGGGTTGCATACCACATTGTTCAGCGACAATTACGAAAAAGTGTGGTGCATAACATTTTGATTAATGACGCACTTCGCATAGCAGAAACGGCAGAAGGGCGACGGGCCCGGAAAGCAGGCCGAGACAGGCAGCCATCTAGTGAGAGCTGAAGGAAGAGGAATCGCTGGGACCTGGTGGGACACTGGGGGCCTCCTGTGGGACGAAATACAAGATCGTCTGCAAAAGAATGGAGCGGTAAGAATAGAAATATTTTACGATCTCAACAGATGTGTAACTCGTTTTATTTCATAATATGAGAAAGAACACCACCCAGACAAAAAGCACTTTTAAAGGAGTATTAAAGTGGCATCCGACAGGGCCAAAAACCGCTGTCATGTTGTAAAGGAGTACGTGAAAAGCATTCCCACAAAATATTTCTGTCCAAAATTGTTTCACTTCCGTGCAATTAATTTGCAAAAATCGCTGCTGCAGTGACAGGTCTGAGCGCTCCAACTGCAGACCACACCCACTCTAGTGTGACGTTTGTGGTAGAGAGCCCCCCATTTGTTGGTTGAAAAAACAGTCTAGAAAAAAAGACTACAAGCATTGCGAGCTGTTTCTTGTTGACTGCTATTCATTGCATGATTTATATCACGTTTTCTGAAAAACAAAGTATGTATGCAGCCTGACAAACTAAGATTGCGATCACGAGAGTAATATCCGTGACTTCTGTGCAATCTTTCGTTGTGCGTATACAACTGGGGGCGACGTACGGGGCAGTACGCCGTTCAAGGCGAGGTTACTTCCGAGGCGTTTGCTATAGGGCCTCGCTCCAACATATTCGCTAATTTCTAATCACGGCAAAGTCTGTTTGACCAGTCGTGTACTTACCTACATCAGCGAAGTGTGGGGCCGTAAAGCTCACCAACTAGAGTTCAGGGTTGTGTCAATAAGAAACGCAACGCCTGACTGTCGCTTGCTCGAGGTTCCGCCGAATGAGCCAGGAAGAAGCAAGACGCTCGCTTTGAATCAGCGTCAGGATACAAAGCCTGATACAAACCTTCGAGAATGCAGTCTATACTTCAGCGAGAGCGATTATCAATCACCGCCGAGCGTTTTTGTCGTACGCAAACGATGGAACAATAGCAGATATTCCTCCCGCTTGATCGGCATGGCAATCCAACTACTGCACGTACACACATCTTCCCACCAATTGTCAGATGCTCCAGCCTGCATGGTGTTGCTCACCTCGATCATGTGATACCAGGTCCAATGAGGAGCGTCCCTACCACTTGTGTCACACAGTGACGCATGTAGCAGTGCTCATCACGTTGTCTATCGTGAAGGGGAAGGAGGCTGTTGCACGCACGGGAGATTCGGGGGGCTATTGCAGGCATCCCAATTCCGCTGCGGTTGTACTAATTGTGGGAAAACTATTTTCAGGCGCCTAACATTCCGCACCGACCAAAAACAGAAACAAAGTTGTGTGCCTCTAGAATGCTCCTTTAAAATCTGCTTGAAACATTGAAAGAAATTTTGAAAGTTAGATACTCAGGCCAAAACCTGAGCTGTAATCCCAAGTGGATCCACTTGGGAATGGTACACCCCGAAGAACTAGTAATAAAATTAGTCTTCATGTTTCTTAGGGTGTACAACCCAAGCCCATGGGCGTGGACATTGAAGCGGAGGACTCCAAGAGCTGCGTCACTAATTTTATCAGCTCCAAACGACAGGAAACAGGCTCGGGACATCTGTCTTTAGACGACCACATTCATCCTACAGTTTTAAACTGTATGAGAGTCAACCTCGCAACGCAAATATTGAGCGATATCGCCATAAGTGATCTACTGGGATCGCTGCCCCTTTCATGCATTCAGCGGCCATGGAGACTTCAAATTTCCTGCATGTTCTGTTTGATTGTTTGAACAGTTCATGCGTTGAACAAGGTGACGACAAGAAGATGAGGTATGTGATGAGCAATTCCACCAACCACAGGTATAATGACACTAAAGTGTGCAGTCCTGGCAATAAGGGGGCCTGGAAAATCACATTTCGCGCAGTGCTTGCATTGTGGGAGGACATAAGGAAATTTTTTGGTTTCAAACATCTGCTGACACGGACGCTTGACTGACACCCCTTGGAAGACATGTTTGGTCAGTTCCGGCAAATGCAATGACATACGTAACGCGCTTCAGTTTGTTGCAAGCCTCAGGCATACCCCCTCATGGAGGCTCGTGAAGCTTCCCAGTAGAGGTGATTGCGAGGCTGAAAATAATAATAAGTTTATTTCATCGCAACTGAGCCTCTGAACAAGCTTTTGTGCATGCTGGTTCCTCCAGCTGCAAGCATTCTTTGTGAACCCTCTAGCATGCAAAAGAAAGGCCTGCACCCTCACGCTTATTCATGCAAAGAATGCTTGCAGCTGAAGAAATTGAGACAAACACGGGATGCATGGGGCGCAGGTGCTGACATTCTCGACACTAATGCACGACATGCATACGTGGGGGGTATGATCCCCATGATCGTTTTTAAAACCTCAAAGTGCACAAACTGCCCAAACTTCTTAAACGCATCTTGTAAGCGTATTTATGCAGAACGGCAATGACCCATTTTGTAGTAGTGCGTGTTGGGCTCAGTTTCTGAAATTGTTTGCTGTGAAGCGAACACAGTACCACACCCTAGCGAAATACAAAGCCCATGGAAGTTGCACACAGGCAGTCACAGCTAGCAGCATGCTTCCTTGCACAAAGGCTACTTGTAGACGACCCGTTTCGTTAAATGAGGTAGTCATCACAGCCTCTACAGGCACTTCCACTCCTTCTGGGATCACATAAGAATGCAAATAGGGTTCAAGGCACCCTGTGATGCAGTAGTACCTGCTTGATGTGCGTTATGACTGGAGCAGAGAAACTTTTAATGGGATACATGGACTCGTACAGAATCTGTCGGAATCTGTACAGCTTGAAGCGTATTTTGGTTTCTTTGTTTTTGGGTGTTAGTATTTTCCAAATTCGGGGTCGGGTGGGGAGGAAATCGGGTGCTATTTACACGCAATAATTTGAGGAGAAATCGGGGTGCTTCGACCTCTGTTTGAGGTGTCATTTAGGAATGTTTGGGTGAAACGAAAGGAATCTGAAACAAGCTGCCACTCTGGTACTGAGACGAGAAACAAAAATCTTTATTGTAATGCTGGTACAATACTTTGTCAGAGCTTTTTTGCGATCTATCTACACGCCACTCCTGTTGGTTACACGAATTTGTTAACATACAGAATTGTCGTATGGCTTTCTTCTGGAGTCCATCACCGTCACTGTCTTGCAGTGCTTACAGGCTAAAGCACAGCAGTTCTCATTCTTGGATATGATTTCCAGGTCGGGATATTCAGCGCACGAGTCCTCTGCACCTTTCCTCTTTCGACCCATCTTGTTGGTGACACTCCTACTGACTGACAAGCGCCCGTTACTTACCATAAAAGATGCCTTCTCAATTGTAGAGATAGGACACTTCACCCGACAAGACGTCCTTGGAACTGGTGAAGTGAATGACTGTGGTATTCAAACGCTTGCCCGAGCTCCACGAAAGCTCGTCTTTGTCCCCTGCAGTAGTAGATCATAAAAGGTGGACAAATAGGTTGTCACAAAGAGCTGTGTCAGCTCATGTCATTGTTCATCCTTCCGACAAGTTACCTGGACCACAAGGATTTTGCATAGATATTGGGTTTTTGAAAACTTGCTCGGGGGGGAACTATCGTCAAAAATCAGGTTTAACCCGAAAACAATGAACCCTAAGCATACTTTAACAATAACACAGTTTCATCAGCGGGTCAGAGCAAAGTCTGCAGAATCCTAGTTCGCCGAAGGAAGCTCATTTGTGCCCATCAACAGCCTGAGCCTAAGGCATGGTAAACAGTTAATTAGTTATACGTATATAACTGTATACAGTGCAATTTATGTGTATAGGGGTAGGGTTATCCCGCTTTCGACAAACTGGGACAGGATACCTGAGCTTTTTGTCTAGTTGGTATGGCGGAAACTGAACTATACAGGAAAGGAATGACTGAGTCAGCAGCCACCATCTGCAAAGTTCAGGGAATGTCCAACAGCTCATATTTGTTAGCCGAATAACTATAAATCAGGGAGGAGTAACTGCTGTATTTTCGTTACCATTTCCGTTACTGAATTATTTCCATTTATGATACCAGCCTTTTAATTTTGGTTGCTGTTTCTGGTAATGGGACGGTTCCATTTCAATTTCAAATAAATTGAAATGGAACCATCCCATTCCCAGAAACAGCAACCGAAATTGAATGGAAATAATTCGGTCTTTCAGCGAGGCTTTTTTGTAATACGAAAACTCAATTTCGAATAAATTGAAATGGAGTTTTCGTATTACAAATAAGCCTCGCTGAGGCAAAGTATGAATGCTGTCAGTAAACATGTCGTGCATCCACGAATTTTCGAATGAACTCGCAAACCTTAATAGTTTCGCGTTCGCGAAGAGTACGTGACGTCACTACGCACCTTGACGTCTTTGGGCTGTTCTAGCCACTGCAGGACATCTTTCTGGAAAGCTTCTGGAGGTGCCCAAAGCAACGGTAATCGCTTGCTGCTAAATATGGGCTGCAAGGGGTGTGGGGCAAAACCTTCCAGCGCATTTCGGCCAGGGTTGCCACCGTCAAATTCGCCGTGTGAGGCCGAGCAGTGTCGTGAAGAATGACCCTTCCGGACAACATCCCAGGCCTTTTCTTGCCAAATACGTTTCGCACAGTACCCTTCATGAACGTGGAGTAGTGTGGTGGGCATTAGTCGTGACCCCATGCTCCAAGAAGTCCACATGGATGACACACCGCGTGTACCAGAAGACAGTTCCCATGGTACGTCTTCCTAGCTGACGGCTGCATCTTGCTTTTCTTTGGCGGCGGGAGAGCCTCACGTCGCCGTTGTCTCCGGGGTGAAACGATGCATCCAGGTTTCGTGACATGTGATGATTGACTGCAAAAATTCGTGCCTCGGATTGAAACCGGTTCAGCAGCTTCTCAGAGACTGCCATGCGCGCTCCCTCCTGCTCACAAGTGACGGATCGGGGAACCCATCTTGCACAGACTTTGCGGAACAGTAAGTACTCGTGAATGATTGTCACCACACTGCCGACACTAATGTTACGCTGGGCTGTAATGTCCCGAACTGTTAGTCGCCGATTCTCGAGGATGACTTGCTCACAACGCCTGCGTTTTTCACTGGCGTGACTGCAGTCTGACGAACGTGTCCGCATAGGCGCCGACTGCGTGGGTGCTTGGGGCCTTGGTCCCCCACCGGAGCTTCCTCCGAAAAGTCTACCCATGCAGCTGACACTCAAGATAAACGTGTCAAGGGATATCTTAAGAGTGGGTACACAGCTGAAAAGTGGGACGGGTGTCACTGAACATTTGGAGGGGGGGGGCTGTATAAATCACTGCTTCGAAGTCACGCGTACATACACACCGCGCAATTTCGCTTCGGCGAGGATCGCACTTCTCCCGGAATTACAAAATAAAAAATATAAAGAAGAGGTCGTAGAAACGAAAGAAAGAAAAAAAATCGTGACCCTCATTGTGCAGTGTCATGGTATGTAAGTGACGGATGCATCCCATATTGCAACTTTCTGTACTCCCGGGTGGTATTCTTGCTCACAAAGGCCACCTCGGTAGGCGGCCGCGAGGCTGCACTCGTCATAAACTGTCATCCAGAACATGAGTGAGGCACTTTTATCCTTGCTATTGATGAGACTATCCGTGGTGCTATGCTAGTGACATCCAAGTATCGTGGTGCGCTGCCTTTTTAGAACCTTCCTCGAGCAACAGTAGAATGACGAGTGCGTTCAGTGGATTTAGCGATGAGTTTTTGGCATACTTGTTTACGCCGTTAAAAGTCACAGCGAATTTTTATTCGCCGTTAGCGAATGCACTGTACTACCTACGTTTGATGACTTACAAGCCTGAGGTACCGTCGCACCAAACCAGTAGCGTACCCAAAAAATATTTCGGGCGTGGTTCTACAGGAACATTACGTGAGGAGATGATCTCACCCTCGTTTTCCCTCTCCCAAATGCCCTACCAAAGGTACGATATTGGGGAGAAGTTGACACCCCACGGAACCCCCCTCCTCCTCCTCCTCCTCCTCCTCCTGGGTACGCCACTGTACCAAACCACCGCATTCGGCAATAATCGCGCATCTCCCGCGTGGCTTAGTTTCCGTCATTGAGTGCACGTATACGGGTTACCTTCACTTCTGAATACTGCGTGTTGTTGTATGGCATTGTGCCCGCAAACCAAGCTTGATCCATCTAGAGTCACTAAATAGGCTACGCTTCAGAGCATCGACACTGAGTTCCAAGAGCGAGCATACGCCATCTTGTTTCCGCGCACTGCGCACGATGCCATCTATCGTGCGCGGGTGAAGTGTTCCTTTCGTTTACAAGCAGCAGTTGACTGCCTTGAGCTCACCTTGACATCTTCTGGACGCTCTGGTGGACAGTACACGGATTATCGCGCAACAATCAGACACGCTTCCCTATCCCACAGGGACCATTACGTTAGCCGTACTTTGATCCTCAACTGGGGATGGTACCGGTGTGGTGCGGAAACAAGATGGCGCTCCTGCTCTCCCTTGGTCCTCAGTGTCGGTACTCTGAAGCGAAGCTTATTTAGTGACTCTAGATCCATCAAACCAAATGCATTGTCAATCCTCGTGGTCAAATCGAAACCGAAACGAATGAGGAGCCGTGCTCAGGCACATGCGCCGCCGCCGAATGTACGCTCGTCACTCGGTGTCGAAGAAACACGCAAAACAGTTTCGTATATAGTGTTCAATTGCTGATTTATGATTCGAGTATCGCTGCGCTTGTGAAGCCGTTTTGACGACTGTCCTGCATCAAAAGAGACCCGGTGCAACTCATGTCTATGGTGGAACTCATGCAGGATTAAAAATAAAAAAAAAGTTTTTGAGTTCGCCGTGCTGTGAGTGGGGCACCGATCGGGCCGACAATATCGGTAAATATCGGCTATGGTCAGCAAAAAAAGAAAAAAAGAAAGATGACTGGCAGTTGGAGACAGCTGCGATCTGCGCGTAGTTATCTGCTGTAAAAGGGTAGGCTAATCGCAGAGCATTCTTACTTTCAGTAGTGGTCTGCTATTCATCGACAGGTCGCACAATGTTCGTTCATAAACTGTTGGACCTAAGTGACCATTTTTCAGTGTATTTATTCCTATAGACCTCTCTCTGTTTGTAAACAAATGACGTCATGGTGTTCGACAGCGCCACCAGTTTGGTAAACGAACTACGCTGGAAGCTACTTCGTGAACAAGGTTGCGCCCGAAAGCCATGGTCTTGAGGGGATTATGATGGTCCGTTAAAGGGACGCGACCTTCGGTCCTACTTTTCTTTCAATAGGAGGCAGCGAACAAGTGCCCATTCGTGAAACCCAGCCCTCCCTTTCCGATATGTTTCGGTTTCAGTCTGCCTACCAACGTCATGATGACGTTTCTCGTGCAAAGGTCTATTCGTCGCGTGCGTCAAACGGGTCGAAGTAGAGTTGTGCTACGAATCCAACCCAAGTCCAATTTGAACCGCTTCCGCCGTAACCGGAAAAATTCGAGTAAAAAGTCTCGTGCTAACATCTCCATATTTTTTTGTGCTATCATCATCGTCACCATAATATAGACGTGTGCGCCGCCGCCGGTAATTTTCGGTAAGTCGACGCTGTTTGCACACCGGCGCACCGAGGGCCTCTTCGCACCTCTTGTCGCACACACACACAAAAAAGCGCACTGCAGCCGGATTTGCTTTTGTGTGCGTGTAACGACACGGAAACTATTCAAATTTAAATGTACGACGTAAATACATCTCGCTCACACACGTATTCGCGGATTTACTGATCGCGATGACGGCAGGTTGCTGTTTTGTGCTGTTTTTGACTTGTGTTTGTTCCCGCCGCCGCAGTCGCCGCCGGTTGTAAAATCGGCATGACGCCGCCGTCTGTCAAAGTTCCATCGGCGCACACGTCCAGCAAGTACGGAGGGAAATCACAAAAAGGGCATAAAGACCTGAAAATGCCAAACGCTGCAGTTGTTTCGCCGAAGTCAAAAACAGCGGAGGCCGAGCGTTCCAGCAGTGTCGTTATATCTATCATGGCGGCTTCCGCCCTTGGACGCTCTATGGACGCCGCGGTGGGGACGCCGCTTCCACCCTTCGCCTTCCCCATTTCTCTCTCTCCATCTTTCTTGTAGCCTCTCTCCTTTGCGACTGCTGGCAACTGGGGGCTCCGTTTTGAAGCAGAGTTCTGCCTTCTCTTTACCGCGGGCTACTGAAGCAGCGCTGAGTCGCGAGCGCTTGGTCAAGTACCCAGGGCCGGCGATTACTTTTTTTAAATATCAAGTATGCACTTAATCGCACGCGGGATTAAAACAGAAATGAGAGAAGAATGTGTTATGTACCATTCCGTCATGTGATGAGAAAAAGTCCCACTTTTAAGAAAAATCCGCCAATCCTGCAAGCTATACCGATGATTTCGCAGCCTTCGCTCTCCTGCTGCCATTTCCCGTACTGGTAAAATCTCCCACTGCGAAAATCTTATAATTTCTTATCTTTTCATTACTGCTGGTGTGAAACAGGCCCCGCGATGTGCCTTTGCATCAGGCCCCGCACACTCCTAGCACCGGCCCGGCAAGTACCACACGGCAAGTTTAGGCAGAAAGCTCTGTCGGTGTGCCGACGTTGCCCTTTGCGGAGAAGAAAACGCCCCAAAGAATGGTGTGTTTTAGTGCACCGCACCTTCTCGCGTTTACGTACGTGAGGGATAGCGTGGTGCTTCTGCGCAGTGCGCGAAGCTCTCTTTATGTTTTTTGAGCCTGCACAGAACCATCGGCTCTGTCTCTTATGTACGCAAAGGCTATAGCGTACTAGTGAGTTTTAGTATACCTTACGCTATCGCCTTTGCGTACACAAGGGATAGCGTTGGTGCTTCTGCGCACGCGCAAGACACAAGCAGAGCATTGCGCAGAACCACCATACTATCCCTTACGTACGCAAAAGGCGACAGCGTATGTTATACTAAAACTCACTAAAACGAGAGGAGAGAAAACATTTGGGGAAGTGACAACCAGGTAGGGAACAAGTCTTGGCTTCTGTGGGTCTTTGTACGTATGACGTTACCTTAAAGGGCCAATGAGAGAGCTTTGCACGTCCCACTTAGGGAGGAATTTCCGAACTAGTCTTCAGGCTGCTATGTGTACGACTTTAGGACTGAAACTGCGAAACGAGCGTTAGAATTACATTTCTGAGCTACCAATTCCAGCGTCACTTTTTGATGTGCATTGAGGCGCAAGCTATGTTCTGCTGCCGGCCGGCTAACGCCGTGGCAGTAGACTTTCGGATATTTAGACTCACGGAAAATGCTTTCTGCTTCCAACTTGACGAATGATAATAATAATAAAAATTAACGAGGGCACAACGGATTGAGATTCCATAGTCACTGAGCTACACATGTTTTCATCTCGGAGATTTCTATGTAATACGGTAAAGGAAGACAGTCGAGGAAGACTGGCCCCATTGGTATAGTTGTCTAGGGGTTTCCCAGCACCCCATCACACCTCAACACCCTCAAAGATATCGCAGCACCCCCCCCCCCCCCTCCAAAATACTAATACAAATAGACTTTGCATGAATACACGACAGTATAGCCACCTTATACGGATCTCATCCTCCAGTCCCAGAATGGACATACTGGACAAATCCCAGCGCAGACTGCACTGTTGGACAACAACAAATGATTGACGACGATGACTGCTATGGGAAATGTTGGAGCGCCTGGTTGTTGCTGCCTTTGAACAGGCGCGCACTTCCACCAACGAGATATGAAAGTTGACTTCCGAGGATTATTACAGCAGTCCAGCTAGACGCGCGCAGAGACCGAAGTCGAGGATACACTATGTAGCGTCTGAGAGATTCATTAGCGGCGTGAAACACGCCCGCTATTCCGAAGGGTCCCTCACGCAAGTGTGATTGACACACTTTTTGAGTGTCCACATTGAATTTATTGGGTAATGGGTCACTCGGTGGAAGTCACACAGAATAGAGGAGGAAGTGACGACAGTAGTCGAGGATGTCATGCAAGTTCTGGCAGCAGTTGTCGTAGGCTTCGCTGGCCCCAGTAACCCGAATGCACTCCGTACAGATTGCTTCCACTTCTCCGCTGCAGTTGGCGCTGTGCGCGAAAGGCGGCATCGCCGTCGCTGCCACGACCAGTAGAGAGGCCACGATGCCAGCCAAGGGACACATTGCTTCACGGCTGGCCGCTGATATTTGTTGTCGACGCTCTGAAAAAAAGAAAGAGAGAAAGAGAAAAAAAGTGAAAAATTTTCTGCTTTGAAATGACTCACCCAACACAAAAAAAATTGCGTCATGTTTTTTTTTTTTTTATTGTGCCAAACGATGGATTTTGCCATCGATCGTTGGCGGTAAATACACAGCGCCACCTGTGGCACGGATGTAGAAGAAGAACAACACCTCCTCCTTCACTGCCACGACCGCTGAACGCCTGTTCGTGATTGGCTACAGCCATTGAAAACACGATCCTGATTGGCTGACTCTTAATTGTTACGTCAAGTCGACGAGCGCGCAGGCTTTCTGTATCTAGGTGGTGTTGGCAGTGTCCCTCAAAGTTCCCATGCTGCTTTGCGCCGCGCGCATCTTTTTAAAATCGTCTATTTCAGGCGAGTCGCGTAGTGTTACGTGACAGTTCCAGCACGTCACCTAAAGAGCCATCAGGAACAGAGCTAAATTAGCATCGTTCGACAGCGCGATGTCACGTACAAATTTCAATTATTTCAACTAGCAGTGCGTGCCAAGGAAAAACTACGCGAACAAGGACTTGTTTTCTCGCATTGTTTTCCGTTGCTAGTTCACAAACAGGTATCATGTCACCGACTCGCCCAAATTTCCATTGTTATCATGTATGAATTACTTTTGAAGCAATCGCATTATATAGTGCCAAACACCGCGTGTAGGTCCGTCCATGGGTTTTATAGGGCAACGTGACAAATAATAGTGTTGCAACCGTCTGATCGGCAGGCTACGTTCACTACTCGGTCACGTGAGAATGGCGCCACAACTATATACACGTGGTGTTTGAGGTACGCTCAAATTGTGTGACCAACGCAGTAACGACGCAAGAACAAAAAATCACGTAACATTAAAAGGATCTGAATAAAAATTATATGGCATTCTTAAAAGAGTTTCGACAAAAATAAATTCGTGTTTATAAAAACTGTTTCTTCTTTGCTTTTTAACCGCGGCAGCACAAATGGTTCCAGGTGTTAGCCGTTAATGGTTATTATGTTGATGCAACGTTTTACCAGTTTTCGTGCTATAGTCCCCAAAAGGTGGAACAAATATTTACTTTGCCGTACTCACTTTGATTACGTATACATAACGTCCCTGGGTAACCGCACATGGAGCGACTTGGAAAACTAAACGAAGTTTCTCACTGGAGCACGCGTTAATCGAACTCCGAATGCCGGGTAATTATACGCTATAAACGGGGCGTTTTGGCACCACTTAACCGCGAACGACAACAGAGACACGATGACCACGACATGACCACGATTCTTTACCGACCTCTAGCTCCGTTTCCCGACGTGTAAACAACAGGGAAGATGGATGTTTGTTCGAAGTATAAGAAGAAAATCAGATCCAAATTTCAAGACACGTACGCTTGCGGTGGATACGTCAATGGTGTTACATAGTGTTACATAAGAGAGCACTCGACGGAGTCACGCGCGAACTTGAAGCAGTGAGTTCAAGGAAAACGTTCGGCCTTGTTCCGTTATTTTCACGTGTAAATATATATATGCGTAAGAAAAAAGCGCCACTATACAAAAAGGGATAGAAACTCTAAGGGTAGCGTACAAGGAACGCGTCCTTCAGAAGATGCAGACTACTGTATATATACGAACTGCACGACTACTAACCTGGAGTTTCTGACACAGCTCGACCTCCGTTGAGTTGTTTCTGATAAGGTCTTCTCGAGATTGGCAGGAGGAAACTGGGTTTCCGTCAGAGGACGCTCGTGAAGAAAGATCACATGTAAACTTTCGACGATCACACAACAAGCACTCCTATACCGTGGGCGTGGGAAGGTAAGGGCATTATCGAAGGTGAAGTGGAGTGCGTCATAATTTTTGTCGTTTTTCTTTTTTTTTTTCCACAAGGAGGAGACCTGTGCTTCAGTAAAGCGGTCTTCAAATAGGTTTTTCCCATCGCTGAACGAGGGCTATAGACGTTGAGAAGATGCACACACGGTAATATATACGGTATTACCCGGGCTTTTATTTACAGGAATCGTTATCGTGCGGGGTATTGCCATGTTAACTATGTGAGTTCCAAACTAACTACACAAGTGTCACAGGAAGATAATATCCCGGTTTAAACATATTTTGCCTTCCCAAGCAGCACGACACGTTTGCCCAATATCGGTCCAATAGTGGTAATACTGGTCCAAGATTGGATCAGTATTGGACCTTTATAGACCTCTACCCGAGAAACGTTATCATGACGTTGGTAGACAGACTGAAACCGAAACAAATCGGAAGGGGAGGGCTGGGCTCCAAAGATATGGGCACTTGTTCGCTGCCTCCTATTGAAAGAAAAGTAGGACCGAAGGTCGCGTCCCTTTAGGCACCATCATATAATCCCCTCAAGACCATGGCTTTCGGGCACGACCTTGTTCATCCATGGCTTCCAGCATAGTTCAACTCTACCAAATTGGTGGCGCTGTCGAACAGTATGACGTCATTTGTTCACAAACAGGGAGAGGTCTACTGCCAATATTGGGCCAAGATGTTGTGCTGCTTGGGTTGCCATCTGAAAAAAAAAAAAAGAATAATAAAATAAAAGAAGTAATCTGTATAATGCACTTTCCTTATCTCTTCTAAGCTATCGACATCTTATCCGGGGCACTATAACGAATCTCAGTTCATTGCGAACAGTAGAAAATAGGTTTTTACGTGCAATCGGACATGTTGAAAAACACGAACCTGCTAAAGCATCTTTCCAGCAGCATGGAATAATTTCAGTCACCGCTTTTTCTTTTTTTGAAGTACAAATGCTTACGTATGCACAGAACATCTCGTAGAAACAATGATTCCGAATTCTTGTTGCTTGCAAACCAGTCGCTAGAAAGAAAACACTATACTGTACTAGGAAAGATGCTTTGTGGTCTTGCCCAATGACTGGAGCGTCATACGGCGAACTTACTAAATGCCCCTCTTACTAAATAAATTTGGATTATTCGCTGATACTCATGTACCCCCCTACCCAAACGAAAGATATGAAAATGTTAGTTTGGTAAAAAATGGTTTGGTAGCCATAAAAAGAGGCAATATAGGTAAATTATTGTTGGTTATCAATCATGCTTTTCAACTTGTTTTGCACATTTCGAATTCCCAAGATTTTGCTTGGGTATCTTTTGTGAGTAGCTGCAAATGTCAGCATCGTAGGCATCTTCAGAGCGCAAAAAACGCGATAAAATGTGGTGGCTTTATTGCATATGTTATAGCAGTAGCATGTTCCGACATTGATATTCAGCCGTCTGCCAGATCTTCGAGCGCCCACACTTGTTTCGGTTGCCTTTGTAACTTCTTTCTTCTACTCTCCTTCCTCTGATTCTCTCTCCACAACCGTTACGGACGGACTACACGACTGCCGGTTCGTGGGCTTTATGAGGCTTATGGCTTCAAAAATTCTCTTTTTCCCAAAAATTGTCAATCAACGATATTCCTCAATTTTTGGAGCTATTCAAGGAGTTCAAACCGGTTAATTCTAAACGGTTCGGTTCACGAACCGGTCGAATAACATGAACTTGCCTCCATCGGAATGTCGCTGTAGGCGAAATGGACCTTTTCCACAACTGCTTATGCACATGACCTTGGGTGCGCCGGACAAGGTTATCTCCGTGTTCAATAGATGGCGCTGGATGGGGAGGACAGAAGTGGGGAGACCGCACGCACGGTGCGAGCTCGTCGGTCCTACTCGAACCGGTGTTGGTCCTTTGTGCTACCCATGTTTTGTTTTGGCGGGCGCCCAGGGTAGTTCGCTGGAGAGCCGATAGGATGCGACGCGTACGTGAAAAAGGTCCATTAACTGCGGTACAACACTCTACGTGCATCGCACTACAACATATTTGTTGTTGTATTTATTTTCTATGGTGGACTGGGGCAGGAGATTGCAATGCTCATGTAGGATTTTTGGAACGGTTTGACACGGAGGGACGATGAAGGTGCACTATTAAATCAGAAGTTCTCCTCCTACCACGTTCAGAGTTAAATGCCAATTAAAATTGTATTATTATTATTTCATCCGAGTAGTTGAGAACAGGGGCCGTACCAGTATTTGACACTTCGGATATATTTTAATTATAAGCGAAAAGCGTACGCCCTGATTTCGTAGCGAATTGCAAACATAACTTTGGTCCTTTCAGTTTGCGCTAGCACACCCCTATATCACGTAACTTTCACATGCGTATAGTGATTGATCCTGAGCGTACTAAACGGTATTGCTCTGCTTATATGAACCAGCAAGTGACAAAGATCCACCATCCTCTGCTCAAAATCAGTACCACCATCACCCGTGAATTAAGAGAGAGTAGAAAAAGGGTTAAGGCGTCCCGCACGTTGGTGGTAGCCAAGGTCACGCTGAAGACTGGGAGGTGGTAGGTTCGAATCCTACCACCGGCTGTACTGTCCGAGGTTTTCCCTGGGTTTTCCGAAGACTTTCCAGACGAATGTCTGCACAGTTTCCCCTGAAGTCGGTCCAGTTGTTTGGAGTCTAGTCTCGTACGAGACCAAAACGATCCTTTAATGGCTGATCCCCAAAACCCCAAAACAGAACACAAGGCTCGTGCTGCTGCATGCACCGTGCCAGTCTCGAGCGTCTTGGACTCTGTCTCCGTGTTACAACAGGTTGTGTATTCAGTGGAACGTTTGCAATTTAGTTGCATGATATAGCACACGAGGCCAGTGCCTTATTACACAATAGGAAGTTTCGGAGCACCATCCAATTCCGACCTCAGCCAATCAGATATCAGCAACGTGGCGACGTCAGCTACTCCAAAGGAATCAGGCGATTGGCTTATCGTGTTTTCGGAGACGTTATCGCGAAACTTCTACGTTCTCCTAAAGCTGGCCTAATCTTATGCCAACAGCACGTTTGTGACATATAGAACAGTGTTTACGCCATATATGCTAGGAAATTAGGAGTCGATACACTCTGCTCTACATGGACTGGAAAAGCTGCTACAAAACCGGGTTTTTCCCTATGCTCCAAGAGCTGCTATATACAGGCAGCTTCTTGTCAGTTCCACCACTGCAGCTGCTCCCCATTTTAATGCCCCTGGTCCCGGAATTTACTCCCCAGGTCTTGAAGTAGTTACTTAACTTTGCAAGTGGTCCTGTGAATGCAGCGATCTACGTAGACATGTGCTCTTTGTGAATTTGATGGAACAAGAAGGCTATATATAATTACGCAATATTTTGCCCACAGAGTAAGAAATGGTGGTTATTCTTTGGCAAATTATGTCTTATGCATGTCACAGGATTTTATCTTATAATGATATATCAGGGTTCACGGTTTAATTCAAAGTATTTTCATTCATACAAATCGATTATCTACACATAATTGCTGTGAGTACAAAGCGTGAAATGCAGTCTCCACTCTGTGACATTCATTTAGCGCGTCATGCATGCTTTTTGGACTAAATGCATTTAGTCCCAAAAGGTACCAGTGGTTGTGGCAATTCATTTAGTCCCCATATGCACTAACTATGCTCACACAGAGTAAATTCGTCCTTTGCGACGCTTCTTTGTGATGTCACCAGGGAATGGTAACGGTAATGGTAACAGAAACGGCATGTTACCGAAATTGGAGATGGCAACGATAACGGAAACGGAAACGCGCACCACCGGAAACGGAAACGAAAATTATCATCCGGTATCGAATTCGGGTAATGGCTAATCCTGTTGTGCGATGACATTTGAGTGACTTTTCATTTGATTTTTGTATTTTGGTGACTCCATTCCCTGTAATGCTCTAAATACTATACAAGAGCATGGAAACAAAGCGCAATATTGGACCTCGAGGGTGCGTCCCTCGCTTACCCCGTCCCGGTCCTCATAACTCTATGACATCAACACATCACTGTACTCCACCACAGCACGAGGATGACAGCCTAGGACTTTTAGTTATTTATTTCTTTTTTTTATCGTGGCCATGGCAGTATTATTTATTACTGAGAGCATCCGCTTATGAATGCAACATTGGAGGAAAGTCACGCCCATCTTGAGTTGCTGGGCCCTGAGTAACTGAAGACACGTTTGGGGTACATTTTTTTACGAAGTCCTGCAGGATGTGCGCGTCCTAACGACGTAAAATTACTTGTGCAGTTTGTACGCGTGACACAGAAGCAGCACTTCTTGGGCAAAACAGCGTGCTGACAGAGCCGGACAGGCTGTCCTCCGGCAGCTCTGTAACAGCGTTCCATTACCGGAAACAGTAACGGAAACGTAACGGAAACGAAATTGAAAGGCTGGTATCAGAAACGGATAACGGGAACGAAAATATAGCAGTAACGAAAATGGAAGCGGTAACGAAAATACGCCCGTTATCCTTCCCTGGATGTTACAACTCTTTTTTCTTTTTCTTTTTTCCCTTAAATTGTATCCTTCCCTGGATGTTACAACTCTTTTTTCTTTTTCCCCTTAAATTGTATTCTTCCCTGGATGTTACAACTCTTTTTTACTTTTTTTTCCCCTTAAATTGTGGCATATGAAAGTCGATGACATACATGAGTCACACTCTGTATGTACCATAATTCAAATTTCTCCCACAGTCGGTAATTTGGCTAGGTATGAACCGTTATGTGAACCGGATACCGAAATTTTTTTAACGGTTCAGTTCCACGATGGCACGAATAGCTTCGTTTCAGTTTCGGTTTCGGTTCGATTCCCTGAGTTCGTAACAAAGCTCTGGCTGCTACGAAACTACGAAAGTCCGCATGCACAGGGTGGCTAGGCGGTCATGAAGTATCCACCAATAACTGGACCAAGTGGCAATTTTTACGTGAAATTTTAGCGCGTATAGTACATCCTCCAAGGTATGCTTTAGGACCTAAACACACTCTTTACCCGTTTTATCTTCATTGCATACCCCGTATACTTTATATGTGGCAACCCTGTGCAACCGAATAAGTCCAACTAAAACACCGTATTTGAAAAAAAAAAGAAGAAAGAAAAATGCTGTTTCAGTGTATGCGGGGACCCCGCCAGTGCTAAATTACTTTACGTAAGAACGATGAATATACTTACCCGCCCGTACATCTATGCAACCTCCGCTACTTATTTGGAAAATAAAGAGAAGTCGATGGAACCTAATTCGTTTAAAGCGAACAACGCAACCACGTCAGACAGACTCTGATGCCCACTCGTGCAACAGCGCGCCTACTATACACCATCTCACCGGTGCTTTATTATTAACAACATCTCTCGGTTGTCAACCGGGGAATTTAATATGGCTCCTAATGTAAAGTACAGCGATCGTTCGGAAAGAGCACTTGTTCTCAATGGAA
Organism: Ornithodoros turicata; assembly: GCF_037126465.1. Taxonomy (NCBI): domain Eukaryota; kingdom Metazoa; phylum Arthropoda; class Arachnida; order Ixodida; family Argasidae; genus Ornithodoros; species Ornithodoros turicata. The sequence goes on from NC_088204.1 coordinate 9,399,690, forward strand.
TATATCTCCCACTGCGCTCAAGAGGACGCATTATAAAGCGCTCGCTCAAGTGGGCCTCCGGGGGGTGGGGGGAGAGGGGAGGGAGGGAGAGAGTGCGCAAAACAATAGCCAGGCACCGGATATGAGTCCCGTTTTTGCTTCCTCAACTACAAGAGACGGTATACGGACAGAGTAAAATAGACGACGGTAAACATTTTACTCGGGGATGACCACGTGATTTTTCTTCCTTCCGCCGCTGCTAGAAATTATTCAGCGCGGCGGGTGACTACAATGGAGCGCCGTTAATCAGAGCTCACGCCACACAAAGGATCCCCGATTGATTGGGTCGTGCCCACAATGGATTCGTGCTGGCCAAATGAAGCGCGTCCTCCTAATAAGAATCAATCCTTGTGCGGAACCACGTGTGGCCGATCTGTTTCTGGGGGGAGGGGGGGGGGGCGTCGATAGTTGGGGGCACGGGGGCAGCCCACACCCCATGCACGGAGATAGGGTTCTTACATGATTGTAAAATTCACACTCTGAGGAAAAAAAAAAGAGTGATTTTAGTTCTTTTGGGGGACTAGATGCATTGCAGGAAATTATTATAGTCCCTTTCGGGACTAAACTGCGCGGAACTTCCTTGCAAAGTTTGAGAAATATTTGCAGTATTATAGGAAGTAAATTAGAGGGTCATGAGACTAAAATGGGGAGTAATTGCAATGTAGGGGACTAGAATTTTCAGGATTGTAAAATTCACACTCTAAGAAAAAAAAAGAAAGGAGTAATTTTAGTCCTTTTTGGGGACTAGATGCATTGCAGGAAATTATTATAGTCCCTTTCGGGACTAAACTGCGCGGAACTTCCTTGCAAAGTTTGAGAAATATTTGCAGTATTATAGGAAGTAAATTAGAGGGTCATGAGACTAAAATGGGGAGTAATTGCAATGTAGGGGACTAGAAGTTTCAGGATTGTAAAATTCACACTCTAAGAAAAAAAAAGAAAGGAGTAATTTTAGTCCTTTTTGGGGACTAGATGCATTGCAGGAAATTATTATAGTCCCTTTCGGGACTAAACTGCGCGGAACTTCCTTGCAAAGCTTGAGGAATATTTGCAGTATTATAGGAAGTAAATTAGAGGGTCATGAAACTAAAATGGGGAGTAATTGCAATGTAGGGGACTAGAATTTTCAGGATTGTAAAATTCACACTCTAAGAAAAAAAAAGAAAGGAGTAATTTTAGTCCTTTTTGGGGACTAGATGCATTGCAGGAAATTATTATAGTCCCTTTCGGGACTGAAATACGCGGAACTTCCTTGCAAAGTTTGAGGAATATTTGCAGTATTATAGGAAGTAAATTTGAGGGTCATGAGACTAAAATGGGGAGTAATTGCAATGTAGGGGACTAGAAGTTTCAATTACTCCTCAATTTACTCCTTTTTTCCCCTACACAGTGCACCTGTTACTTCGCATAAACATATTTACTGGCACCGTCGCAACCTTTCCCATAAAACTGACGTCTATACCTGAAGCAAAAGCTGAAAGTTATTAGGGTATCATTCCTTCAAGCTTCAGCTACACCTCCCCCCGTGGCGATCGATAGAGGTGTGCGCGGGTGCGGTTACATCCGCGCGGATACACGCACGATATCCTGGTTTGCGGATAGAAATGAAAAAAGGATTTGAAATCCGCGCGGATACAGTACAGTTAAAACCGGCGGACATCCCGCTTTTGCCGCAAATGAGGCTTAGCGTCTCTCTGCCGACGTCCGCTATAGGGTGAGAGCGCGCAGCGAATCCAAGATGGCCTCCGCAAATATAACCGCGCGGATATCGTGCGGTGCGGATGCTGTCAATCTTATCCGCGCTCACACCTACAGCGGTGGACTTCCCCGACGCCCCCTGACCCGTTTTGTACATTGTATGCCATGCTAGTCCCGGCACCACTCGCTGTAAACACAGCCTGTGTCGGACACCCAGAAAAAGGTGTGTCGCAGGAAACCGTTTGCATTACATGTGGATATTATTGAATGAAGGTAATTCGGTTGGCGGTGAGCGAAGGGGAATGGAGCGTGTTCTCCGAATGGGATGTAACACGGATTTGCGATGATGTCGGCCCTTTTTTGGTCCTCCTCCTAACGACTTTGATCCAGTTGCGGGTAACGTCGTTTGTGGGCTGTCGGCCGTGTGTAAATGGTTGGATTCTCTCGACGTTGCCGGAGATCCAATACAACTGTCGAAGCAGAAAGCCCGGTCGGAAAAGAGTATTCTTTTTTTTTTTTTTGAAAACTTGATAGAAAAATGAGATTAGGCTCGAATGATTCATGCACGGCGGTTTGGATCGCTCCAGGTCGGCTTTCGAGGTGTTTAGACGTGTTCCTTCAAATATTTACCAGTGTGTGTGTGTGTGTGTGTGTGTGTTTTGTCTCCAGAGCGGATGAGTACTGTCACGTTAGAGAAGTTCAGTAGAGCGGTCAAGTGCTCTGACCATTACGCCACACTGGCACGGCGAGAAGTTTAGCAATTCTATTGAGCCTCAGTATTCGTGCGTTTAGTACGTTCTTTGATTTAGCACAAACAAAAAAAGTTATAATATTATCGGTTCATTAAATATTATTTTTTCAAAACCGAATATTAACGCTAAAATGAATTAATAGACCTCTCGCTGTTTGTAAACAAGTGACGTAATACTGTTCGACAGCGCCACCAATTTGGTAGAGTTGAACTACGCTCAAAGCTATAGGGGCGAACAAGGTCGCTCCCGAAAGCCACGGTCTTGAGGGGACTACGATGGTCTCTGAAAGGGACGCGACCTTCGGTCCTACTTTTCTCTCAATAGGAGGCAGCGAACAAGTGCCCATTCGTGGAACCCAGCCCCTCCCCTTCCGATTTGTTTCGGTTTCGATCTGTCTACCAACGTCATGATGACGTTTCTCGGGTAGAGATCTATCGACAAATGTAGCTTTCTTATGCTTCCAGGAGTGTTAGCGTACATGCTTCCAACGCGTAGCGACAAGGACCTCTTGCGCATTAGAAATAACCGGCTATTTTTTAATGATTAATTTAGCTTATTGTTAATATTTGTTTTTCGAAAATGTGCCAGGTGCACACACGACAGCGCGTCTACTGATATCGCGTAGCCTCTTTTTTTTTTTTAGCTGTTCTTGAATGTTTCCAGCGGCCAATTCTTACAGACAAAAAAGCGGAACAGAAAAAGGGGTAGCGAGGTAGTATTTATAATCTCAACTTGGGTGCTTCCCCAGTGTTCGAGTCGTTGACGCTTGGAAAAGAAACCGAAGTCAGCTATGTGATGCTTTCAGGCAGGTCGACGGAGATTCATGGCGTGGCACTGCGTTGCTTAAGTGCCACGACTGGAGAACAGCCAAACTTAATGCTTATGCAAGGATTACAAACTGGATGGATGGTAGGATGGATGTTCAAGAAGAAAGAAGGACGACAAAGTTTTTGGACGACGATAAGACGATGTCAAAATTTGCTTGTTCGCTTATTGTGAAGTTTATAATTAATGAGAGCACTCAAGCAATACGAATATAGACGAGGATGTCTGGGGGCATGGTATGCTGAAGGTTAGCGTGAACTGCTTGGAGGAATGACCACCGTGTGTTATGCCACGTCTCCACTATTGAGTGATCAAGATCGACACCGTAGGGTTGATGGATCGTCTATCACCTTTTGAAAGTAACGTAAGTAAGTAAAGTAAACGTAGAACCCGCTTCATTGTTGCCTCGTATTCTGGGGTGGCGCCAGGAATCCACTGCAAAGCAAGACGGTGACCTCTTATAGTGTCATGTGCAGTCATCAAAGGTTGGGACTCATGTCTCACTCATAACGGACGGGTAATCTGGGTCTCAGACGGGTAATCTGCACAAGTACTCATCTGCACTCGTTCTTCAAAGACTGCGGAGATTCCCGACTCATTCATATACGATGGGTGATCTGAACCAGTGCTCAACTGCACTCGTTCCCCAAAGGCTTGCGAGGAATCCCGACTTACTCATGATGGGTGATCTACACCAGTACTCGTCTGCATTCGTTCCCCAAAGACTTTCGGAGATTCCCGACTCATTCATACGATGGGTGATCTGTACTCGTTCCCCAAAGATTTCAGACTCCTGACTCACTCATACGATGGGTGATCTACATCAAGACTCGACTAGACTCGTTCGTTCCGCAAACTGCAGAGACTCCTGACTTACTCATACGATGGGTGATCTGCACCAGTACTCGTCTGCATTCGTTCCCCAAAGACTTGCGGAGATTCCTGACGCATTCATACGAAGAATGACCTGCACTAGTTCCCCAAAGACTTGCGGAAATTCCTGACTCATTCATATGATGGGTGACCTGTACTCGTTCCCCAAATATTTAAGACTCCTGACTCACTCATACGATGGGTGATCTGCATCAACGCTCGACTAGACTCGTTAGTTTCGCAAACACTGAGGAGACTCCTGACTTACTCATGCGATGGGTGATCTGCACCAGTACTCGTCTGCATTCATTCCCCAAAGACTTGCGGACTTTCCTGGCTCATTCATACGATGGGTGATCTGTACTCGTTCCCCAAAGATTTCAGACTCCTGACTTATTCATACGATCGGTGATATACATCAAGACTCGACTGGACTCGTTCGTTCCGCAAACTGCAGAGGCTCCTGACTTACTCATACGATGGGTGATCTGCACCAGTACTCGTCTGCATTCGTTCCCCAAAGACTTGCGGAGATTCCTGACTCATTAATACGATGAGTGACCTGCACTAGTTCTCCAAAGATTTCAGACTTCCGACTCACTCATACGATGGTTGGTCTGCATCAAGACTCGACTGGACTCGTTCGTTCCGCAAACACTGCGGAGACCCCTGACTTACTCACACAATAGGTGATCTGCACCAGTACTCGTCTGCTTTCGTTCCCCAAAGACTTGCGGAGATTCCTGATTCATTCATATGATGAGTGATCTGTACTCGTTCCCCAAAGATTTAAGACTCCTGACTCACTCATACGATCGGTGATATACATCAAGACTCGACTGGACTCGTTCGTTCCGCAAATTGCAGAGACTCCTGACTTACTCATACGATGGGTGATCTGCATCAACGCTCGACTAGACTCGTTAGTTCCGCAAACACTGAGGAGACTCCTGACTTACTCATGCGATGGATGATCTGCACCAGTATACTCGTCTGCATTCGTTCCCCAAAGACTTTCGGAGATTCCAGGCTCATTCATACGATATGGGTGATCTGTACTCGTTCCCCAAAGATTTCAGACTCCTGACTCACTCATACGATCGGTGATATACATCAAGACTCGACTGGACTCGTTCGTTCCGCAAACTGCGGAGACTCCTGACTTACTCATACGATGGGTGATCTGCACCAGTACTCGTCTGCAGTCGTTCCCCAAAGACTTGCGGATATTCCTGACTCATACGATGGTTGGTCTGCATCAAGACTCGACTGGACTCGTTCGTTCCGCAAACACTGCCGGGACCCCTGACTTACTCACACAATGGGTGATCTGCACCAGTACTCGTCTGCTTTCGTTCCCCAAAGACTTGCGGAGATTCCTGATTCATTCATATGATGGGTGATCTGTACTCGTTCCCCAAAGATTTAAGACTCCTGACTCACTCATACGATGGGTGATCTGCATCAACGCTCGACTAGACTCGTTAGTTCCGCAAACACTGAGGAGACTCCTGACTTACTCATGCGATGGGTGATCTGCACCAGTACTCGTCTGCATTCGTTCCCCAAAGACTTTCGGAGATTCCAGACTCGTTCATACGATGGGTGATCTGCACCAGTACTCGTCTGCTTTCGTTCCCCAAAGACTTGCGGAGATCCCTGACTCATTCATATGATGGGTGATCTGTACTCGTTCCCCAAAGATTTCAGACTCCTGACTCACTCATACGATCGGTGATATACATCAAGACTCGACTGGACTCGTTCGTTCCGCAAATTGCAGAGACTCCTGACTTACTCATATGATGGGTGATCTGCACCAGTACTCGTCTGCATTCGTTCCCCAAAGACTTGCGGAGATTCCTGACTCATTCATACGATGAGTGACCTGCACTAGTTCTCCAAAGATTTCAGACTTCCGACTCACTCATACGATGGTTGGTCTGCATCAAGACTCGACTGGACTCGTTCGTTCCGCAAACACTGAGGAAACTCCTGACTTACTCATGCGATGGGTGATCTGCACCAGTACTCGTCTGCATTCGTTCCCCAAAGACCTGCGGAGATTCCCGACTCATTCATACGATGAGTGGTCTGCACTAGTTCCCCAAAGATTTCAGACTCCTGGCTCACTCATACGATGGGTGATCTGCATCAGTACTCAACAGCACTCGTTTCCTAAAGAGTGAGTAGCACCATATAGTGCTCATCTCATTTTATAGTGCTGTTCATCTCTGTTCATCACCGCTTTGTTTTCTCATCATCTCATCATCTGTTTGTACTTTCTGTGTGTAAGCGTACTGGGGTGGCCAGTTCGACTTCGTCGAAACTCAGCTTTTTCTTTATCACATCACATCACACCATATAGCGCTTATTTGCTCAAATTTACCAAGGATAATATTGGACCGGCTGACACCATGAGGAGTAAACAACAGTGCCCTCATCGAGGCCTGTATACCGCTCACTCTCAAAATGGGAAATCTGGACCGACACTGATTCCTGCTTCTCCAGGGGCTTTGCAGTCTTCGTGCATGACTATATCCTGCCCAATGGGGAAGAAGCACAGGTGCCCACAAGTGCTCACTCCTATAGCTCAAAAAGTGCGGGAGACCCGCGATGACATCCTCGGGGGCCGATAGGTAATCGACACCAACGACCACTTGTACGCTCACTCCCCGAAAACTACGTGCCTCGCGGCTGACTCAACCAAGGTTGGGATGCCTCATTTGTGATCGATAGATTAAAAGAGCTTACCGCGGATTAGCTAGTGGTTACCATGCATGTTACCCAACGAACCTTGGTGCAGGTCCTGCTCTGCCAGAACTCTTTCTTGTGTGCGATCCCCTCATACAATCGATGCACCCGCTCATGGTCGTTCACTTCATGCTGCCAAATTAATCGCTCCGTGATGATGCATGTATATGCATGCATGCATACTTTAGCCACTGGTGACACGCTGAGATTTTAAAATGAGGTTATTAATTTATATGATCATTAAAGTTAAAAGGCGCTACCTAGAAATTCCAAGCTACGGGACGTGAAACCCTTCTTGGATGAGGACCGTATAGTAAGAGTTGGTGAACGCATGCGCGCTAGTCGGCTATCTTTCGAAGAACGCTATCCAGTAATCGGTCCGACAGAGTCATATTACGCCAAACTCATGATCGAAGTCTCCCCTTCGACAAGTCATGCACGCAGGTGTGCGCGGACGCACTTGTGCAGCTAAGAGCAAGATTGGTTGCACCGTTGGTGCACCTCCATAAATGTATAAAGGCCACCTCATATGTACATAGCCACAGTGACGAATATGGTCGTCATGTGTACATAGTCACAGTTGTGTAGCCATATATGTACAGTCCCATAGTCATGCAACCATATATACATTGTATCTTGTGCATTATAACTCATTCCAACTAGTGTATTAGTGTGTATTAATATTAATAGTATTGTATTGTAGTAGTAGTGTGTAATTAATAATAATAGTATCAGTACTCGTAGTGTGCTCTATAGTATGAGTCGTCTAATAAATTTTCTCAAACAAGAGCAAGATTATGGATACCCCGCGCTCGACAATTGATCAAGCACGCCATAAGGAAGTGTAAGACATGCAGGAAATTCAACTTCAGACATATAACGCAGGCCGATGGACAGATCTCGACTAAGCGTGCCACCATGCGTCTTCCATTTCAAGTGTTCGGCATAGACTTAGACTAGATACATCAAAGGATACATCGCCTTGTTTACATGTGCCACAACCCGAGCAGTGCATATCGGACTATGTCAAAACATGTCAGCTCCGGAATTCTTACAGGCTCTTCGCAGATTCATTGCACGGAGAGGAATGTGTCACACAGTATATACTCCGATAACGCCAAGACGTTCAAGTGTGTGGCAAACAACTTACTTGCGCAAGGAAAATCCTCAAGGACCAGCTAATTCAAGACTTCTCTTCTAGAAATTCAATTCAGTGGAACTTTACAGCAGAACGTGCACCCTAGTGTGGAGGTTTTCACGAACGCCTCATAGGATCCGCTAAGTCTGCACTTTGCAAGAACTTGTCAAGGAAAATTCTACAATTCGGGGAAATGCAAACGTTACTAACCGAAGTTGAGGCAATGACATATTCCGGACCTCTGACATTCGTCTATACAGCCAAGACAGGGAACCCATACCACTGACTCCTGCTTCTATATGACGACGATTAACGGCCCCCTCGTCATCTCACATGGTCGTGCCGTCCACAGATCTGAACAGTCCATCAACCTGCTGAAGACCACATGGAGGAAGCAAAACGAACATCTTACGCAAGTTTGGCAGGGGTGGCACAATGAATACCTCACCGAGCTAAGATCAGCATATACCACTCTAAGGGCTTACAAGCTACCGACATGAAAGTCGGGGACGTCGTGCTCATCAAGGATCCCGACTCGATTGCAGTGACAGAATGGGTATCATAGAGGAAACGCTCCCTAGTTCAGACGGTGAAGTTTAGAGTTTGTGTCTTGCGTAGTGCCAATCGTACAGCCATACGCAGACTAGTACGTCACCTGTACAAGATCGGATCTGCTGAAGTACAGCAGCCATCCGATCGGCCAACTCCTGGGGCGGCAAGTTGTTGAATCCTTATGAAGAGGACAACGGTCTTCACCTGCCTCCCACGCACGTGGCTTACACCTGATCCATTCCCTTTCCACGGATTGATTGATTGATTTTTAAAAGAAAAAAAATGAGATGTTAGTCCCTTTCCACTCATTCCAATAAATCCATCGTTTACCCGTCTCTTTGTCTATAGTCTTCCACAAACTGGTACCGAAACCTCCGACGCCGACCGCGTACGTGACAGGGAGGACTACAGAAAGGCTACATCGATACCAACTGCGTCATGGAAAGGCCTCAGCTCTTCAATAAAAGAAAGGTCTTGCGCACACAGGTAATGACACTCATTCATGACATCGAGCAGCGTATATAGCAATAGCAGACTGTAACCTTACCGAATCGAAGGAATGTTTAGATCGTCTCAACAACGCCAACGCTCTTCTTAGGGATGTTGGCTCCCAAATTGGACCTTTATTGACAGAAGAGGAGTTTGAAGAGTAGAATAGAATATCAAAATCGTGTTGGCACCACAACGTTTCAGGCAAGAGAGTCATTCCTATAGTGAAGACAAACGCTTCAGCTGCTGTAGAAAATGCAGCACAGCATGATTCAACCGATCGAACGTCTGAGACGAATCGAGAAAACGTTCAGCCATCACAAGCCAACAACGCACGACGAACGGAACACGGTGCCGTTCGACTTCCTAAATGAAGTTTGACGGAAGACGACACAGATGGCAACAGTTTTGGAGCCAACTTCAGCCATTAAACATAGTCACTACTACCCGTTGTCCTGTTTCCCACAAAAAGAAGACATTGAATACCATCAGTGCGTACGCTCCTTGTGGTTTTCTCTTGCCGAGAGGTGTTTAGACCTTCTTCCAATGGGTTTGCTAGTTTGGAAGGGCTGACAAAGCGTTCTGCCTTTCGTATCAAAAGACTCGAGAATGGCAGATATACGGCGTTAGCTAGTGACCGATACTTGAATGAAGCATTAATAAAGATGGTACAAGTCTTAGTATATTCAATCCATCTTCCACGGTGACTAAGAAGACATGTGAAAGCGCTTGCTTGTTTAGTTTTGGCTTGTATCAAGACTGCTGCTCTATAAACCACTTCCAAAAACCGCTGAAATGCGATTAAAGCTACTCGGTGAGGACACATGCATATTGCTCCCAGTTATATATACGACTCGCGGAGGGCCCAAAGTGGGATATGGGCGCTGTACCCATTTTGCCCCGTAAGAATTTCGGGGTTTCTGGGGGAGTTGGTGCGTCGTGAGTAAAGAAAACAAAACCCCCCCTCCGATGTATCGTCGACAGGCCCTGGTGGCCAAGTTGTCACGACCGCCGCCGTCGAACACGTGTTCCGGAAATAGACGACGACGGCCGATGACTAATTGACTGTGCAACAGCAACCTAATTAGGGCTAACGACAGCTGTCCAGACCACACGCACATTTCACGCTACTCGACTCTCGAAACGTTCCATCCGCGCGAAAGAAAAAGGAAAGAAGTACGTACCCGCGCGCACACACAGTTGATTGACATTTTGAATGTGCCATCGCAGTTTTTGCGTCAAGTAAACCATAACGTCACACCCCTATATATACGTGATTCCCACGTATCTTTTTCTTTTCCACCCGGAGGAAGCTTGAGAATAAAATCATGCCGATGTAAGGTGGAAGAGGCCCCTTTCGGAGGTCGTGCAGCGTGTCACTGTCAACAAACAAAATGGCTGCCCCCAAAAAGCATTTCCAGAACGCCAACGATCTGCCTATAGGAACTGTCATAACCACGCGACGAAAAGCGCACTTGTATAAACATGCGGCCACCCAGCCGGTCATTTTTCAAAGAGGTCCTCCTCGCAGCTGTACGACGCTGTCACGCCAAGTCTCCAATAATGATCGTGTAAAAATGCACAATTACGATCATTGTGCCCGCACCAGTGCTATACGTGTCCGATCTTGCCGGCGGCTAACTTTCTCACCAGAGGCTGGGCGTGATATGTGAAAGCAGTTGCGTAAGGGGACGGGGGGGGAGGGGGTCATAAAAAATTAGGAACAGCTATGTACTCCGCTTTCATGGGTTTGTAGTTGTAAGCAGATGAGCCAGGTGCTACCAATATGAAAGCGGGGGTGTCCAGTTGGTGTGATACATCCAAATGTGCCGCGCACAAGCAAAGACGAGAGGCCTGTCCTGTATCCGTAAGGAAGCGGAAGCAAATAGGCGTGCATACAACCTTTGCGTTCGTTTTCGGGTCTTATGTTTTCGTTTTAATCAGGGGTTATATAGTAGATCGTGTTCGATTTTAGGAGCTGCAGAACAGGGTAAAATTCGGGGATAACTTGTGAAAGAGCAGGTTTTTCGGATTAGAAAAAGAAAAAAGTGCTTTTCGCAGTTCACATTTAAACCTGACACGCCGAACAGGTGTGCTCATAGTGCGAAGTATTTAGCGTTCTCTTGTACCTGTCGAATCAGCACTTTGGCAAGTTCGACTCTCGGGGTTTTCCGGGTTTTAACCCGGAAGTTGACGACGATACAAACCGAACGGTAGAAACCGGTTATACCGGCTTGAGATTTAAAACACAAGGCTCTACACACGTTAAACCCCGATGTGTGAAAACACCATTTCCGTTTTCGATGCCCTTATACCTTGATATCAACACAAAAGGAAAGGGATTCGTTGGTTGCGTCGTTCGTGATTTATGCAGAGCGGGCTCTCATTGGTCACCTCAAACGATTCGCCCAATCATTGCGGGGGATCGTTTGAGGAGACCAATCGGAGGCTTCTCCGCATTGTTGCGCTTCTTGAGAAGGAGAGGGAAGGGGAAAGCGTCAATTGTATTTTTTTTCTATCGATCATAAATCACGAACGACGCAATCGATGTATCCCGTTCCTTTTATGTTGGTGTCAAGGTAACACAATCCTTCATTCCGCTATGAGAAAATTTTGCAGCGCCACCTTAACAATGTGTGTACCTGTGGCAAAGCTTTCGTGTCGCTGCTTGGCTTTCCTAAGAGGAGCAAAATATTTCCCTTGTCCTTGGAAGAGCGGGAGATGGGGCAATATATATAGAGCGGGAAAAGAGCGTATCTAACAAACAGCACTTGTCGTCCGATCCGTAGCGAATGGCGCTTGTCGTCTCCCCTCATCATTTTCGGAAGTTAACGACGGAGCAGCTGCGCTGTCTTCCTTCCTCTGCGAAGTTACTCATGTCACCTGGCATTTCTCTTCCAAACATTAGTATCGCTCAAATTAAAGACATCCCAAAGCGTCGGCGAAAGAAAAACCCCAGGATGTGCGAAAAATGTTCCAATTTTCGGATAACTGTGTATTCGATTCGCTATCGAATCGAATCACCAGCGGCATACCCGAGTGGGTTAATGCGTCCCTTTCGTTGGTGGTATAGCCAAGGTCACGTTGAAGACTCAGAGGTAGTGGGTTCGAATCCTACCGCCGGCTGTGCTGTCTGAGGTTTTCACTGCATGGTTTTTCCGAAGACCAGGTTTCCACAGGTGAATGTCGGCACAGTTCCCCTGAAGTCGGCCCAGGACGCATACTAACCCCCCCTGTCTCCCGACCCCTTCTTGCTGTCCTCTCTCCGTCTGTCCACATCTGTACGCCGCTCATATAGCCACAGTTGCTTACACGAAATAATAATAATAAAAAAAGAAATCGAAGCAATGTTTCTTCCAAAGCGAATCTCTTTGGCTATACACACATGACGAGGCCGAAAATATAGAGAGAGGGCATAAAAAACAACATCAGCGCTGCTAATACGTCTGTCTCAGACAACCATATCGGGTATACATGTTGAACGTATGTTTATACTGTATATTCGGTCCGGTGTATGTATGTGGTCCGGTTGCATCCAACTATTCGCTTCGCATTGGCGCCGGTTATATAATGCTTATTCGCTTGGGGTCTTGAAATGACTATCAACGCAGCCAGGCCTAAAAAGGCGTTAAAATGTCCGGTTACGTCAAACGGCGGAACCGCGTCGTGTTTGTCCAAGACAACTCGACCCTGGATATGTAGTCGCAAACAGCGCGCCGCGAAACATTGGTCCCTTTGTCGGCTTTTACAAGCATTGCTCTGGCGGCGCGGAAACCCGAACTGTGAAACACCCTCCCGAGGATCTCCGACAAATTACTGCTGCAGCTGGGCTGCACATTGGTCCTGTTTGTCTAGGGCATCAATCAGTTTGACACTGGAAACAAGCTCGCGTTGAAACAAGACTGCTTTTAATGCCTCGAAAACGCGACACCTCCAAAGTGTCCTTTCTGAAGCTGCGCTGTATCAATATTAGAGAGAGACGCGCGGAACACAACCGCTTCTGTCATTGGTGGTTCATGCTGTATACGTCCTCGATTTTTAAGCCGCTAGCCGAATGCCGTACATATTTAAAACCGTTTCAAATTGTGTCGGTTTGGGGACGTTTCGACACGGCATCAGAAGTGATTCACTTCGACGTACTAATCGAAGAGATGCGAAGCATCGAAAAAAAAAAAAGATAAAGAAAGGAAGAAAAAATTGGCAGAAAAGGCGGTTTCATTTCTTTTCTTTTTTTTCTGGTCGTCGGAAAAATTGCTAAAATTTCCAATCGAAAAAGAAAAAAAAGGAAAAACGAAGTTGTGGCAAAATATCAAGCATAAACGAGGCTAAAATGTCAAAAGTACATATGTCTTTTTTTTTTCTTCTTAATTAAGACAAAATAAAAGCTATTCTGCTTTCTATTTATATCGTGAGCGTTCGTACTCGTATAACTTTTAGTCACTGAAAACGTGAAAATTTAGCTTAAATGTCCCGTTTTTTTTTTCTTCTTCTTCCTGAAAATAAAATCCGAGAAAGCCGCATTCTTCTGTTTCAGAGAGTCCAACTATCCGGGAATTTTGCACCGTTTGCTAGCTTTAGGCGACCCTTGCGCTTATGGTTACATTGACCTGAGCTTGATGTAATTTCGTATTTGCGTGCTAAACGAATAAAAATAATTAATAATATATATTACACTACGCGCTTTGTTTTTTAATGCTCGCTAATAAATCTAAGTCATGCGAGAAGAACAAAACACGAACGGAAACTTTTCAGCAGTCACGGGAGGTTTCCCCAATAAAGTTGTCGTTGTCGTTGTATTCAGCAGTCACAATGGTGTTCAATTACACATTGAACACTGATAATGAAAAGTGGGTGCGACAAGTAATGGGAGGAGTGAAGTCGAGTAAAAATAACTTTGCTTTCAAGGACCTTGTATGTATACAATGATGTGATCCGTCTTACGCATACCTGTCTGCTCAATAGGGTTTATTCACATGACGTCATCCGCAGGAGACATCCACTGTCGCTTGCAGGCAGATGTGCTGCATTGGCCGCCATATTTTAGATCCCATCCAAGCCGCTAACCATGCATATCGCAGCCACCGTATATTTGGTGTTTCAAAGTTATTGTGCAGTGTGATTTGTAGCATATCCAAGCAATTTCCATGTTTTCGAAGTTAATAGTCACCCAAAAAGCATATAGCAGCGAAATGCGGGAACATAACTTCGAGGGACCTACAGTATGGCGGCGAGATGACGTCAGTGAATAAACCCTATAGGGATATATTGACAATAATACGTTGGGCCAGAAGCCACCAGCGCCGTGTTGGCGAAAAAGTACCGCGTAATACTGCATTACACGCACAGGGCGTTGAAACATCTTGAGCCTTTAGTTCAAAGCAAAATGTCGACCAATACGCATGAACCATAAACAGCAGAAGATCCTCTGAAACCGTCAGGTGCCACATCCGTGGGACGTCCTGCTTTCTCTCTTCGTGCTCTCGGATACCCGATATCAGTCAGTTATTTTGTAAAGCGTCCTTTACGAAACAATTTCATAATGTACATTTGTGACACCCAAAAGCAGCAGGGATTTGCTATGGTGCGATTTCCTGGAAAATTTCCCCGAATGATGCGTGCGAGCGGCTGCAGCTGCAGCGTGTCGATATCGTTCGAACGGGAACCTCTCTGAAAGCATTCTGCTGCTCATCGATTCTCGTCCTTCGGGAGATGTCAGAAATACGGGCCCGCAGTTTCCTTGTAAAGACACAAGCGACGGGCAGACCCGTATATATTCGTCTCGGGTCAAAAGAGCTCGTTCAGAGGTACTTATTATGGGAATTTCATCCGGTGAAATTGTTTAAAGCGACTTCTTGCGGGAAAGTAGGGAAACAACAATACAATATTAATAGAAATGCCCCCCCCCCCGCACACACACACACACACAAAAAGTCCTGTGAAATGCGTGCAACGGCTCCCATAAGCATTTACTTGCACATCTTTTTTTTACACGTTTCAGAACGTCTTATCCTATACAGGGTGTCCAACCGAAAAAGGACCAGGGGCTAAACAAAAAACAGAGTGCTGGACACAAATGGAACCAACTGTACGTGTTTGGCAGTTGTGTGGTCTATCCAAAAATATTTTTTTCATCCCCCTTGTTAATTAATCAGCGGTAATTGATTTTCTAACTTTTTAATTATAAAAGCTACGAAGTTGTTCCAATGAGAACATCTGATCTCTTCGGTCGCCTGACACCGAAGCCGTTTTCAGAACAAAAATCTGTTCGTTAGATCGTCCGCAAAAAAATTCGTGAAGGAACACCTTTTTCTGTTCTTTATTTTTTTTTTTCATTGCGCATCTCTAGAGACGTGTATTTCCTTCACCCCCAAAACGAGACGATGAAAGAGCACACTATCGCCTCTTGCGTCCTGGGAAAAAATTAAAAGAAAACAGAAAATGCAACCCAAGATAAGGGCAGTTGTGATAGAGTCACCCGATACATTTGTTTTTGTTTTGTTTCCGCAAGTTAAAACTCATCTACGACGCATGAGGCGGCACTGTGCTCTTTCACTCTCTCACACTGGGGGTGAAGGAAAAACGCGTCTACGAAGATGCGCAATGAACAAAATGAAGAAAAAAGTGGTGTTCCTTCACGATTTTTTTGCGGACGATCTATCGAACGGATTTTTGTTCTGAAAACGGCTTTGATATCAGGCGACCGAAGAGATCAGATGTTCTCATTGGAACAACTTCGTAGCTTTTATAATTAAAAAGTTAGAAAATTAATTACCGCTAATTAATTAACAAGGGGCGACGAAAAAAATATTTTTGGATAGACCACACAACTGCCAAACACGTACAGTTGGTTCCATTTGTGTCCAGCACTCCGTTTTTTCTTTAGCGCCTGGTCCTTTTTCGGTGGGACACCCTGTATATGTCACACCTCTGTGGTGTAAATTTCACACCGTACAAAAACAAAAAAGAAAAAGTTTGAAGAAGGACATACGCCCACAGCGGCTTCACCTTCAAAAGTTGCGACACATAAAACCTAAAAGTTCCTTTGTGAGTCATGGTGGTACTACTGTGCAATTCTGGCTTCAGGCGGAACAGTAGAACGTTCTTGAAGGAACTAGCTTCTGCAGGCTGGTCTTTGTAACTGGGTGGTGGCCTCAATATTTGGGCACCTCCATAAACTTTCTTCCCAAATGTTTCCAACAGAAGTTCCAGAGTAGAGACGGAAGATCCAGTAACAGCGAGTTAAGGAAAAATAATCACTCGTGGAGCTAGCAAGGTTTAGAACATGCTATGCTTCTACGCAAAAGGGTTCCATATATCGCCTCACACGAAAGATTCCCCGCAAACTTTATTCATGGATCACAGCTGCATGAGTGGACAGCACAATAACATTGCATACCCACCTTCGCCGCACTTATGCATCTAATCTAACCTAATATAACTCAACCTAACTTAACCTAACAAGACCATAAAAGACTGTTGCATGCTGAGAAGCATTTTGGGGTGGGGGGGGTGAGAATTTATGTTAGGAGTAGCAGAACACATCGGGAGATGAGTTCAATTTTTTCTTCTTTTTCCTTACAAACAAACAACCTGCATTTCAAGTTTTGCAGCAAAGGGGAAACAGACCCCGAAAATTGGCACCGCGATTACTGAAGCTTACTCGACTCGGACATCAGTGAAGCCCTCTCGCCAATGAGGCAGAGTATGAGAGGTCACGTGGCTACGACTGTACCAATGGGAATGGCCGTGGCTCCCGATTCTCTGACGTCACAGATTGACGGTTTATGTCTCGCCAAGTACGACGCGTAGGAGCATTCTGTAGTCCTTTCTCCTGCAATACTTTGGCATGTAGTATATACAATGCGTACATGATGCAATGAACCATCATGTCATCACACATCTATAAGTCAATCAACGTCTATATCAATGTCACAGTCCCTGCAACGTTATGTTTTCAAGCTCCGCGATTTTTGTGTCATGACACGAAATATGTTTAGATCCTCGTCTGAACGACATGGATGTTTGTGTGTGTACGTACGTCACGTGATATATATTGTTTGTGCGTGCTGTGAATTTTCTCACATATCGCATAAAAACTGGCGACAAGGAAAGATAGTGCAACGCAGACGACTTTCCATCCGGGGATATAACACACACCCGAGGGGGACGTCTTCCAATAAAAAGCTTCGCTGCAAACAAACGGCGTCACGCGAATGGTTGTGCTCGCGGAGACACACATTTTCCCACTCGCGAGGGTTTCCGGCGTGCCGTGCAGGACGACTGAAGAAAGGAAGACATTTTGTTAACAACAATTAAGAAGTCGCAATGAATGCCGAGATCACGTGTG
The DNA here is from genome assembly GCF_037126465.1 of Ornithodoros turicata. Taxonomy (NCBI): domain Eukaryota; kingdom Metazoa; phylum Arthropoda; class Arachnida; order Ixodida; family Argasidae; genus Ornithodoros; species Ornithodoros turicata. The sequence continues at coordinate 9,417,157 of NC_088204.1, forward strand.
GTTGGAACATTTCAATTGGCTTCCTTCCAAAGAGTCATCTGCTGCAGCCATCCGTCAACGTCGAGCGCACAATGCGCCCTCTGTGCCCAGCCACAAAGAAGCAGATTTGAGTAAATTGCGACAGTTGGCGCATGCGCGGTCCTCCCTCTTTTGTTACACCTCCTAAAACGCCCTCCTTCTCTTCAAAGGGGAGGGAGGGGGGCGAGCAATCACACATTGCCCTCAAATGATACTCGCCAAGTGCGACCTAATATCAAGCAAAACCTCTCCCCATTTGGAGGAAACCCGTTTGGTGTGTGTGTGTGTGTCCCACCACATAAAAAAAAAGTGCTGTATTAATATTATCTGACGCGCCGAGTGAGAGTTATTTATAGGGGAGAGGGAGGGGGGGTAAAGAGAGGATGTGCGACAATCCAGACGTGGAGTCTGCATTCAAAATGGTTAGCATTGTGTCGCTGCTGCTGCTGCTTCTGCAACTTGGAGCCTCCATCGTTGCTGAGCTCTGACGCTCAATCGCTGTCCTCTCGGGACTCCCAAGTTGCCGTTTTTAGCGAAAGAAAAGGAAGGACAGTTAAACGACTCGCTTGTACTGCCACCGACGTGATGCATGGATGTCTGGTAGACCCATGGATCAACCCAGATGTTTGTGATAGTCTGTTCTCCAAATGCTTCAACAACAAACCACGACAAGAGTGCAGTCTCCTATTACGTATAAACGCTTCAACAATAGCGACGAAAAGTATTCTTTTTCGAGCGACTTTTTTTTTTTTTTCCCCTGTCGAGGGATGCCCGAAAATCGTCTTTCCATCCATAGAGACGGACCCAAGCAGGACACCTTCCATGACGTCACACAGTAGTAGCGAGATTTACTGGAGGCTTCCTCCTATAGTCACCTCCTATAACGCCCTCGCCTAGAATTTCGCATCATTTATTCGCGTCATCTTTATTCATCCGTTCGCTGGCTGCAGGAACACAGACTTGCCATACTTGCAATAGTGTGTTTAGTGTGTTTATCCGTGTGTTCCTGCTGCCTGCAAATTGATGGATTCCCGCCACCCAACCCGCATCCTACTTTCCTCTTTATTCGCCTATAAGTATGCCTGCACTCCATTTTTTTTTTCTTTTCTAATAAACTCAACTCAACTCAATACCCACACGAGAAAAGAATCAATGTTCGCTCCACGCCAGATGCCCCAGGAGATTCGCTGGAGTCCCTTGAGTTACACGAAAATATTATCAACTAACTAAAAAAAAAAAAAATATGCCACAGCACATTCTACGTCGATTTCCCGTAGAAAGGCCCTTATAAACCGCGCATGCACTTGGTTCACACCTTAGGAATTCCTTTGTGCCCAAGATTTCTTAGGCTTTTTCGTACCCGTCGAACAGCCTCTTGCTTTCGACGGCAATATCAGCTTCTACTACCCATTTTGGGTGCATGTGTTTCGTGTTTCCGCAAACTCACGTATGGAAGACCAAAGGCATCAGGGTCCGTTTTTCGAGAGGCCGCTCAAATCTGGCTCTTGCAGCAAACCGTTCCAACGCCAGCACTATGTACTATAATGGGCCTGTTGACTTCAGTGTGGCATTAAAAAACGTGTTCATGTGAATCCGCCTCATGAAAGCTAGTTCTTGCGGTTCCTCGCTTTCATCACAGCAGCTCGGTGAGGACGTGTGTTGCGATTCACAAAACAGGAATTCAGGTCCCATGGGAGCCCCGAATAGTCGGACATACTGTTGCGGCGGTAGTGGTCGCCGTTGTCGGTCTCACAGGGGCAGGACATACTGTTGCAATATGACATCACAGTACCTCTGGCCAGTCATAGTTCCTTGTTCAAAAACGTTGAGGAGTATATACGTGAAGTCGACATTATGCCGACCCACACTATAGAATACTGCCGCCTCCAAAACGGTGGCGTTCAATGATGTTGAAAGCATCCCGTGCCGAGTAGGTACCAGGAGCTCACCAGATGAAGACACGGCGTGTATCGCTCTGCAGGCTAAATCTGGGGAGGGGGGGGATATGTTTATGAAAGAAAGAAAAGAAAAAAGAAATCTGGATTCGCCAGTGAAGAAGCGGCCATCGGGACGCAGTCGGGACGGGGTAACGAGACCCATGTTGCAGGCCTTCGGGCATAAAGGCTGTGCTGTGCACCGCGTGCTAATGACTCGGAGACGTCATGCGCCCGCCTAGCCATGCAATATCACAGATGTCTTTAGATGTGTGGGCGCAATTGACCTGCAGGAGTTGACTTGTCACGAAGTATAGTCGTCTGTATACACGGTATGTCCGGAAACTGTGGCCCCTGTAACCGGAAGAGACCCTGGCAATATGTCTCCTGGTGTGCTTCACCCCTGTCGTGTTGCAGCTAGAGGTCTTGCAGTCTTGTTGCGGCGTTGTTACCCGCGGACGTCCCAAACTGAAACGTCGAAACACATTTCCATCCTGTTAAAGGCACCAGCTTAGAAATGACGTTCTTTTCTTTTTTAATTTCGCGTTAGCGCCGCGAAGCAACTGTGGCTACGAGCGGCTTACAGACAGGTATGCGTCCGGGAAACTATGCCGACATTCGTCTGTAAAATATGCCGGGATTTGGAACCCACATCACCTCCCAGTCTCGACGTGGAAAGTGGTCACTCTATACAACCACTATGCCACGGGCGCTAGCAAATGACGTTCTTGGAGGACACGCATGACACTTGTCATCCTGGCGGTACTTGGCCAGCCTTTACCGAATGAATATCGTCAGGCACAGATCACGTTGGCATAAATTGCGGACCACTGGCCCAACATATATCGTACAACACCGTCACGCACTACTTTTCTTTGTGGAATTTCTAAGGACCACTGGTCTCCTTTCCTCCGTTTAGCAGAGCATGTCGTGACCCTTGTGCCTTTCTGCACGGACGCTATATATGTGGCCGTGGGGGCTTCGTGTCGTATCAAGGACACGAACATGTCAACATCAAGAACATCAACATCAGCAACACAACATGTCAAGGGCATGTCTTCTACAAAAAAGTGAGCCACAAACTAAGTAGCTCACTCATCTTCACTATGTATTTGTTATTGTCTCTCTTGGAAGTATGCGGGAAAACCTAAGGAAAACCTCATGCAGCACAGCCGGAGTATGGATTCGAACCTACCACCTTCAAGTCTTCAGCCTTTGACCTTGGAGCCTACTGTCCTGTGGAGTTTATGGCCTTTTGCCACCTCAGCGATGCCGCTCTTGTTTCCATAGCAAAGTACAATTCGATGGAAGCAATTGCGATGACTTCTGACACTGATAGCCCTAGGAAGATAACAAGAACGGGACAAGACAAAGCATTCGGTCCTTCTTCACAGTGAGTCGAAACGTTACATTTGGCACAGCAATAAAGATGAATCTCTGTGCTGCGCAAACGGAAACCTGATAACGCCGCCAAACACCAATCGATCATCGCCGACAATATTGGTCCGTTTTATGTGCTCGCTTTCCGGTTCTGCGGCCCTTCTCTGTGCCAAATTTAACCCTCTTTATTTGCGGGTCCAAATCCGATAAACACTCATTTCAAGTATATGGTCGGTTTCCGCCCCAAATTTGTAGGACGCGATATGGTCAGTCGTTGCCGCCGAAGAAAGAGTTTGTCTTTGGATCAACAGATCAGCGGTGGCAGATCATCTGATGCCACGTGACGCCATCTGGACTGTCATGTGGAAGACGACAAGCTTCACACGTATCACTGCTGCAAATAATTTTGGCATGCTGAAGATGTTACTTTCTGCTGGATCCGTCTATTTTTTTTCGTTTTTGTAACTCCGTTACAGCACATAGTATGTTGAATGCTCCATGGTATAACGACTGAAACGATATAATGATCTTGGTTGTTGTCTTCTCAACTCCAGTATACCTGGACTTGTTCAAATGTGACAGAATATGTAACGCGTATATGTACTGTCACACGTTTGAGCAAGTGCAGGTATGTGAGATTGCGGAACACGCTGCACTGTTTTGTACGTCGCTGCGCAAAACAATGTTTGGGTTCTCGGCGCGCGCAGTGGCGACCGCAGAGAAATTATTCCTGAGAGCCCCAGAGGGCTTCTGTTCCTCATTTTAAAACTGCCTAATATTTTCTCACTTTCATGCGTGTACATGGGAGGTCCTGTCAGCGTAATGTTATATATTGGAAACCTCGCATTCAAACGAAATCATGCATCTATTTCGTGATTCGATTTCACAACGTATACTCGGGTGCTTTGATGTTGGAGATGCCGCTCAACGTTTAACGAAGATGCTTTTTTTTTTATTGTTGCGCAGGAACGTTTTTCTGATATCGACCGTCCTGCACAAACCTCTTTAAGTGCATGTATCAACTGAGACTCAAGTTTTGTTGTCGTTTCGATGGAAGACACGCAGACATCAGAACAGTGACGGCACTGATAACTGAAAAATACTTTTTTTTTTTCGTTTTTTGATTCCGTATGTTGTTGTTGTTGTTTTTAAGTGTTGTGAGAGGTCAGCCAATATTTGGCTTGCTACTCTTGCTTGATTGCCGCGGAGCAACTATGGCTATGGGAGGCGTATACACGAGGACAGGTGGAGAGAGGACAGCGAGAAGGCGTGCGGGATACGCGAATTTAAGGGTGCGTCTTGTGTCGACTTCAAGGAGAACTGTGCCGACATTCATCTGGGAAGTCTGCCGGACGAATTCTGCTTTTCACAAACCGACAGAATCTCCTCAAAAAGGAAGACACGAGCTACCCTAACACTAACCACCTTCCCCTTCACGTCTCCCCGAACTGATGAACGCGAACTGATGAACTGAAACGCGATGAAGCAAATTATAAACCATGGTTCGTGGAGCACGCATTAATGCAATACAAATGCCGATGTTCACCTCCTCCCCACTAATCAGCCGCTGAAGCAGATAAAGCACCATCGATATAGTCACCGATAAGACAGTATACCATGGAGAGCATATAGCATATGATACGTAATTTATCGCTCGATCACGTATTATATTCGGATATAACGATGACAGTTATGATCCCCGGAGTAGCTGGAGTAAGAAACTTTCGGCGGAGCTCTACTTCGTGAACTATAGTCTCGCGCCTGCAACATAGATCATTCTAAAGAACTCGGAAGGAAGCGTTAAAGGGATAGTCGCATCCGGAAGCGTGTTCCGGAACTATTATGGTCATGTTCCCTGTCGTTCATAATGTACGCCGGCAAATTTTCTCCGCACAAATCCACTTGGTTGACTCAGAAACGATTTTTAAATGTTCGCGCTTCCGGCGCGCACGGCAATCCCCGCAAGGCGCCGACACTGGATGACGTCACCCGGATAAACCAACCATCAGGAGGCGCTCCTTCCCGCCGCAGATTCTGTGTGTGCCTGAGCGTGCGTCTGACCCTTTTTCTTGTTGTCTTGTCGCGTTTGCTTTGAAGTACTTTGAACTACAGCCTGTGTCCTAGGATTTCACGCCGTTGACGTGCGATGTCACAGCCAGGAAACCGGTGCTACGTGCTCGGGTGCAGAAAGACTTATAACGCGAATCCCGAGCTTACATTTCACCGACCTCGCAATGGCGAACCGAAACGAAACGAAAGTGGGAGGCAGCGATCGCCAGCCACTACTGTGGTGTGGCCCAAGGATTGAATGTTTCACGCGTCTGTTCCTGTCATTTCGCCGACGACGCCTATTTTGATGAAGATGTATTGCAAGTTCGGCTTGGGCTACGGCAGAAACAGAAGCGGCTGAAGATTGACGCCGTGCCTACCACATTCGATCAGGAACAAGGGCAGGAACCAGTAACGGAGGTAAGTGACAATTTTGCGTGGTCACAGCTATACGCTGCGATGAAAAATATCAGCTGTCACAGTAAACATCATCGCAAACACCTGGCCTCGCCGCCGATTGTAACGTCACAGTCACACCGGCTACTAATGTACACAAATTATTACAATATGATTGCAGCATCCTGACGCAATAGTACGCGTACTCTAGAGAAAAAAGATTGGTGTGTTGTTGCTGTGCTAATTGTCGCCAGTATTATGCAGGAGTAACGTAACACTCACACATGACAGCATTATTCTAATCTTATTGCAGCTAATGGATGTTTCTACAGTTCATAGTGTAAGCCTGATGGCAGCATTCATGGATGTGAAAGCATCGCAACCTGTGTTTGGCTACGTCCGAGACGCTTGCATCAGTATTCTACTGCAGCCTTGTTGCTAATTTCTGGCTCTATTTCAGGCGGCAGCAAGCACGTCAACGGAATCAACTGGATTTGGTATGTTTTGTCAAGCCACGAAAATATTGCAATTCTTTTTGCATGTCCCACAAAATAATGGATATGTACAAGCCCTGAAAATTGTCGAGTTCTGTGAAAGGAATCTTGTGTGATGCGGCTGCCAGCGTTTATAACGTCATGTCGACAGGAAAATAACTGTGCCAGTGAAATAGGGACCGCAAAGGGGAAGATTTATTTGCATAGTCATTTTTATATTTGTTATTGTACCTGCTAGGCCCTCAACGTATTCTTTTGAGTGTTAACACTCGAGGCCATATTTCAGATGTGGAGGTCATGGCTGAAGCAAGTGCTGGGGACCCACTTCCCACTTCACGGCGCATCTCACAAGGGGGTTGTCATCCCCTGATTCCAGGAATATGAAAACAATGGACACAGACTTGCATAGCGTATTAGTACACCAGATATGGATCTGCCAACATGAACCCTCCTAACATCCCTGTGGCAGCGTACCTGTAACCGCCCAGACTTCACACCATATTAATGTAGAACCACAGCACAACATAAAATAGCTTAGGTTTACTTGCCTCCCATACATAATGGGAGGCAAATAAACCTATGCTATTTCGTTATTCCCACTCCGTCATACTCCACTGTACAATAAATCGATACAATTATAGGGTCATTCTTTATTCCCGTCACTACAGCACATTGACAATCTGCACAGAATTTAAAATATTCCCACCTCGGCACTAACTTAGTGGAGTACAGTCTGGATTTGATGCCAGAGCTAATACTGCCACATGTAGTAGTTTTTCCTGTACAGATGGGTAGACAGTCTGTTGACTGCAACTGGAGATACAGAGTGACAAGACAAAACACCCCACACTGCAATGATGAAAAGACGAAAATTGCTGCAAGACAAAAATTTTGCTGACATAGGCACACTTGGTGTAAATGAGCACTTGATCATCCCCCTTGCCTCCCATTAGAGGTTTAGGAGGATACTATTGGTGTGTGGTGTACAGATAAACCTATCCGTACACCACACACCTATAGTATCCTCCAAAACCTCTGATGGGAGGCAAGGGGGATGACCAAGGGCTCATTTACACAAAGTGTGCCTATGTCAGCAAAATTTTTGTCCTGCCACTACATGTCTCCAGTTCCAGCCATCAGTATGCACCAGCTTGTCTCTCTTGTCAAGACACCCTTGCTTCGATGGTCCTAACGCTGATAGCCTTGATAGGACGTAGATGGGAACTCCCTCCTGATGGCTCGGACAACGCATCCAGGAGCCCGTCGTCTGTTCCTTGGACCAAGGTATCCCCAGACCCATCTCGTGAATTACAAGTATGCCGTGAAGCTTAGGCAGCTGGAAAAGACAAATCCACATGACATTTCTTTTTGTTTAGCATTATATCTTGTGGGCATTTGCATACCTGCCAAATCTCCCACAGTGTTGGGAAGACAATGGCCAGAACAGAAGAACAGACAATATCCCAACCTTGGAGTTCAAAGCCTGTGCATTCCTTTCTTAGTTCCGGGGTCTCCTGCATTTTGAATGTGGAAGGTTGGCAGGTGCGCAACATAGTACAACAGAAAAAAGGTCCGCCTCTTTCAGGATGAACCCGGTTCCAACAGCTAACTCCCTCCCGAACCAGCTTCCCTCCAATTCCGGCAAAATCCAATTTCTCCCAAAATATATTACTCTTACATTCTTCAGTAACATGCTCCCCCCCCCCCTTTATTGGCACCTCAAATGCTTCTGTTTTCAGACTTGTAAGACTATTCTTCAGAATTCCCACTGGATATCTGTCAATCAGGGTTTTGTGTTGCCAATCAGGCCATGGCTAACTGGCATAATTGAGAGCATGTCGATACTAGCTGAGGCGACTGTGTTGCTTCACTTTTCCTAATGGAATTGTTGGACCAGGATTCTGGGTCGTTCCACGGCTGTCGGCCACGCTTATGATTTATGGGGGACAAACTTGTGTAGGCCAAAAAGCTGCTGAGAATAGCCGCCCTTTTGTATACAACCCCTGTCCACTTTACGTTCGACAATTTGCGTAACCAACAACACCCGACTAGCACCCGAGTTTACCCTTCCGAATCTTGATGGGAGGTCATTTAAACCGAAAAAATCATTACGGTCGTAATCATAGCAAACGGAAGAGCACTGCAGCAGGCTTACCTCTGGTCCTGGGGATTGAGTCGCATAAAATGTTGATCATAGAGGCAGAATTGAGGCGCGTACACCACTAGAAGCTCCCTATGGAGGCAGGTGTCCCTGAGTAATGGGTGTTGTGTTATGCACTGCACGGCGGCACTGTTGCACATTTCTACCACCCTGGCAACAGAATGGCAACACAGGCGCTCGTCGGGCTCCTGTGGGTCGCAGACTCCACACACACACCTGCCGACAACAATTTCAACATTCTAAACTATTTCGCACATCCGACGGCAACCATGCAAAGAGATACGTCACCTGAAAATGTCATCCCGCGGGTTAGCCGCAGCCACATCTCGTGCATGGTCGGCGGGTTCCAGAGGCATTGGGTCCGTAGAGTATGGGTCATCATCCAGCATTAACTCGTCGCCGCTACCGCTTACATGTTCGTCAGAATCTCCCCCAGACAGAGAAACATCACTCTCGTTTTCAGACTCCATGTTTGCTACCTTCGCCTTCGCTCCGCGATCGGCAAACAGGCGTGCGGCTCGCATTTACCCAGGGCGCGCGCTGATTGGCCTTATCCGGGTGACGTTTGCTCCCACTTTTAGAGAGCGAGGGCGCAAGGATTCCGGTTTCCTTTTCATCGGATTGCGTGAAAAGTACGCCGCGGATCGAAATGGTATTTTCGGGCCCATTTCAGTGGTCGGCAAGGAATTAGAATTCGCATTAGTTTCGAAATTGACCTCGGAGAATGCGACTGTCCCTTTAAAGGAGAACCCGTGAACGTTAACTTTTAATTACAGAAACGCCTTTGGCTGCTTAGTGTCTTCAAGGTGGAAGAACTAAAATAAGACAAAGGAGAAGGCTTGGTAGTCCATCGCCCCATCAGAGGCTTTGATGGACCATCAGGACATCACACCATCAGACATCCTGATGGTCCACGAAGGAAATATCACAGTAGGTTAAAAAGCGATAAAAACCGGGCTGTTTGGTGGTACATTCTAAAAGCGATAAAACCCAGTGCTTCGTCTGTGTTTCGTCTGTGCGTGTCCCCTGCACTGGGGTTTTATCGCTTTTGGAAATATCACTCCTGATGGTATGATCGGTCCCAAATTACAGCCTGCGTTAGATCATCGGTAACTAGCCTGATGTTTTATTTTCTTTCAATAGGTTGTGAAGTCACTTGAAAAGTTGACGGGTGCAACTCATCCAAGCAGCACGATATATTAGCCGAATATTGCTAGAGACCGGCAATAGTAGTACAATACCGGACCAATATTGCGAATACTCCAGCGAATATTGGCCCAAGATGTGCTGCTTGATCCAAGAATTGAATATTGATATTAGCCGGCTGCGGTGAGTAACTGATATGAGGAACCAGTATTGAATGGATCCCTATACACCAAATTAAATCGGCACATGGTGGCCAACTCCATGGCCATGGTTGCTAACACGAGAACGGTTCCTCGAATCGTACAGCAAGCACAGTTTGTTCCACCCGCAAGTGCTTTCAAATTTGTAAGAGCCACATTTGCGAGCGGACGTTTCTGGACGTGCAACGGAGCTAAGAAGAAGAAGAAGAAAAAAAGGGCACAAATCTCTAAAAGGGAGTATATATATAGCGTGCCTAGTATAGAGTGTAGGTGGCGCCTCCTTCTACATGAGCGTGGTGGAAATCTGTGACAACACTCCTTTGGATGTGGACCGCCACGACTTCGTCGTGATTAAATCCCGAGTGTGATTTCGTCTCTATTTTCGGAGTGACGTTTTTAATTTGAGCGGAGCGGCACAAATATTTTCCGCGCCAGCGCCGGGGCAAACAGTGGAAATTGCTTTTCCTCCGTATAGCGTTGTTATTAAGGTCGCTGAACACGAGGGGAGATGTTTATGCAAGGACGATATATATCTGGCCGCCGTTTCACGCCTCGGGAATGATCACGATGCCATCAAACGGATGTTTCTGCAAACTTTGCCATCAGTGACGCAATTCTTTCCGAAAAACGGCGCGGCCTACTTGGGCTTATATGCAATCACGCAGAGGGCTAGCTAGCAGATGACATGCCAACCAGTGGTTGCGGCACTCTTGTCTTTCAATCTTTGTCTAAGAAGCGCATAAGGATGTTGTAGAATCTCTCGGAAGATCACTGCAGCGATCTTCCTTGATGTCCGCAAAGAGTTAGATTTAGTGCAATCATGGAAGGTCCCGCTATAGTGCTGGAATCGATGTATTCTTGGGGTTCAATATTATCTACGTGCCGCACAGTCCTTATGCGAACCACAGGGCGATCTACTGGGCTGCTTGTTCTTCAGCCGTCATGGCTGATATTTTGGATGCCCTTCCTACCACTATCAAGGTGACTCTCTATGCTGATGATGTTTGCGTCTGGGCATCAGCGCTGCATCAGCGGACTATGTAGGTACATGTTCAACGCCCTATTACGCGCATCCTGGAATGATTAGCCCGTTACGGGACATTGCCTACAAAGATATTTGTAGACCCGTGTCCTTGATCAACCGGTCCTCCCTCAGGACACTCAACAACAACACATCCATCTAGAAATATGGTAGCTAAGCACGCCACTCATATAGGCGTGCTGGAGTATAGCACCAGCCCAGAATATAGCTGTGGAGTTTAGGCCAGCGCGCAGTGACCTGCGCCACATCCACCTGGTCTGTGGGCAGTACGAACGAGATCACGTCCTCATAGAAAACAACATGGAATGAGTCGATCACCGTCCGTTCGACGTCGCGAAAAGTTTTGGCCGTTGTTAAACCTCGCACACAACAAACATCGGGCCTCCGGATTGGAGTTCCTGTCCCACACTCGTCTATGCTGGACGGGCCTTAATGGGACACTTTCTCGCAGTCACCGTTCTGTCACCCCTTCTTCGTACCACTGAAACTCTTTGTGTCCTCCATCTCTGTTAGTACGCCGCATTGATGAACACAATATGTCCAGGATCCTTAATTGCCTGCAGGTCAGATCTCTTACGCGGTTGCGATGTATCGCGACTCTGAGTCAGTCGTCTGTAAATGGTGTCACGGAGCCCTTTTGGACACTTGCATGTTTCAGACCTGTATGTCCCTGGCTTCCGAAAAACAAAAATCAACAAGCAATGCTTCAGTGGTAGACTATGCAGTTAACGCTGCGGCACCTTGATGCAGCCCGTGCATCAAGGTGTTACTGACGGATAGCTCAGTTACTGCAGTGACTGTGCTATCCGTCATCCGTGGTGTCAGCTGATCGTGTGCTCTTTATATCCATAAGATGGCGGTACCACCAGTGGGCTAAAGCCGTCCCATCGCACTTCGTGCATGGCAGCCGATATTCACGGCATTGTCGAGGCACTATAAAATATGCGTGGTGTCATGCCCACTGCAGAGGAGGACTTTTTTGTCTGGCTCGAAGGCTGCAACTGAAGGCGTTTCTGGATTTGGACTGCGATCTCGAAAGCGCGAGCTTCCTCAAACTGCTAGCATTCATCGCAATGTGCTGCCGGCTAGACATGACGTCATCTTTTAATGTGTTCCTGGACACAGTAGCATGGCAGACTCTGCTGGTCTCGCTATACCCCTGACGAAGAAGTATGTCACGTGACATACCGTTTACCTGTGCGGGCCTGTACCTTCTTCTACATTAGTTCGCTGTGGGTGAATTATGCGGGCATTCTCAAGTCTGTGGCAGCACTACTATACTGGCAGGCTACTTGACAACGACTGACCCTATACTGTGGATTCCTTCGTCCCTCCTGCTGTGGGCAGGCGAGTGTCCGCCCGAATATTGCTCATACTGCTCACACAATGCGGAAATGTCGCTCCTCGAATTTATTCCACTTGTGGCACGCAAGCGGACACAGAGTATACATCTTCCTTCACCGTCTCGCACGTGAGCGGTCGAGATCCTGTTTACGAGATCACCACTGAGCCGCCAACTCCGAAAGTTCTTCTGAGGTCCTGGGCCAATCCATCATCCCTGCATTTGGTCGCGGAAACACTCTAGTACTACGCTTTCTCAGGGATACGGGATGGAGCTTCCCGTCTTCGACTGCCTTCCAAGGATGATGTCGTCTAGCTGCGGTACTCTGTCATGGATCGCGCGCGCGTTTAACAGCGACACATCTGTCCTGGTGCTTATGCGCCCTCCACAACAAACGAATGCTGAATAGCAGTTCCTCATATAGCTCCGACCAACCTCTCCGCATATTTCCTCTTTACATATTCTCCCCCTCACCCCACCCCACCCCACCCTGAATCTGTACAGAAACGTTCTCTCCCACCTTTGGCCCACTGATATAGTCGTCTTTCTGCTGTAAGAAAAACCACTCAGGTTGAAAAAGCGACAGATTATTGCGTTCTTGAGAGGGGTTGCCAAAAATGGCAGCCCCCGCGAGACCACCTCGGCTGTTGGTTTTAAACTTGTAAACAGCGTGAATGAAGCCGCCCACAAAGGAGCTGCCGGCTAATAACCGCAATAGAAGCCGTTTATTTATTAACTGGCCGTCACCCCGCCGAGAGTAAGCTGTCAACCCTCCTGAAAGGATGTAATGACCCCCCAGTGTATTATAGTGGGTTGCCAGGGGAAACCCGCTTTCCCTGGGCTTTGAAGGAAAAGACCGCCTTTCGGCGGAGAAGCGACCCCACAATATCATGCTCGGGGAAGTGCGTTTCTTTGAGACCTTTTAATTTATTCATCACGGACGCTGGTATAGGTATATATATAGCTGTCTTCGGTTGGGTAACTTTGTGTTTTGTGCGACGCGTTACGACGGATTTGGGAAGAAAGAAACGATTAGTTTATTTACGAGGCTTTTTTTTTTTTTTTCAAAGGCCGCAGTTGCATCCATAATGGGAGTACGGGGAGGTTGAGCCCAATGAAATGGACTCAATAAGGTAACTAAAGTCACGTGGCGTTGGCAAAGGAGGAGCGGAACTCAGTAAGGGATTTATTAGGGAAGCTTTAATCTGAGGCTTCCGTATTGTGGCGCTTTCGGGACTTATTATGGGTCGAATTCGGCATATATGTGTTTTTTATTATTATTATTATTATTATTATTATTATTATTATTATTATTATTATTATTATTATTATTATTATTATTATTATTATCGGTGCTCCGTTAATTCCTTGGAGTTCTTTCTTTTTGTTTTACGTGTATATATATATATGTTGACAGTCGGCGCATGCGAATTGTGGAACAGACGACAGCGACCACTTGAAATCGCAGAAAGCCAGCTCATTTCCTGCAAAAGTGCGCCCGAATATTGAGCTTTGAAGTTCACGTTCTGCGTGAGTTCACGTCGGAAAGAGCGGAACACTCGCTTTTACCACGCCTCAGCGTCGAAAATACAGCCCGGACGTCAGCACATGATACGGGACGGGGTACATAACATCATCAGAGCACACACCACAAAAGTAGACATATAAGGACCAATGTGACAGTGTGTGTGTGTTGCCGCCAGTACTGTCGATATCAGCGCGGTCACAGATCTCGTGCACGAAAGTCTTGTTTACCATGTGTAAATAAATAAGTTGTTCCTACCGTTTAATATCACTCTTTGATTTACTCACCACCGGCAACTTGACATCGCCTATTTTTTCTGCCTTTATATAATTTTACGTGAAAAATGTTCTTTACACTTTGTTAGGCTTTTCTTTTCACTTTTCTTTTCTTTACTTCAAGCACGCGGTTCGCATTCGAATGCTGACCGCGTGCTTGACGAAGAAGATTGAAGAAAATGTGAAGTAAAGAAAAGTTTTCACGTAAAATTGTATCTGTGACCGCGCTGAGAGCACTGGCGGCTATACACACACACTGTCACGTTGATCCTTATACATATACTTTTGTGGTCATGTCTTCTGCGGCACGAGGACCTTTGATCACCTAAGAGAAGGAAATCGCTCTCTCAAAAGAATTAAACTAAGAAGAAGAACTAGGAATAAAACCAGATTTTCGAGCGTTGTTTTTATACCCTGCTAATTTTTACTGCAGCAGCTCCTGTGGATGTTATATGCGTACGTATGTGAGCACTTCTTTTGACTCCTGAAAGTTTTACGGACAGCGTAATCTGGTCTTCGAGTATAGCAATAGTATTTTATTCTTTTACGAGCCATATTAATGTACCAGGTTGGAAACCGTGCACATGCAGTGCCCATAAAATCCGCTTCCTTTGTGCTCTTTGCCTTTTCTATTGTTTTTCTTTTTTAGATTGGAACGGAAACCAATGGCCTCTATACACTGTGCTTAAATAGGTCATGTCAGTGCTCATGAACCTAGTCGTAACTATTTTTGAAGAACTACGCACTTTTCCCGAACTCGTTTTTCATTTTGTTTACTTATTTCCTTTGGTGTGTCATGTGGATTTCTTTTTTCAGGAATGAATTTATTACACAGCGACCGGCTACAATACATATACACCGCTCCTGTTCTTAGCATATATATTTATTTTAGTTTATGGTATTTTATGGTAATTGCGGTTATTTCTTTTTTCTCCGCGGCCTTTCACGATGTAGTCTAACGTAAGTGCGGCCAGTTACTCGAATTGAGTTTGAGGTCCCTGACGGAGACGATAAGCCTTTGCCATAGAAGATTTCACTCGAGGTACAGAAAGGACCAACTTTTCCATTCCTCGGCTATTTGGAAAATGACGACAAAGTAACAAAGCGATATTTGTGACGCACGAATTTTGCTATACCCCCTTCCCCCCTCCCAAAAAAGAAAAAGAAAAGAAAGAAGAAGAAGAAAAGAAAAGGCAGTGTCTTTTGCACGCGTTATAGTCATTCTTTCACGTCACAACAAAATTCATAACGAAATACTTGATTGATCGATCTTTTCTAAGTGAAATCAAAACTTATTCGTCGCGCAGAACATACATGCACCTTAGAAAGCCCTTCCCAAGAACTAATTTTGGTATATATAGATTTAGTTATTGCGGACCAAAAGCATGGAATGAATTACCAAAAGAGCTTCGGCAATTAAATATTTTTTTTTCTTATTTAGACAGCGACTACGAGCACATTTAACTGGGCATTGGTACACCGTTATCTTTGTCACTGTTTTACTGTATGATATTGTTGTCGTTAGTGATGCATATGTAATTTAATATTACTAGGGCTAGTCATTTTACTTTGGGTGTTAGCGTTGTAGTTGAGATAACTATTGCTGATGCTGTTAATTTTGTCGTACATCTGTTTCATACCTGTGGTTCCACTTTATTACACTTGTGCTGATAGACTGACCCACAAGACATGTAACACAGTTTCCATATTGTTTGCCCACACGGGACAACATAACAGGCTGCGGCCTCGTAGTCCCACATTTCATCAGTGTACGAGCATTGTGTCAGTAAAAAAAAACAAAAAAAAAAAAAAAAACAACCACAACATCGTATATAAAGGAGACTGCTGTGTCCAGTCCCTGTAGGTGACTGTTGGGAAAGCGCGCCACCTTGAAGATATGCAACGCAGACGCATTTGAGTGTGCCATGGCATCCATGATCCATCACACCTTGGATTGCGAGTGAATGTCGTCGAGGTCGATAGTCTCCCAAACCGTGTGCCAGCACATATAAGAAGCTCACGTATATACTCTAAATGCACCCCATTTGGGATTCTTTCGCTCCGTTCATTCAAAGGAGTTCAACGCAGACATGCACAATGAATGTACTATAAAACAATGTATTCAAAATACGATACGAGATACCGAAGGGACAACGTAACAAATAGACAGAAAATGAAGTAATTGGAGCAGAGCGGTAAATACTCCATTAAGATAACACGAGCATGGGTCACGACAGTGCTTACTGTTCCTTTTTTTTCTTTTTTCTTCTTGTTTCTGTTCAGGTATAGCCGCTATTGGCTCGTTGAACACGGGCACTCGGGCTTTCCTCAGACGCTTTAAGACAAATGTCGGTACATCAGTTCCCTGTGAAGTCGGCCCAGGACGCAAGATCCCTTCCTGCGATAGTCGTGACGCTGGCCGCCTGAGCGTGGCCGACTATATAGCAGGCAGTTCCATCATCACCGCGTGATGGCGCTTCATCAGATAAAAAGAGCACGTGTGCACCCTTGCTGTTTTTTGACCTGATGAAGCGTGGTCCACCACGCGAAAGCCTGTAATAAATTTTAGGAAGCTTCATTGCCATTTTCCAATTCTCTTTCTTTGAACAATAATACACTCGGTCAATAAGTTGTTGTTCTTCACCACAATGTGTTGAAAAGAAGAAGACCATGGTAGAAAGGGTACCTTTATGGTGAGATGTTGTTGTGAAGCTGAACACGGCCGGTATAAAGACAAAGACAGACGAAAAGTATTTAGACTTTTAGGCCCGGTTTCACCAATGCTGGTTAACTTTAAACAGAGATCGAGGGTTGCTAAAACTTGAAGTTAACACTCAAACCTTTCTTTAAAATGTTAGTTGGTGACATGATGTTCATCCAGTGACAAGAACTTCCTTTAGTGAAACAGATTAAATTCGAGTTAAGGGACCGTTAATCTCGGTTCAAATGTTAATCGGAGTTGGTGAAATCGGGCCATAGAGTACCGAGTAGCAAATAAAGAAATATTTGAAATAGAGTACAAATACTTTTCGGAAAAAGTACTGAGTAAAATACTAAAATATACAACGAAAGTATACTTAAAATGCAGTATTTAGGGTAGGGTACTCAAGGCTGCGTAAGTCTGGCTTCAACTGCCCTTTCAATGACTTTCGGTGTGCTATTGCTCACGTTACCGGCACGATTATACTGGCAATATAGTTCTATGCCGTCAACCGAAGGACGCTTCGCGAGGGCGACTTCCTTGAACCCATTAAGGACAACACGGTACTCAACTACACCCTTTTCTGATGCAATAATAATAATAATCGCGTAAGGACAGGGATCTGAAGAGGATTTTCATTTGACGAGAATGTTGGAACTGGGGCAGGGGGATGTTGACACAATTCTCATCTGGCTGCTTCCGTGTATACGTGTATTCATATTGTGAGGAGGAAAGGGGAAACCGAGTAAGGCGGCAACCATGGGCTTAATGAAAAAAATCGATGCACGTGAACATAATCCTCTCCCTCTTCGTAACAATCACCCCTCAGGGAACGTATATAAGCCGTGTGCCCGTGGCGTGTAAGGTTTAAGACGCGGGAGGTTAGTCAACAGATAGGCGGGAATCCTTTGGTCAGGAGGTGGCTATACGTATAAGGATGGCGCACACAATGAGACGTGTCGTGCGAAAGTTTCTCCGGGCTCTCGACCCGACGAGTCCACGTCGTCAAGGCTGTGGCAGTAATATACCGTGTATTAACACGTGCGACGTTCCGGAAGTTGCGAAAACCGTCATAGCTTTGAGAGCGAGCGCTCAACGTACCGGTGTTCACGTACACTGCTAACCGTCGGGAATGTCCTGCGACACAGCCACAAGATATTCTATAGCAGACGACAGGAACGACGCTGACGGTGTCGTCTGCTAAGTGTCGTCTGCTAATTGCGCAATACGCCACTCCCGATATTCCGCACCGTATGAATGCTCAACATAACACGGAACGGAACTTCCTCTCTGTGAGCAGTGCTTTCGCTTTTTCTTCCACTAGGATCTTCCGTGAGAATGTCGTGTGAACACATAGTTAGTGGAGGGAAACACGGCTTCGCGCACGCAAAGAACAAAATTGGGAGAAAAGCTATAGTTGTTGATTGGCATGCGATATTGCATAGGTGGCGTACTGTAGAATCAGGTCCTAATTATCGTAGCCCATACATGGACACCATTTCACTCATGGTGCGGTTTAGGTGTTGAATATGTCATCTGTCTGCGGCTGGATAGGGTGTGGTGGCACAGCGTATTCTGTACCGTTTCCGAGAGAAAGCACCTTGTCCTCTCGCTTAAGGTGCCTACGAGCCTCTTTGGAGGAGTGTCGGAGGATAATATTTTGTAGAAAAAAGAGTGTGACGTCAGACGCAGCACCAGAAGGGACTCGACTCAGTACGTCTCGGCATACTGGGTCAAGTATAGTCA
This sequence comes from Ornithodoros turicata, assembly GCF_037126465.1. Classification (NCBI taxonomy): domain Eukaryota; kingdom Metazoa; phylum Arthropoda; class Arachnida; order Ixodida; family Argasidae; genus Ornithodoros; species Ornithodoros turicata. The sequence continues at coordinate 9,435,566 of NC_088204.1, forward strand.
AGGGATGTAAATCTTCACTTGTCTGCCAAAGAAGACTGGGGATATTGTCCCAACAGATCGATCGCAATCTCTTCAACGGTGGTACCAGGAGGACTAGTTGACAGTTGGCAGGAGACCAGACGCAAGTGTTGTTGGTACTTTCCTGGCTTGGCATGCTGCACAGCTCTTCACGAATCTGAGCAGAGAACGGCACAGGTAGCTCCGGAAATATTCCCTCCGTATAGACAAGCAGACGATGGAATAGCCTGCTGTGAAACAATCACGGCAAACGAAAGTGCAGTCATCTGTATGGACCTTCTGTCCTTCTTTTACTGCACTCTTCCACCGCATGAGGCTGAACGTTGCCTTTACACCTGTCTTTAAACACCGCCTTGGCTCCACCTCGTCTTCCTTCTGCCCCACCTGTAGAGTGTGGTGACCTCTGCCACATCATTATGGCTTGTGGGCAACATCACCAAGAGCGTGACCCCTGCAAACGGATTGACCAATGGCCGTTCGTTGCATAGTAATTTCCATGGGTGGTGATGCTGCCCACAAACCAGGATTGCCAACGGCCCACAAGGCAGGATGACCAACGGCCCTTCGACCCTTTATTCCCAATGTGAATTTGAACGGCCGTTCAACCTCGCCAAGATTCTCGGACCTGGGTCGAACGCTGCTCACTAGATGCTAAGCCTTCGTGTTCTTGAGGAGTCCTTGCGCTCCACCGGTCTGGTAACGGATCTTTCATAGTACACCTCCCATCATCGTCCCCTCATTCGTCCACGATAGAGCAATGGGGAAATGTCCCGCCAGGCGGCGGTGAATCGCCCCTTTCATCTAATGTACATGTTTTTTACTTCCGTGTTTACTTACGCGCTGCGAAGCAACTGGTGCTATGAGCGGTGCACGGATGTGGACTGATGGAGGGAGGACTGCAGGAAAGAGGCCGACTTCAAGGAGAACTGTGCTAACATTCGGCTGGAAAGTCTTCGGAAAACCCAGGGAAAACCTGAGACAACAACGGGCGGCTCCATCGACCCGGGCGGGACAAGACAGCGGATCCAGGATTTTACAGAGGAGGGGGGTCCAGCCATGGACAGCATGCTAGATACGCGATCTGGGATCAATTAAACACTACGTGAATAGCGAAATTGAGGAGGGGGTCATCCGAACCCCCCTCTAGATCCGCCGCTGTGTATATGTGTGTTCTGTCATTGCGAATTGTTTCCGCATGGACCTTTCCCTCGTTTGGATATTCTTTCTTGTTGGATCTATACCCAGTATGGATCCCAGTCACGCGACCTCAGTGGATCGTCGGACCTCGTCTGATCTCTTTTTTTCGAGCTGGATCTTTCTTCCACAAGCGAGACCGTCATGGCTGTCGCTGATAACTTGAGGGACGAAAAGGATCCTAGATAGGTTTCATGGTCCCCACTCATGTTCTGCCTGCAGGGTACACCGTTGGTGACAGCAGAAAGTTGGGTATCTGGTTCAGACATATAGAAGAATGGGGATATATGGGGATATAACGATATTTAATATATTCCCTTCGGACAATATATTGGGAGAATGGGACATAACCCTTGCGTCACGAGAGCTCTGTGACACGCTCTTCACGCACATTGCCTGACAATCCGTCCGACGGCAAAGCTCGTTGCAGAGGCATGTTGCTCGCGTCTTGGGCCGACTTCACAGAGAACTGTGCCGACATTTGCATTACAGCTTCGGAAGAAAAACCCACGGAAAACACCATCGCAGAAACTAAACAGCTGATGCTATCCGTGATGCTTCGATTGCGACATTCACTCTCGTTTAGGCGTCAAAAATTCTGCGACTGGGGGGAGTCCGATCCTAACAGCGGATCGCGCGGTGCGTCAGATTGGACTCAAACCCATAAAAGTGGCTTCGGCACAAACGGCCACAAAATCAGTTGACACGGGGGTATACTTTAAGTATAGGAAAACAAAAGGAGTCCACTTTGCAACAAACGCGTTATAAACGCGGTGGAACGGTGCGAGAGGGGAAACCTCCCGCCTACCGCCCCGACAAACTAAGTTTCCATCCAAAATGTGACTACACAAGCGTTCGAGCTCCGCCCTGAGCCCTGCCTGTTCAGCGGACCGCCTCAGCTCCGCCTCCCAATCGCGCTTGGGACGGCGGCAGCCAGTTGCTCCCGATGCACGACGTCGGCGGCTCGGCGGGGCCCCTCCATGAGGACTACGGAATGAGCCCCAAGGCAAAGAGCAAAGAGGAGGATGGCAAGCAAGTCGTGAAACCTCCGTACTCGTACATCGCTCTCATCACCATGGCCATCCTGCAGAGCCCGGAGAAGAAGTTGACGCTGTCGGGCATCTGCGAGTTCATCCGGAACCGCTTTCCTTACTACCGCGACAAGTATCCCATGTGGCAGAACTCGATCCGTCACAACCTCTCCCTCAACGATTGCTTCGTGAAGATCCCTCGGGAACCGGGCAACCCTGGCAAGGGAAACTACTGGACGCTGGACCCCGCCAGCGAGGACATGTTCGATAACGGCAGTTTCTTGCGACGCCGGAAACGCTACAAGCGTCAGCAGCACGAACCTCTTCACATGTTGGGGCCCCCGTTGTTTCCATTTCCGTACCACCATTTCTTGCCGCCTCCGATGACGCTGCTGCCCCCCCTGCCTACCCCTGTGGACCGGAAAGGCGCTAGTTTTACCATTGAAAGTATCATCGGTCAGCAGCACCCGTCCTTCGACTGGCGATGACAACGGCAACTTGTACAGAACACCGCGGCGGACTTTTCCATAGCCGTAAGTGTTGTCACTTAGAGTGTCCATTCCCAGACTGTAGAGAAGACAATGTGTATAGAAGCCTTCGTCGGTTGTCTTTATGTAATTACATTTATTCATTATTAAAGCACGCTCTCCAGAAACCAGTGGGTCGATATCACTTCACTTCAAAGCCGCGACACGGAAACTATGTAAAGACCTGAATGACGTGTCTGACCTTGTGGCAAATTCCACTAGACGTTGGATAGTTTACACTGGCTTGAGTGTGCGTGTTACACTGGGTATATATATAGGCTTCGGTGCAACGCGCGTCGCGTTTCAGTGTGGTTACTCCGTTCGTTTCTACACTGAACTCACACTACACTGCGCTGTACGAAAGCGACCAGAGGAATTCGCCATGTTATTGATGACGGATATATGTAATACGGAGCCTCCTTCTTCAAAGTGTGACCGAAAAAAACGAACGCCACGCGTGAACACCTCGCGGCGCGTCCTTTGATGTGAACAGAGCTCTTTGTTCTCACACATGGTCCGCAAAACGACACCGACAGTCTTCACGCGGATGTAACATCTGTTCGCAACCAGGGTCAATAAATTCGTTTCATCGTGTTTTCGCTTTCTGCAAATAGTTTTTTTTTTCTTTCTTTTTTTGCCTTCGCGAACGAACTTTGTCGGCCTTCGAAACCGATGAACGCAAACAAATGCGCGGCCTTGTTATAAGTCGCGGGTATTTATACAACACGTAACTTTATTGCGGCGCATATACCTTAACGACATATATAACACGAGAGCGTCTTCGAAGAATCTTTCATTCCACACTCCAAATGAGACGAATATATAAAGGAAACCTGTGTAAGGCAAACTTTCTCGTATATATACAGTCATGCGACCTTTTGCGGACGTTTTGCAGACGTCTTCTTTTCTTCCGTCACTAACTCGGCTTATTGCAAAAATTGGATTTGCTCCGAAATGAGAGCGCTGAAATATCTCGTGTCATCATCGTTATCATGCTGTTGTTGTTGTTTATGTATACGACAAATTACACTAGCAATTCCTTGCACTTCTTTGCACTTTTTATTTCTTACACTTCTATATCTTCAGAGTTGAGAAGGGGTCGATGGAGTTTTTGCACAAGTTTGTGCTTCCGTTCTTAGTTACTATAGGACTTCGACTAGAACGACAATTAGTTGATGGAGCTCGATATGATATATAGACCAATGCAGCAGTCCTCTCAATCTGAGTGTTCTTCTCATTGTTCGCTTATTAAAAAGGCAACACTTTACACACCTATACACTTTTCAAACATACCTACCGATATGTCTTCTGCTGCACGACCTTTTTCATTCGCATCACTTTATTCTCAGATTCCTGCTCGGTCTAACTCAACATTTTTGAACTTAAGGCGAGTTCCCACATATAGCGCTTCGCTCTACAGGGCTAGAAAATAGCGCTCGAAACCTAGCGCTGTTTTTCCGTTAGCCGTTCTCACATACAACCAAGCACATAGCGATATCCTGCTGGGGTCACGGGATATCTCTTTGCGACGTGATGCACCGGTGCTGCCGTGATTGCTTACTGTCGGCGTCGGGTATCCGCAGCATCAAGGGGGATGACACTTTCGATGCTGTGATCGCGATACCACACTATAGTAACCAAACACCCATGCATTGGCAGATGAAACTCGTGGCCATTTTCACGTCGTCGTCGTCGTCGTCGCATTCCCGTCTTGCTGCTTCGAGTGATCAGAAGCAAAAGAAACCCCAGCTTCCGCGACGTCACGGCTGAAAGAAGCTCACGATTGGTTAAAGCAGACTCACCGCTCAATATAGCGCTAGAAAAGTTGACCGGGGCTCTACTTCGACAAGAGCGGTTTTATAGCGGTTCGTAGCAATGCGAGGAGGAAAATATAGCGCAATTTTCTAGTGCTGTGTAGCAAAGCGCTATATGTGGGAACTGGCCCTTATATTCCAGTGAAGAACTGCACAAAAAGAGTGCACAAAATCGAATGCAGGTACTTATCTGTTACAGATATAGATATTGTATATGATATCTGTTCTGCAGATATCTGCACCCCTTTCTCTCTCTCTCTCTGTCGTGAAACTGAATTTTTATTGATGAACTTCGTCATTAAAATGCGCTAGGAGCTTACGGACGGGGACAAACACACGGATAATATATACGTCCACGTTTTTAACGCTTTTAATCATGAATTTATCCACTCACCAACACGTTCTGACCTGGATTTTTATTATTGTGATGATGATGATGATGAAGGCAACATAAAATTGGGATGTAACTGAATTTTACGGTTTGTCACTTCTTTTCATTTTGAACAAAGTATACTTAGCCCTTCCGGCATCCCCTTTGCGTGACTTGTTTTCGATTCTATATAAGTCAAGTCCTTTGATAAGTGAGCGAAACCTGGTGTCTTATTGATTTCAATCTATTCCTTTTCAAGCTTCCAAAACGCTCTCGACGGAGATTAAAAGGTGGTGGTATATACTGTAAACGTTTTTTATTTTTATTTTTTATTCGCGATATATTAGTTTTCGCGAATTTCGCGACCGCTAAAAAATCCCGAGAAATTGTATAGTCGCGGACACAGTTTGTCGTTTATCCCGCGGAAGGAAAGAGCCCCGGAATCGCGAATTTAAATACTCGCGTTAAATAAATTAAATACTTTTAAAAAATAAAATACTCTATAAATACTGGAGTTTGACAGTATTATTTGGACCGAAGGACCGACTTATCTGTTCCTTTTCCTCCGCGCATCGTCGCCGAAAACACCGTCAGAATAAATTCAAATGACCCCCCGGGGAGTGGGCTAAATTTATAGTTAGTAAAACGTTCTCAAGAGTGAGGACACTTTTCTGTCCAAAAATATATAAAAATCATGTCCATGGCAGAAATGGTAATTCATGCGCCCCTCGAATGTACTAAGCATATATGAACTTTATTCTTCATTGATATGCTTTGTACGTAAATGCTTCGCGACATACATAAACGTTACCTATATTTTGAAGGTAACCATCGTAAGTGTTCTACGTCGCCGTAGACATCATTTTGAAATGGAAGACGTGCTATAATTGTAAGCAATTTGAATGTGTGAAGGATGGTTGGAGTTCTGAAAGTTTTTTTTTAAAGAAAAACCTCGATTTGTAGATGGAAAGTGCTTCCTTTGGTCACTTTAAGAATATACCGCCCCTGTTGCCGAGAACCCTTAGAAGCCGAGTTTGGGCACCCTACGCCTTATCTTGGGATCACAGCCAGATACGCAGGGATTTTTTTTTTCAAGTTAAATGTTCCGCAAATTTGAGTTATAATAGACGACTGTTATTAATATCTAGTACGGAGTGAAGACAGGTATTCCGTTGTTATCAGGTAACCGTACACGAAAGTTTTTGTTCAGCAATGCGCGTGTGCGTGGCAATTATCTGTTGCGCGCACATATTCGATTCTGGAACTTTTCGACTATTGCTTGCTCGTTTAATATTCGTTTTGAGTGATCAGTCTGATTCGACATTGGCAGTGTACTAGGCGAAGGTAAGTTCTAGATTGCGGGAGCAGTGGAGCGGTCGGGCTTTACCCGAAAAGACAGACATTGATTTGTATACGATCACATCAGCAAAAGACGAAGAACGTGTCACTGATTGACTGATCTTGGACACGGGGACAAGGGTGTCAATCTGCTTCAATGCAAGATGTGCGCACACTATCCGACATCTTTCGGCTTCCGTTTTGGCTTTGTTTACCTACTTCACAAGCGAGAAAGTCATTGCTAATCAGTACCAATTACTTCGATACGACGCTCGATAACCTCTTCGTTTCTTACGCTTCGTGCTTTCAAGGAACGCTTAACTTGCGCTTTAGTCCCGCAACACCGCATTCGATGCATTCGACGTCCTACCCTCCCCTATTGTCCTTCTCTCCACCAGTTTGAGCGTGATGCGCGCAAGAATGTTACTTGCCACAAAACAGCTCTTTTTCCGAGCATTCTGATTGGCGGAAATCGGGAAAATCAAAGCATATGCGCAATCAAATTACTGTTTGACGCACCACAAGCAGGTAAACAAACACAACGCAGTTTGGTTGATCGCCGTCTTTCTGAGCAATCTTTAATGTATAAAGTACTCTTAGGAATACCTTTTACGTACTTCGGGGGCTTGGAAAAAGGTGGTGGAGATGCTGGAAGAGGCGAGACGAAAACGGTGTTTGATAGCGCGGATTCATAGAATGCTTTTACGTTAATGGACGTGTTTTCCAATACGAGATCGTATTTACTATATTTTGCAACATTTGACTTAAGTATATCTTGCGATTGAGAGCGATTATGTGCGCCACAAAAGCTCTTCAGACGCCACCTCAATCAAATATTTATTTCCGCGGCAGGCCACGTCTTTTATATGTACCTATATGATTTGGTCTATAGACGGGGGACGGGGGGATATGTTTAATGCAAAGTAAAAAAAGAGAAGGGAAAGGTTAGCCACGGTGTCGGCTTGCTATTCCCAAAAGCTATCAAGCAAACAAAAGACGATACAAGCAGCTGAGACACAGAAAATTATGAAAAAATACAGAATAAACAGCTCCTTCACTAATCGTTGCGCATAGGCATTTCTGATAAACGTGCCAGGAAAGTCTTTGGCCCATTTTTCATAACCGAACTTTGAAGTATGTATACCTCTTGACTGACCAAAACTTCGAATATTCTTCTCGAGTCACTCCGAACGAATAATTCAGAAGCGACAGCAATATTACAGAATGGAACGTTGCAGATACTTACAGAGTTGCAATGCCACTGAAATATATGCCTCATAAACGACTAGACTCATAATATACCCCTTTTGAGACAGAAATGACCATAAATGAGACATAAATAAACCTTCTTGACTCTATCATTTTCGTATATACCTTCCAAAATTGGCCATTAGCTTACGGGGATATAGCATACAGTCATGCTACAGGAATTGGCATATAGCTTACAGTCATGCGCCTTCGGCGAGGTATATTTTAACACCTCGAGGTGTGATTTCAGAATTTGAGGGGGTATATACTTGCAAAAGCGACGTAACTATTGGGATAATTTGAACACTTTCGGTCGTTATTTCGGAGCTGTCTCGGAGCATATAGTTCTCTTGAGCTCAAGGAAAGTACCACGTTCTACGCAGTTACAAGCTGCTCCAGACACCTTTAGTTCTTTCTTGTGTTTTCATCCTCATCATCTTCCTTTCATCCTTCATCATCTTCACATAATGTTCCACGTGCAATGGGGTAGGGTACTGCATCACCGCGGTAAAACACCCCATCTTCATCTTCATCATTTATTGTTGTCGTTGTTGTACAAGCTAAAGTTCAGTAAAAAGTTAGTAACGTTACCACACGTTGCAAAAGTTAGTGAAACTTGTATAGACGATATACTGTTACAGCCTCCGATCGTTGTGGAATTCCATGGTTGCACCCTCTTCACGTATGGCACGCAGGCGATTTATTCACAAGGGCAAACTCATTTACAGGAAGCACAAAGTGTGCTGCCATAAACCACCGAACTAACCTTTTAGTTACAAAGGCGGTTATGCTAATGATCGTGTTTTTGCGCGGGTATACTGTAAAACGTTTACTGTTCGCCTTTATTGAAATAAATTATAAGCCCGTATTTAAAAAAAAATAGCGAATTTTTAGGGCATGCGGAAATAGCGATCGAGAATTGACACAATACAAAGCAATCGCAAACTTTATTCTTCACACCTGGTTGCACAACTTATTATGGTAAAGCCTCTTTTGCAGCACGCGCTTTTATAAAACGGTACGGGTAATCTGGGGATTTTACCGCGAAGCAGACCAATCAAGCCACACATTCTAGCATCCAGAATTCGCGAAATTTTAAGTGGCCGCAAATTTGTGCCTTTTGTCCGATTCGCAAACAACTGCATGGGGTCACGAAATTAATAGATTTTATGGTATATGTTACGGCCATGTTAAATCTCCAATAACACGTACTACGGGCTTATATTGTTACATGGACACCATATGTATGTATGCGGAGTCATTTTTTTCTTTTTCATAATCAATCAATCAATCTTGATGCTGACCACAAGGTATATATATGTTCCATGAGACTATAACGTGTTACTTTTCTCAGTTTTCAGCAGTGGTACACATATTTTCGGTAGCCCAGCTGTATAACGCTCAATGCGAAACCATGACACACGTACTGCAATGCGATGGGATCTGGGCTACGTATATATTATACATGGGCCATCCAAGTCTTAATAAGAGCACATCTTCTGTATGTCAATTCTCTCCTGTCTCTCAAGATCGAAAGAGAGACGGCTAAATGGGACCCGTAATGGAATCATTGTTAATCGAAGGTTTGCGAAAACCGTGTCAGTCGTCATGCCATGTCACTGTCACACAGTGAACACATAATTGCTGCAAATTTCATCCGCCCGGTTGCTAGGGGACATCAAAACGTCGTCTTCGTTTTTTTTTCTTTTTTCTTTTTTTAATTATCTCGTCCTGCGCGTATATAGAAGAAGGGCCATTTTAATTACAGGGCAGGATTGTCACGCTCCGCATAGGCGGATATTAAAAGTCATAACTCAGGGCTGCTAAAAAAAAAAAAAAAGAAGAGATATGCCAGCTATACTCGAAGATGCACCTTTATAGTTGTAGGGCTTGGCGAATAGTAATTTTATAAACCAAAAGGAATTGTTATATATCCGAGGCGAACACAGGGACTGTATGTAATGTGTTCTGTATATGACATACAGCATAATATCTTCGTATATGGAGCAGCAATCACTTTGATCTTCTACTCCTCATTCCTTCTGGCGTTTTTGTGTTTTCGAGCTGCATCATCGCGACTCCTATTCGAATGCTTTCGGTTTCGAAGACGTACGTGGCTTCATTTCGATATTCGAATGTTTAGAATTTCATGTTCGATTGAGAATTCGATACGGTGATGCATGTAAAATTATTCGCTTCAGCGTTCGAAAAATCAGAATGTTCGCGCAGTCCTTGATAGTGCAGGTTTTTGCAGACGATTCATCAAAAGCAACGAATTGCTTTTGCATTGCTCAAACATGCAAAAATAAAATAAAATAAATAAATAAATAAAGATCTTAATTAAGTTCCCGTAAGTATCGCCTCGGGGGACCTCTCTCGTTTTTTGTATAAAATGCGACGATTCCAAATGCGAAGCGTCAACATACACGCGCTTTTGTTTGCGCCAACATTTCGTTTCTGCGCGCGCGCGTATGAAACTTGATCATTTATGTACAGCTCGCAAAATGTCGCGCGCGCGTTTCTTATCCGAGTAGTAGATAAGAGCGCGACATTCGTCATTTAGAAAAAAAATATAGAGAAAAGGCGATGGGGGTAGGAGGTTTCTCTCCTGAGGGAAGGGAAGGTGCGTTCTCATAAATGTGCGTCAACCCGAGCAAATATCGGGGGACGAAAAAGGCGCCAATATCGCGAGTGCAAACATTCCCTAGAAACCCACGAGGATGACGTAATTAAAATCGACGCGGCATTGTGTGTGTTTGCAGCTGGTAGAGCAAAGCGACGGGAATTGTTTTGTTCCAAATCCCTGCCGCAGTTACGCAATTAACGGTATCGATCCTCGAACTGCTGAACGTTGTTAGCGTATAGCTTCAATTCGAAATTGAATGCACTTCTCGATATCTCCCATATACATGTAAGGTGCACTCCCGAAAGTTATGGGATATTGACGAGTGGCTGTTGTATAACGCGCACCCCCGAAACCTATCGGAAATTGGCAGTTGGCTGGTATATATAACGCACAACTCCCGAAAATTTGCGAAAAAAAAAAAACACTCGCGTATAACGCTCTCACCCCCGAAAATTTTGCTGAAACTAAAAATTATTTTATGTCTAAGGCGCACTCCCGAAAATTAATTAATTTAAAAACAAGTCTGGTGTATTACGCGCATCGATGCATAATGTGCGCTGCGAGATGAAAGGACAACAGATATTGTAAGCTCTACATCGCCGTTTGTATTCAACTGTAAGTACTTCTTAATACATCTGTATCACGAATGCAATGTTTTACTTGAAGCAATCAAACGATATCTCGATCGTCACCACTCTCTCCCTGTTTTCCTTTTTCAACAACGCCAGTATTTTCCAATGAGTTCACTGACATTTCGACGGCTTTCTTCCAGGTATATCCTGGACCCACCTCGCTATACCTTCGGGTACTGTCCACTCTTCGTGTCTATACTCGTGTTCTTCCACTATCATCCACTTTTCCCGATTTTCCCCAAAGTGGCACTCCAATGGATGAGTAACTCCTATCTCGAGCGGCTATGTAGACTAAAGAGCGGGACAAGAGGTTGCGCGGCATCTTCTTCGGAACTGCTCACATCCCCATTTTTTTCTTTATCACATCACATCACATCACATCAGAACTGCTCTTTCGGAAAAGAGCACCGCAGCGCCTCTAACTTTTTAGACTTACTGATTTTTATTTTCAAGTGATTTGTAGTATAGCCGGCTCCTGTGTTTTGTAGGAGCCACCATCGGTATATATTTATTTCCTAACTCCAACTCCACCTGATGGCGATGGTTCTCCCTCACAATATATATATAACTTCGTTTAACGCGCTCCAGTACATAACATGCACTGCCTCTTCCGGGCACTTTTTACACAACTCCAAGTACAAATTGTTATTCAACAAATACTGCAATATACAAGTTTTATTTTGGGGCTGTAATGCAGTCCTCCTTATGAAAGTAGCTGAGCAGAGGACTACGTGATATTATACTGGTCAAGCTGGAGTATCCAGTGCGTGTAACATATTCGATGATCATATTCAGATCATTGAAAGTCAAGTGACCCGACATCTGCGTCTACATACATCAGACAACATAAAAACAAAAACAAAAATAAAAATAAAAAAAGAACAACGAAATATCATATAAAACTCCCGAAGATTGAAACACCTATCGTTCAAAATAATAAATAAATATAAAGCCATCACTCTCCGTGATTTTGTTAGTGTTGTAATATGACCAAAGCTGACATCACCGGACAGCTGTAGTAATGAGTAATATTTGTGTTAAGACTTACAGATACTACACGGTTGTGGACTTCTACTCGATTTTTACTGGGCTTCTACCCGAGGAGGGTTTCAAGTTTTTGCACACCGCGAATTGATTGCAGGGCAAAGTTAGTCCTCGGGATGGGAACATGGTCTCTCTCTCTTCTTTTTTTTTTGTGTGTATAATATAAGATGAGGAATATATGCAGAAAATATTGAATATAATTACACGTAGTCCAAGTCCGGTAAGTTTATAGACATCCAAAAATAGAAAGAAAAACTTGAATGCAAGCACCACGCTTTCGGAAAATGGGAATGTATGTGCACATGGTAATAGATGGGAATATGGGTTACAATTTCAATAACGCGCGTGCTTATGTACTGGAAAGTGCGGAAGTTAAAACAAAGCCTGAGCCAACACCATCCAACGTACTGGAGAAATTCATTAAATTCACGTGCGTTGTTTTGAGACGAGAGAGAGAGAGAGAGAGAGAGAGAAAAAAAAGCGCTCGGTTTCAGTTTATCTTGGAACCTGTATTGATTTTCCATCATTTGCCGGTTGGGATTAGCCGAAACGGGAAGCCGGATACCGCGCAGATGAAAGGCTTCCAGCCCCCGTGTGTCGTATCGATTCCTTCGGGGTCTTACGTAAGTACAGTCACTCTATTATAACTGCGTAGAACAACAATCGGTCTTCCACGCCCGCAATTACTCCAATCCCTCTCTGTGGCAACAGAACGCGCGTCAGAAATCGCCCAAGACGGCAAGAAGGAAAACCTCGGACAGATCGCGCGAGTTTTTTTTTTTTTTTTTTCTCGTGAGTTTATAATGCCCCCGAAAAACCCCCAAGAATAAAGTTTTGCGAACACACAAGCAAGCCGCGCGGAGGAGGGCATGTTAACAAAGGCATTGTGCAAACCGAGCGTGAAATGAAATTATAAACTACCCAGTGAGCAGGCTGCCGCTGCTGCGGAGCACATTGAGTTTGATTTACAAAAGCCAGATTAAGGCGATCCTTTCACACTGCGGGAACGACTGAAAAGCACCGACGGGGAAGTTCCCGCGTGTGTGTGTATGTGGTGGTGGGAGGGGGGGGAGAGGGGGGGAGGACAATGTTTACCTCCTATTAGTGCTTCATGAGCCGAAAGCTGATGCGATCGAGAGGTTTGCTCCACGGAAACAACAGAACGGCGGGTCGACGCGATGTTCTCGCTTGATAGCGATTTGTTGCTGACGGACATCTCTCTTGACCTGTGTGTGTGTGTGATGGGACTCATTCGACACTTCTCCCCTTAATGAGAGGGAGCTTCCAAAGGGTTGAGCCATGGCAACGCGCGAGCCCAGCTTCTGTACTGGCCAACGTATCCTGGACAACGAGACGACGGACAAATTTATGCCATTTCTGGGCGAGTTGGCTCGCCGAACAAAAGTTGCATTTATGCTTCTCTTGTTTCGCGGGGGGGTTTGTGTGGGCTTGTTTGTAACTAAGGCCCGGTTGTGGTCTCGGATGACACGGCGATATCGATGACGGTTGCGAGTTGCTGGTAGAGGGAAGTGTCAACGTAAAGGTTCTTCACTTGGCTACAGTGGCGTATAGGCAGAGAAAGAGAGGCGGGTATTGGAGGTTCAAACTCCTCTACAAAATCATACCATTGGTAAAGCATTCGGGAGAGGGAAAAGGAGGGTGAAATCTTCTCCACGAAGTAAAGTTTCCGTATCCTTTCCGAAATATTTTTCGGACCACGCTGTACTGCTTGGCTATACGTATGCGCTTGACATCCAGCGTACGTATGGTGACATCCAGCTGAAAGGATTACGCAAGGTTTGCGATTTTCGTGAAAACGACTTCGCGAGCAGAGCGAAGATTCTAGAAAAAGGGGAGAACAACGCTTTCCTTTCAGTGTAATCAGAGCCATGTCCAACACCGTCGAGGACTTCTGATGTTCTTGGAGTTCCTCTTGGCTACCGGCTTGCTCCAGACGCTGTAGGGTCCACCCCTGCATCTCAAGGACCATTGGCGCTTCTTTCATGTGCTTCTTCCTTTTGTGCGACGTATAGCGTTGCGCAACCAGACGACGGGAGTTCGAGTTGGACTTGCACATAACTTCATTTTCATATTTCACATCTCATGCTTCTCGTGTAATGAGGTAGGGTACTGCTCTCAAGCGGTGAATCACCCCAGGCCATAGTCATGATTTAGTTGTTGTTGTTGTTGTTTCAGTGTAATCGATGTTATGAGCCTTCGGAAGCATGAATTGACGAAATGTATTCTTGCACGAAAAGGCCGCTTCAGTGAATTTTAGTGTGCTTTTTTTTTTCTTATTATTATTATTAGCATACTTCAGAATTAACAAGGCGCGATTAAATCGGCATTTGTCCATTTTATTCACAAACTGATTCAACGATTTCCCTCCCCGTGCGTGGTCTATTCTATATACATGCGAATCCCCGCATACGTAACAAGTGTCTCCATACTCAAAGGGAAGTTTCGAGGCCAAAAAATATCGAATAGTTGGGAAAATAACGCCGCGTATTTTCACTTTTCGCGCGGAGGAAGAAGAGTGGAATATTAGTGGGAATAATCCAACATTGCATGTTTTCTGCTGGAGTGATTGCACGGGCAGAAGAATGTGGGAGAGAAACAAAACAGCCCCTCCTTCACACACAAAGGCGCGGAATTTTTCAATATGAGGCGCGGGGACCGACACCCGTCATATAGATCCATTTACATCGATAGCGCGGCGGCGGCGGCCTTTATTATTGCGTGCCTCGGTCGGCGGCTAATAGTGGTGCCTGGAATGCGATAAACGTTGATTTTAGATCCAGCAATATTTGGCCAGCGCGTTTCGAACAGAAGGGATGGCCGACAGTCGTCCAGAGTAAAATGGATTCCATTCCCCTGCTGCAGTCGACAGAAGTTCTCTCAAGTGTATATACAGCGCAATGCATGCTGGGCGCAAGCATGGGAACGAGATCGTGCCTTTTCCGCAGCACAATAGCTTTAATTTCTGCGCTGTTTACGTGTCCTGCGGTTATCAATCCTGGCATATTTTCTGATTGAAGGCCAGAAGTGAACGCATGAGGCATAATCAACGCTCGCTAGGTTTTCGCAGTTTCGGAAGCAGACGGCCGAATCTATTTTTGCGTTGTCGTCTGCTACAGTTGTCGTCTGCTACTGCCCCTCCTGTGTTGTTGCGCCGGTAATTTATTCTTTTTGCATTACGGTTCTTATTCTTCACACATTTACCAGATGAAATCACAATAGTCCAGTAGTTGTAGTCCAGGCTATAAACCTTTTCTAGGTTTCTGAAATTTCCACTAACCATGATGCCCGTTGTATGAGAATGACAGAATAGTTTTCATGTTCCGACTGTCGTTGCATCTTAGACGGTGCTGTGACGGTGCTGCAGTGTGTTGGAAAAATGCCGAATGACATCTCACCTGACTCAAACTTTCCCGTTTTGCAAGCGCCATTGCGGCAGACAAGTCAACTAAGCTTGGAACGAGCTTTCTATACGGGGAAGTTTGAAGGTTTTTGGCCCATATAGTCTACGGAAACTTATCTATTCACTCCAAACGACATGCACCGTATATTTGATTTCCTCTGTTGGCCCATATAGGAGACGCAATGAGTTTTGCAGCGAAGGCGTCTACATACCAACTGGCTCGCATACGCAGAAACCATGGTCATCTCCATGATACGTAACTACCTTCGGTAATTCCAACACTATCAACAACATAGTTGCGTGTATGTGTGTTTTAAGAATGCGAATTTGGGCTTAATATAGCACCATGTTATATACCACGTGTATCGATCAAGTTTGTAGCGTAATAAAGTGGAGGAATGACGTTATTATTACTTTATTCTACCTTAAAACGGATGCGCCGCTCGACGTGTATTGTCGTCAAGCAGGAGAAGGTATAGCTGCAAAAACAGTATTACAGCAGTAACCCGAGTTTCACGACCTTTTACTGGCAAATTCCAATTGTGCTCTAAATCTTCTAGGGCACTGCATTGACAGCATCTGGGAGAGTCAACTTGTCTCAAACGGTAACGCCACTGAGCTATGAAAGCCACACCGAGTCGCATTCGATGAATTAATGCAGCACCTTGACGAGGGGTGTTTTGTGACATGCAGAAAGCTAGCGTTTGATCAACTCTTCTAAGCATAGATGAGGGGAGAATGTCAATTGTCCATTGGCGGGAAGCTAGGTGTGTCATTGTGCGTCAAAGATTTGAGGAAAAATCTTCCCGCGGGAACAACAGCGCAAAGGAGACTGCCCCGACGACCGTGTAATCTTGTTCGACCGTGCGACGAAGAATGGAACGACGGTCTGCTCTCAGCAGCGCAATACTCGTCAGTCTCCAAATTCCATTTTCCTTAAATACTCCCGTAACATGCAAATGTTCCACTGTCGGCCGCAGGGCCGCATCGAACCGTAGTCCACCGTCCGTCCCCATTGCTGTCCCACCGTCTCCACCATTGCATAATTATTAGTGGGTATTAAACATCACTCGGCATCACAACTCTTCAAGTTCAAAACCCATTATCGAGCATCAACTTCAAAACTCGTTATTCGACTTCAACATCACGCATCACATCATGTCTTGGAATACGGCTACACCGTCGCAGGGCATTATTGCTTGCTGCAGTACCGCTCATGGAAAGATTTTCCCTAAATATTTCGCTTGATCTCCCTTCAAATCCGCGTACGCGGTGGAGGGAGCCTGCTCTTCTTTTTAGGGTGAGAGCATTTTTGTTAAAGCGGTCCGCCTTGGTGGACCATGTCTTGACATACGGCCACACGGTCGCAGGGCATTATTGCTTGCTGCAGTACCGCTCATGGAAAGATTTTCCCTAAATATTTCGCTTGATCTCCCTTCAAATCCGCGTACGCGGTGGAGGGAGCCTGCTCTTCTTTTTAGGGTGAGAGCATTTTTGTTAAAGCGGTCCGCCTTGGTGGACCATGTCTTGACATACGGCCACACGGTCGCAGGGCATTATTGCTTGCTGCAGTACCGCTCATGGAAAGATTTTCCCTAAATATTTCGCTTGATCTCCCTTCAAATCCGCGTACGCGGTGGAGGGAGCCTGCTCTTCTTTTTAGGGTGAGAGCATTTTTGTTAAAGCGGTCCGCCTTGGTGGACCATGTCTTGACATACGGCCACACGGTCGCAGGGCATTATTGCTTGCTGCAGTACCGCTCATGGAAAGATTTTCCCTAAATATTTCGCTTGATCTCCCTTCAAATCCGCGTACGCGGTGGAGGGAGCCTGCTCTTCTTTTTAGGGTGAGAGCATTTTTGTTAAAGCGGTCCGCCTTGGTGGACCATGTCTTGACATACGGCCACACGGTCGCAGGGCATTATTGCTTGCTGCAGTACCGCTCATGGAAAGATTTTCCCTAAATATTTCGCTTGATCTCCCTTCAAATCCGCGTACGCGGTGGAGGGAGCCTGCTCTTCTTTTTAGGGTGAGAGCATTTTTGTTAAAGCGGTCCGCCTTGGTGGACCATGTCTTGACATACGGCCACACGGTCGCAGGGCATTATTGCTTGCTGCAGTACCGCTCATGGAAAGATTTTCCCTAAATATTTCGCTTGATCTCCCTTCAAATCCGCGTACGCGGTGGAGGGAGCCTGCTCTTCTTTTTAGGGTGAGAGCATTTTTGTTAAAGCGGTCCGCCTTGGTGGACCATGTCTTGACATACGGCCACACGGTCGCAGGGCATTATTGCTTGCTGCAGTACCGCTCATGGAAAGATTTTCCCTAAATATTTCGCTTGATCTCCCTTCAAATCCGCGTACGCGGTGGAGGGAGCCTGCTCTTCTTTTTAGGGTGAGAGCATTTTTGTTAAAGCGGTCCGCCTTGGTGGACCATGTCTTGACATACGGCCACACGGTCGCAGGGCATTATTGCTTGCTGCAGTACCGCTCATGGAAAGATTTTCCCTAAATATTTCGCTTGATCTCCCTTCAAATCCGCGTACGCGGTGGAGGGAGCCTGCTCTTCTTTTTAGGGTGAGAGCATTTTTGTTAAAGCGGTCCGCCTTGGTGGACCATGTCTTGACATACGGCCACACGGTCGCAGGGCATTATTGCTTGCTGCAGTACCGCTCATGGAAAGATTTTTCCTAAATATTTCGTTTGATCTCCCTTCAAATCCGCGTACGCGGTGGAGGGAGCCTGCTCTTCTTTTTAGGGTGAGAGCATTTTTGTTAAAGCGGTCCGCCTTGGTGGACCATGTCTTGACATACGGCCACACGGTCGCAGGGCATTATTGCTTGCTGCAGTACCGCTCATGGAAAGATTTTCCCTAAATATTTCGCTTGATCTCCCTTCAAATCCGCGTACGCGGTGGAGGGAGCCTGCTCTTCTTTTTAGGGTGAGAGCATTTTTGTTAAAGCGGTCCGCCTTGGTGGACCATGTCTTGACATACGGCCACACGGTCGCAGGGCATTATTGCTTGCTGCAGTACCGCTCATGGAAAGATTTTCCCTAAATATTTCGCTTGATCTCCCTTCAAATCCGCGTACGCGGTGGAGGGAGCCTGCTCTTCTTTTTAGGGTGAGAGCATTTTTGTTAAAGCGGTCCGCCTTGGTGGACCATGTCTTGACATACGGCCACACGGTCGCAGGGCATTATTGCTTGCTGCAGTACCGCTCATGGAAAGATTTTTCCTAAATATTTCGTTTGATCTCCCTTCAAATCCGCGTACGCGGTGGAGGGAGCCTGCTCTTCTTTTTAGGGTGAGAGCATTTTTGTTAAAGCGGTCCGCCTTGGTGGACCATGTCTTGACATACGGCCACACGGTCGCAGGGCATTATTGCTTGCTGCAGTACCGCTCATGGAAAGATTTTCCCTAAATATTTCGCTTGATCTCCCTTCAAATCCGCGTACGCGGTGGAGGGAGCCTGCTCTTCTTTTTAGGGTGAGAGCATTTTTGTTAAAGCGGTCCGCCTTGGTGGACCATGTCTTGACATACGGCCACACGGTCGCAGGGCATTATTGCTTGCTGCAGTACCGCTCATGGAAAGATTTTCCCTAAATATTTCGCTTGATCTCCCTTCAAATCCGCGTACGCGGTGGAGGGAGCCTGCTCTTCTTTTTAGGGTGAGAGCATTTTTGTTAAAGCGGTCCGCCTTGGTGGACCATGTCTTGACATACGGCCACACGGTCGCAGGGCATTATTGCTTGCTGCAGTACCGCTCATGGAAAGATTTTTCCTAAATATTTCGTTTGATCTCCCTTCAAATCCGCGTACGCGGTGGAGGGAGCCTGCTCTTCTTTTTAGGGTGAGAGCATTTTTGTTAAAGCGGTCCGCCTTGGTGGACCATGTCTTGACATACGGCCACACGGTCGCAGGGCATTATTGCTTGCTGCAGTACCGCTCATGGAAAGATTGTCCCTAAATATTTCGCTTGATCTCCCTTCAAATTCGCGTACGCGGTGGAGGGAGCCTGCTCTTCTTTTTAGGGTGAGAGCATTTTTGTTGAAGCGGTCCGCCTTGGTGGACCATGTCTTGACATACGGCCACACGGTCGCAGGGCATTATTGCTTGCTGCAGTACCGCTCATGGAAAGATTTTTCCTAAATATTTCGTTTGATCTCCCTTCAAATCCGCGTACGCGGTGGAGGGAGCCTGCTCTTCTTTTTAGGGTGAGAGCATTTTTGTTAAAGCGGTCCGCCTTGGTGGACCATGTCTTGACATACGGCCACACGGTCGCAGGGCATTATTGCTTGCTGCAGTACCGCTCATGGAAAGATTTTTCCTAAATATTTCGCTTGATCTCCCTTCAAATCCGCGTACGCGGTGGAGGGAGCCTGCTCTTCTTTTTAGGGTGAGAGCATTTTTGTTAAAGCGGTCCGCCTTGGTGGACCATGTCTTGACATACGGCTACACCGTCGCAGGGCATTATTGCTTGCTGCAGTACCGCTCATGGAAAGATTTATTTCGTTTGATCTCCATTCAAATCCGCGTACGCGGTGGAGGGAGCCTGCTCTTCTTTTTAGGGTGAGAGCATTTTTGTTAAAGCGGTCCGCCTTGGTGGACCATGTCTTGACATACGGCCACACGGTCGCAGGGCATTATTGCTTGCAGTGCTGCTCATGGAAAGATTTTTCCTAATCACTCAGTATCACATCGTTATCCATAAAGTGGTGATAAATGATGTCCACGATAGCCATCGTGAGTGAATTTACCAACCTGCGCACTCCCGACTGAATCCACCGATGCACCGGTTGCAGGAATCATGCATCCGTGTAAGCACTCCTTTCCCCTCTGCGTGAACAGTATCTAGGGAGCGCGGCTGAATGCCAACCCATCTGTATACATGCTGAGTCACCTCCGAAACTCAAAACACTTCGCGTGCTTCAGTTTGGCTCATATGGAAGGAGTATAGTAAGAAGCGCGGTCTACCTGGTATTGGGGTGTCAGGAATCCGCCGCAGGCAGCGCAGGCAGCTAACCCACACCTATATACTCGAAGACTGAAGCAAAAGTATGAGGTCGGGAGCTGCTGCTTCTCCCTCAAGCTATATGCGTTCACCTGGCCGCTGACCTGAGTCATCTGCGTCTGGGTGATTCTGATACTACATAACTCGGTAGCGTATAGCCAGAAAAATATTTTGGGGATGAGGATTTCACTCCCGTTTTCCCTTTCTGGAATGCACATTCGAGGGTACGAGTCCCCCCGCTGGCTACGTCACTACGACATCGAAATCCTTTGCCTCGTGACCAGAAGGGGTCAGTACAAGTACACAAAGGCAAGTCCAGTTCTACTAAGGACTACGCAGGACACCAGTGTCGTTTAGAGATTCTAGGAAGGAAAGGGGTAGAAGGAGAGGCACGTATATACTAATTTATTCTACCTTTATTTTTTTATTTTTTGGCTTCCTGAAAAATAGTTGAAGGGTCTTTTCACGAGTCCACGACAGACGGGTCTTTTCACAATTCTTCCTGCTGTTCGCGAAATATTTAGAAATGATGGACATGGTATTTGATAGATGCTTGTTATGAAGAGCGAAGCACGTAACCCTAAAACGGGAGGGGGCACCACCGTCGCCCGCACAAGGGGGAAGTAATAATAGGGGAGATATTGGGATTTCGGAACGACAGTGATGAAGTGGATTTCAACTTAGCACACAAGACAGTGGGCCGGCTAAATGACTGGCTGCATATAGGAATACAACGGCAGCAAATTATAATATCTGCTCACATAGCGGAGGAGGCATTCTCTAAAGTACCCACCCGTCATCAAGATGGAAGGGTTAGCCACAAGTGATATCACTGACAATTGAGTTCTTTAGTACGATGTGTTCCGAAGTAAAGTCGCGTTACGTATATGCTGATGGGGTAGAATGATATACCGCACGCCCAACGTGTTAATACGGGCTGCTGTTTCCGGGCGTTTTCCCGGCCAATATCAGGAGCGCCGCGCCATATCAGACAGGCAAACAGCGGGATAATAATGAAATGCTGCAAAAGAGTCAGCTAAAGTTAACTCGTGCGGTGCCCAGAGCATGGTTGCCAGGTCAAAATCCTGAAAGGTCGCTAACACGCACCGAGAAAGAATAGCCAAAATAGCCAATTTCGCGTGTACGTATAGCCAACCGTGTGCATCCCGCACGACTTCGTAGGACTTCGATCCTTATTGTGAAGGGGCTTTTTTTTCACCATCAGCAATGGGGTAGAGTATCGCCCCTGTCGATGAAGCTCCCCATTCATCATCTTAAAAGTAACGTTGTTTGTTGTACAGCCAGTGGTGTAGGCTAGCGGTGTGCAGGCATCCCACCACATTGAAGGCTGAGCTGCATATTGAACAATTCATAAAGTCTCCAGGTCGAGTTCTTGAGGCGCACGACATTAGAAAAATAAAAATAAAAAAGAAAACCTTGTTCGTTATAGCGTCCTCGATAAACTTGCTCCGGAATTGCCCCGAAACCACCGCGGTGCGTGGCGCTCTACACTGGCGGTGCCCTGGGCGGAGGCATTATCGAGCATGAAACTGCACCGCACTGGTGGATCTGGTGGATACTAGCGTGCGCCACCTAGAGATCTGTGCTCGCTGTGGCTCGTAGGCTGCGCGACTAGTAGCGAGCGGGACCTGGCGAGCGGCACCAATCGAATGCCATGCTGACGATGGCGGTCTGCTGCTACTTACCCGGCTACACCTGGCTACTTGCCGCTTCCGCCTTCCTCCGTGCTTCCTGCAATCGCGATGCTTCTTGGGATTGCACTCTGGCGCTCGGCCGATTTTCTCGGTGTGGGTTCAGGGGGAACTCAGTGCTGCACTGAACGGGTGCATTCCTTTAATCGAGGACGTTCAGTGCGCACCAGTGCAGTTTATCGAGGATGGCAAGCCGCACCAGGTCGCACCGGGGCGCACCGGTGCAGTTTATCGAGGACGCTATTAGTGATATTAATAATAACAAAGAAAATTCGCGTAGTGATAACCTGCGTCTTTGCGTCGCGAGACAACTATGGTCATGAAAGGCAGCGCAGTGTCGGTGGAGTAATTTCACCCTACCGACGAGACAAGCGAGTGCTAGAAACCCCGCACATCAAAACATTCCGGAGGACGCCATACCGACTGAGGGAAGGTAGACCATCGAGGGATTGAGGAAGGAACTCAATGTATGTACTTGGGCATTAGATATGTCGCATCATGCACAGCTGAAAACTATCCCGTTGTAAGTTCAACTGTAGCGCCCAGAAGTACTGTTCGTAAAGTAGCCGGAAAATAGCCAAGTCGCCATCGGCCAAATTCCGACACAAGAGTCCGAAAGTAGCCAATAGACAACTTCAGAAAATCCCAGATAGCTTGGCGCCGCTTTGAACTGTGGGAACTTGCTGGTAACAAAGGAGAAAGTTTCCAAACGATTTCGGTTTCTGCTCTCTCGGCCGATTGTCCACGAGGTGTCAAGGTCGGTGAAAATGAACACTTCTCCCTTCCTCATTACAGTAATCCCCAATAGACACCACCCCTGTTTGTAAACAAATGACGTCATAGTGTTTGGCAGCGCCACTAGTTTGGTAGAGTTGAACTATACGCTCGAAGCTAGAGGCGAACAACGTCGCGCCCGAAGGCCACGGTCTTGAGGGGATTACGATGGTCCCTGAAAGGGACACGACCATCGGTCCTATACTTTTCTTTCAATCGGAGGCAGCGAACAAGTGTCCATTCGTGGAACCCAGCCCTCCCATTCTGATTTGTTTCGATTTCAGTCTGTCTACCAACGTCACGATGACGTTTCTAGGGTAGAGGTCTATACGTGCGCAAGGAGAACTGGAATTTCTTGTAATCGTCTATTCGGCGCGAAGTATAGAAAAATATGCCAACCCCGATCCAGAGCACATCCAATGGACGAACGCTACACGCTATGCAAGGAGGTCAGCTGTCTGTTTTTCCTCTTTTCCCTATTGCCTGTTGAGCGACCTCATTCGTCCCTCTCCCAAGTAAGGGGCCAACATTTCAAGGTGAAGCGTACGTGGTTTCTTCTGTGGGTCCATGGTCGTCTACAAATATCCCCTTATTGCTGCCTTGTGGTTGGACAGACACTTAGTCACGTGGTCTCTCCAAACTTTCTGCTCTCGCTGCGCAGAGATAAACTGCCGTAGCGTGTAGTTTGCTGGATACTCGATGAAGCAACACTGACTGCGTCGCCATCGCCATGCTCGTTGGATAGCAGGCGGGCTTGAGAACGGCAATGACTGTACGTATACCCACGCGCCCCTGTCAGACGTACTAATTTAGTGTCACTTTCAGCGAGTACACTTGCAGTAAGTGTACAGCACTCAACTCAACTCAACGAGTACAGCACTAACTCCAGCGTCACTACAATAAAGCAATCCCTTTCCCCCCCTTTCCCTACCCTCGCTCTGCCTACGCAGTTCTTTATCCGGACTTTCCCTTTTTCATAAGATATTTCCTAACACATCTTTGCACTCTTCGATGTTAAACTCTCCATCTTACGTCTCGATCATCAATTCAAAGTCAAAGTTCATTCCTCCAGGATAGAGTCACTAAATGGGGGTACAGAGTATCGCATCCCTTTTCCGCGCCGGAGCTGCCGTCCGCTGTCCTCGATTGGGCAGATCGTGTCACGTGGTTTCTCCTTCCAAGAACGCACCGTCCATGTTGAGTCCCCTCTATCCAAAAACCGGTTTCCTCGGTTGCGAGCTGGCTCGACTGCGCGCCGTTCTCCGGCGGAGAAGGGGGAGGTTGGCATCCCGTTGCTAGGCAACGCAGCCGCGTCGGACCCAAGATGGCGGTCTCGCTCGCCGGCGTGGCTCAGTGTCGCTACTCTGCCCCCTATTTAGTGACTCTACTCCAGGAGTAACTATACTATTACGAATCCTTCATCCCTATCATATCTCGACTCTGGAATGACCTCCCCGGTGAGTGTGTACCCTGACTGACCCAATCCATTTTACGCACTCTGTAGCTGTCCTACTAGGTATTTCCCTGCTCTAACTTAGTATCTAAGCTTTCTTCTTTCTTTTTTGTGGTGTTATCCTCACTTTCGGAGTTATTGAATCCTTCTATGTCTAGCTGTTGTGTATCCCGTTTATATATGTATATACCTTATAGCATCTTGTACGTTTTGTTTTTCTGCATCTTGTATTCGTTTTATCATGCACTCTGTTCTTCCTCATTTTTTTTTTCTGTATCCTTACTGTGTGCGCACCTCCGTCATGTAATGCCTTCGGGCTCCTAACGTATCCGCAATAAACAATTATAAACCCTCAAGTCATATTGATCTTGTCAACAACTCCGTTACCAAAAGATGTATTGTTCAAAAGTGTTTTCTGACTTCCCTTTCCTTTTCCAAATCCAATTATGCGCTAAAACAACACCACCTAGATACAGAAAGCCTGCGCGCTGGTCGACTTGACGTCACAATTAAGAGTCAGCCAATCAGGATCGTGTTTTCAACGGACGTAGCCAATCACGAACGTGCTTTCAGCGGTCGTGGCCATGGAGAAGAACCACTGTCGTCTGCAAATTGTGATTGAACGTCCCCGCGTACTAAATGGGAAAACTTGGAAATAAAACGCAAAACGGTCTCAATCTTTCTCAAGTGATATTCTGGAAAGCATCTTGCACTTTTTGTCTTAATCTTTAGGTCTGCAGGTTCCAGGCAAGCTGCAATCATTTGCGGGTTCTTGAATTCGAAGAACTGTGAAGTATATATGTCTACGGTATATATGCCTACGTAGCGAAGGAGGCAATGCGCAGGCTTTCTCTGTCTGGGTGGTGTTGGCTAAAAGGGGAGATCCTACTTAGTATATGTGCTTAATTCTACAACAATAGCTCGATTTGAGCACTTTTATTTTTTCGCTAAAAACTGAAAAAAAGGTAAGGCTAACTTCTTGGCGTTTTTTGGGTCCAAAAATCGGAGGTCCTTCTTCGGTACAAATTTTGCGCCATAATTAAAGCGCAGGTCCTGCTGAGTATCTATGCTTAATTTTAGCTCCATTTGAGCACTTTTATTTTTTCGCTAAAAACTGAAAAAAAGGTAAGCCTAGCGTTTTTTGGGTCCAAAAATCGGAGGTCCTTCATCGGTACAAATTTTGCGCCATAATTAAAGCGCAGGTCCTGCTGAGTATCTATGCGTAATTTTAGCTCCATTTGAGCACTTTTATTTTTTCGCTGAAAACTGAAAAAAAGGTAAGCCTAGCGTTTTTTGGGTCCAAAAATCGGAGGTCCTTCTTCGGCATAAATTTTGCGCCATAATTAAAGCGCAGGTCCTGCTGAGTATCTATGCTTAATTTTAGCTCCATTTCAGCACTTTTATTTTTTCGCTAAAAACTGAAAAAAAGGTAAGGCTAACTTCTTGGCGATTTTTGGGTCCAAAAATCGGAGGTCCTTCTTCGGTATAAATTTTGCGCCATAATTAAAGCGCATGTCCTGCTGAGTATCTATGCTTAATTTTAGCTCCATTTGAGCACTTTTATTTTTTCGCTAAAAACTGAAAAAAAGGTAAGGCTAACTTCTTGGCGTTTTTTGGGTCCAAAAATCGGAGGTCCTTCTTCGGTACAAATTTTGCGCCATAATTAAAGCGCAGGTCCTGCTGAGTATCTATGCGTAATTTTAGCTTGATTGGAGCACCTTTTTTTTTCGCTAAAAACTGAAAAAAAGGTAAGCCTCTTGGCGATTTTTGGGTCAAAAAATCGGAGGTCCTTCATCGGTACAAATTTTGCGCCATAATTAAAGCGCAGGTCCTGCTGAGTATCTATGCGTAATTTTAGCTTGATTGGAGCACTTTTTTTTCGCTAAAAACTGAAAAAAAGGTAAGCCTAGCGTTTTTTGGGTCCAAAAATCGGAGGTCCTTCTTCGGTAAAAATTTTGCGCCATAATTAAAGCGCAGGTCCTGCTGAGTATCTATGCGTAATTTTAGCTTGATTGGAGCACTTTTTTTTCGCTGAAAACTGAAAAAAAGGTAAGCCTCTTGGCGTTTTTTGGGTCAAAAAATCGGAGGTCCTTCTTCGGTACAAATTTTGCGCCATAATTAAAGCGCAGGTCCTGCTGAGTATCTATGCTTAATTTTAGCTCCATTTGAGCACTTTTATTTTTTCGCTAAAAACTGAAAAAAAGGTAAGCCTAGCGTTTTTTGGGTCCAAAAATCGGAGGTCCTTCATCGGTACAAATTTTGCGCCATAATTAAAGCGCAGGTCCTGCTGAGTATCTATGCGTAATTTTAGCTCCATTTGAGCACTTTTATTTTTTCGCTGAAAACTGAAAAAAAGGTAAGCCTAGCGTTTTTTGGGTCCAAAAATCGGAGGTCCTTCTTCGGCATAAATTTTGCGCCATAATTAAAGCGCAGGTCCTGCTGAGTATCTATGCTTAATTTTAGCTCCATTTCAGCACTTTTATTTTTTCGCTAAAAACTGAAAAAAAGGTAAGGCTAACTTCTTGGCGATTTTTGGGTCCAAAAATCGGAGGTCCTTCTTCGGTATAAATTTTGCGCCATAATTAAAGCGCATGTCCTGCTGAGTATCTATGCTTAATTTTAGCTCCATTTGAGCACTTTTATTTTTTCGCTAAAAACTGAAAAAAAGGTAAGGCTAACTTCTTGGCGTTTTTTGGGTCCAAAAATCGGAGGTCCTTCTTCGGTACAAATTTTGCGCCATAATTAAAGCGCAGGTCCTGCTGAGTATCTATGCGTAATTTTAGCTTGATTGGAGCACCTTTTTTTTTCGCTAAAAACTGAAAAAAAGGTAAGCCTCTTGGCGATTTTTGGGTCAAAAAATCGGAGGTCCTTCATCGGTACAAATTTTGCGCCATAATTAAAGCGCAGGTCCTGCTGAGTATCTATGCGTAATTTTAGCTTGATTGGAGCACTTTTTTTTCGCTAAAAACTGAAAAAAAGGTAAGCCTAGCGTTTTTTGGGTCCAAAAATCGGAGGTCCTTCTTCGGTACAAATTTTGCGCCATAATTAAAGCGCAGGTCCTGCTGAGTATCTATGCGTAATTTTAGCTTGATTGGAGCACTTTTTTTCGCTGAAAACTGAAAAAAAGGTAAGCCTCTTGGCGTTTTTTGGGTCAAAAAATCGGAGGTCCTTCTTCGGTACAAATTTTGCGCCATAATTAAAGCGCAGGTCCTGCTGAGTATCTATGCTTAATTTTAGCTCCATTTGAGCACTTTTATTTTTTCGCTAAAAACTGAAAAAAAGGTAAGCCTCTTGGCGTTTTTTGGGTCAAAAAATCGGAGGTCCTTCTTCGGTACAAATTTTGCGCCATAATTAAAGCGCAGGTCCTGCTGAGTATCTATGCTTAATTTTAGCTCCATTTGAGCACTTTTATTTTTCGCTAAAAACTGAAAAAAAGGTAAGGCTAACTTCTTGGCGTTTTTTGGGTCCAAAAATCGGAGGTCCTTCTTCGGTACAAATTTTGCGCCATAATTAAACCGCAGGTCCTGCTGAGTATCTATGCGTAATTTTAGCTTGATTGGAGCACTTTTTTTTCGCTGAAAACTGAAAAGAAGGTCTCTTGGCGTTTTTTGGGTCCAAAAATCGGAGGTCCTTCTTCGGTATAAATTTTGCGCCATAATTAAAGCGCAGGTCCTGCTGAGTATCTATGCTTAATTTTAGCTCCATTTGAGCACTTTTATTTTTTCGCTAAAAACTGAAAAAAAGGTAAGCCTAGCGTTTTTTGGGTCCAAAAATCGGAGGTCCTTCATCGGTACAAATTTTGCGCCATAATTAAAGCGCAGGTCCTGCTGAGTATCTATGCGTAATTTTAGCTCCATTTGAGCACTTTCATTTTTTCGCTAAAAACTGAAAAAAAGGTAAGGCTAACCTCTTGGCGTTTTTTGGGTCCAAAAATCGGAGGTCCTTCTTCAGTACAAATTTTGCGCCATAATTAAAGCGCAGGTCCTGCTGAGTATCTATGCTTAATTTTAGCTCCATTTGAGCACTTTTATTTTTTCGCTAAAAACTGAAAAAAAGGTAAGCCTAACCTCTTGGCGTTTTTTGGGTCAAAAAATCGGAGGTCCTTCATCGGTACAAATTTTGCGCCATAATTAAAGCGCAGGTCCTGCTGAGTATCTATGCTTAATTTTAGCTCCATTTGAGCACTTTTATTTTTTCGCTAAAAACTGAAAAAATGGTAAGGCTAACTTCTTGGCGTTTTTTGGGTCCAAAAATCGGAGGTCCTTCTTCGGTATAAATTTTGCGCCATAATTAAAGCGCAGGTCCTGCTGAGTATCTATGCTTAATTTTAGCTCCATTTGAGCACTTTTATTTTTCGCTAAAAACTGAAAAAAAGGTAAGGCTAACTTCTTGGCGTTTTTTGGGTCCAAAAATCGGAGGTCCTTCTTCGGTATAAATTTTGCGCCATAATTAAAGCGCAGGTCCTGCTGAGTATCTATGCCTAATTTTAGCTCCATTTGAGCACTTTTATTTTTTCGCTAAAAACTGAAAAAAAGGTAAGGCTAACTTCTTGGCGTTTTTTGGGTCCAAAAATCGGAGGTCCTTCTTCGGTACAAATTTTGCGCCATAATTAAAGCGCAGGTCCTGCTGAGTATCTATGCGTAATTTTAGCTTGATTGGAGCACTTTTTTTTCGCTAAAAACTGAAAAAAAGGTAAGCCTAGCGTTTTTTGGGTCCAAAAATCGGAGGTCCTTCTTCGGTACAAATTTTGCGCCATAATTAAAGCGCAGGTCCTGCTGAGTATCTATGCGTAATTTTAGCTTGATTGGAGCACTTTTTTTTCGCTGAAAACTGAAAAAAAGGTAAGCCTCTTGGCGTTTTTTGGGTCAAAAAATCGGAGGTCCTTCTTCGGTACAAATTTTGCGCCATAATTAAAGCGCAGGTCCTGCTGAGTATCTATGCTTAATTTTAGCTCCATTTGAGCACTTTTATTTTTTCCCTAAAAACTGAAAAAAAGGTAAGCCTCTTGGCGTTTTTTGGGTCAAAAAATCGGAGGTCCTTCTTCGGTATAAATTTTGCGCCATAATTAAAGCGCAGGTCCTGCTGAGTATCTATGCTTAATTTTAGCTCCATTTGAGCACTTTTATTTTTCGCTAAAAACTGAAAAAAAGGTAAGGCTAACTTCTTGGCGTTTTTTGGGTCCAAAAATCGGAGGTCCTTCTTCGGTACAAATTTTGCGCCATAATTAAACCGCAGGTCCTGCTGAGTATCTATGCGTAATTTTAGCTCCATTTGAGCACTTTTATTTTTTCGCTAAAAACTGAAAAAAAGGTAAGCCTAGCGTTTTTTGGGTCCAAAAATCGGAGGTCCTTCATCGGTACAAATTTTGCGCCATAATTAAAGCGCAGGTCCTGCTGAGTATCTATGTTTAATTTTAGCTCCATTTGAGCACTTTCATTTTTTCGCTAAAAACTGAAAAAAA
This sequence comes from Ornithodoros turicata, assembly GCF_037126465.1. Lineage (NCBI taxonomy): Eukaryota > Metazoa > Arthropoda > Arachnida > Ixodida > Argasidae > Ornithodoros > Ornithodoros turicata. Next base: position 9,465,238 of record NC_088204.1, read on the forward strand.
GGTAAGGCTAACCTCTTGGCGTTTTGGGGTCCAAAAATCGGAGGTCCTTCTTCAGTACAAATTTTGCGCCATAATTAAAGCGCAGGTCCTGCTGAGTATCTATGCTTAATTTTAGCTCCATTTGAGCACTTATTTTTTCGCTAAAAACTGAAAAAAAGGTAAGCCTAACCTCTTGGCGTTTTTTGGGTCAAAAAATCGGAGGTCCTTCATCGGTACAAATTTTGCGCCATAATTAAAGCGCAGGTCCTGCTGAGTATCTATGCTTAATTTTAGCTCCATTTGAGCACTTTTATTTTTTCGCTAAAAACTGAAAAAATGGTAAGGCTAACTTCTTGGCGTTTTTTGGGTCCAAAAATCGGAGGTCCTTCTTCGGTATAAATTTTGCGCCATAATTAAAGCGCAGGTCCTGCTGAGTATCTATGCTTAATTTTAGCTCCATTTTAGCACTTTTATTTTTCGCTAAAAACTGAAAAAAAGGTAAGGCTAACTTCTTGGCGTTTTTTGGGTCCAAAAATCGGAGGTCCTTCTTCGGTATAAATTTTGCGCCATAATTAAAGCGCAGGTCCTGCTGAGTATCTATGCTTAATTTTAGCTCCATTTGAGCACTTTTATTTTTCGCTAAAAACTGAAAAAAAGGTAAGGCTAACTTCTTGGCGTTTTTTGGGTCCAAAAATCGGAGGTCCTTCTTCGGTATAAATTTTGCGCCATAATTAAAGCGCAGGTCCTGCTGAGTATCTATGCCTAATTTTAGCTCCATTTGAGCACTTTTATTTTTTCGCTAAAAACTGAAAAAAAGGTAAGGCTAACTTCTTGGCGTTTTTTGGGTCCAAAAATCGGAGGTCCTTCTTCGGTACAAATTTTGCGCCATAATTAAAGCGCAGGTCCTGCTGAGTATCTATGCGTAATTTTAGCTTGATTGGAGCACTTTTTTTTCGCTAAAAACTGAAAAAAAGGTAAGCCTAGCGTTTTTTGGGTCCAAAAATCGGAGGTCCTTCTTCGGTACAAATTTTGCGCCATAATTAAAGCGCAGGTCCTGCTGAGTATCTATGCGTAATTTTAGCTTGATTGGAGCACTTTTTTTTCGCTGAAAACTGAAAAAAAGGTAAGCCTCTTGGCGTTTTTTGGGTCAAAAAATCGGAGGTCCTTCTTCGGTACAAATTTTGCGCCATAATTAAAGCGCAGGTCCTGCTGAGTATCTATGCTTAATTTTAGCTCCATTTGAGCACTTTTATTTTTTCCCTAAAAACTGAAAAAAAGGTAAGCCTCTTGGCGTTTTTTGGGTCAAAAAATCGGAGGTCCTTCTTCGGTATAAATTTTGCGCCATAATTAAAGCGCAGGTCCTGCTGAGTATCTATGCTTAATTTTAGCTCCATTTGAGCACTTTTATTTTTCGCTAAAAACTGAAAAAAAGGTAAGGCTAACTTCTTGGCGTTTTTTGGGTCCAAAAATCGGAGGTCCTTCTTCGGTACAAATTTTGCGCCATAATTAAACCGCAGGTCCTGCTGAGTATCTATGCGTAATTTTAGCTCCATTTGAGCACTTTTATTTTTTCGCTAAAAACTGAAAAAAAGGTAAGCCTAGCGTTTTTTGGGTCCAAAAATCGGAGGTCCTTCATCGGTACAAATTTTGCGCCATAATTAAAGCGCAGGTCCTGCTGAGTATCTATGTTTAATTTTAGCTCCATTTGAGCACTTTCATTTTTTCGCTAAAAACTGAAAAAAAGGTAAGGCTAACCTCTTGGCGTTTTGGGGTCCAAAAATCGGAGGTCCTTCTTCAGTACAAATTTTGCGCCATAATTAAAGCGCAGGTCCTGCTGAGTATCTATGCTTAATTTTAGCTCCATTTGAGCACTTATTTTTTCGCTAAAAACTGAAAAAAAGGTAAGCCTAACCTCTTGGCGTTTTTTGGGTCAAAAAATCGGAGGTCCTTCATCGGTACAAATTTTGCGCCATAATTAAAGCGCAGGTCCTGCTGAGTATCTATGCTTAATTTTAGCTCCATTTGAGCACTTTTATTTTTTCGCTAAAAACTGAAAAAATGGTAAGGCTAACTTCTTGGCGTTTTTTGGGTCCAAAAATCGGAGGTCCTTCTTCGGTATAAATTTTGCGCCATAATTAAAGCGCAGGTCCTGCTGAGTATCTATGCTTAATTTTAGCTCCATTTGAGCACTTTTATTTTTCGCTAAAAACTGAAAAAAAGGTAAGGCTAACTTCTTGGCGTTTTTTGGGTCCAAAAATCGGAGGTCCTTCTTCGGTATAAATTTTGCGCCATAATTAAAGCGCAGGTCCTGCTGAGTATCTATGCCTAATTTTAGCTCCATTTGAGCACTTTTATTTTTTCGCTAAAAACTGAAAAAAAGGTAAGGCTAACTTCTTGGCGTTTTTTGGGTCCAAAAATCGGAGGTCCTTCTTCGGTACAAATTTTGCGCCATAATTAAAGCGCAGGTCCTGCTGAGTATCTATGCGTAATTTTAGCTTGATTGGAGCACTTTTTTTCGCTAAAAACTGAAAAAAAGGTAAGCCTAGCGTTTTTTGGGTCCAAAAATCGGAGGTCCTTCATCGGTACAAATTTTGCGCCATAATTAAAGCGCAGGTCCTGCTGAGTATCTATGTTTAATTTTAGCTCCATTTGAGCACTTTCATTTTTTCGCTAAAAACTGAAAAAAAGGTAAGGCTAACCTCTTGGCGTTTTTTGGGTCCAAAAATCGGAGGTCCTTCTTCGGTACAAATTTTGCGCCATAATTAAAGCGCAGGTCCTGCTGAGTATCTATGCGTAATTTTAGCTTGATTGGAGCACTTTTTTTTCGCTGAAAACTGAAAAAAAGGTAAGCCTCTTGGCGTTTTTTGGGTCAAAAAATCGGAGGTCCTTCTTCGGTACAAATTTTGCGCCATAATTAAAGCGCAGGTCCTGCTGAGTATCTATGCTTAATTTTAGCTCCATTTGAGCACTTTTATTTTTTCGCTAAAAACTGAAAAAATGGTAAGGCTAACTTCTTGGCGTTTTTTGGGTCCAAAAATCGGAGGTCCTTCTTCGGTATAAATTTTGCGCCATAATTAAAGCGCAGGTCCTGCTGAGTATCTATGCTTAATTTTAGCTCCATTTGAGCACTTTTATTTTTCGCTAAAAACTGAAAAAAAGGTAAGGCTAACTTCTTGGCGTTTTTTGGGTCCAAAAATCGGAGGTCCTTCTTCGGTATAAATTTTGCGCCATAATTAAAGCGCAGGTCCTGCTGAGTATCTATGCCTAATTTTAGCTCCATTTGAGCACTTTTATTTTTTCGCTAAAAACTGAAAAAAAGGTAAGGCTAACTTCTTGGCGTTTTTTGGGTCCAAAAATCGGAGGTCCTTCTTCAGTACAAATTTTGCGCCATAATTAAAGCGCAGGTCCTGCTGAGTATCTATGCTTAATTTTAGCTCCATTTGAGCACTTTTATTTTTTCGCTAAAAACTGAAAAAAAGGTAAGCCTAGCGTTTTTTGGGTCCAAAAATCGGAGGTCCTTCATCGGTACAAATTTTGCGCCATAATTAAAGCGCAGGTCCTGCTGAGTATCTATGCGTAATTTTAGCTCCATTTGAGCACTTTTATTTTTTCGCTGAAAACTGAAAAAAAGGTAAGCCTAGCGTTTTTTGGGTCCAAAAATCGGAGGTCCTTCTTCGGCATAAATTTTGCGCCATAATTAAAGCGCAGGTCCTGCTGAGTATCTATGCTTAATTTTAGCTCCATTTCAGCACTTTTATTTTTTCGCTAAAAACTGAAAAAAAGGTAAGGCTAACTTCTTGGCGATTTTTGGGTCCAAAAATCGGAGGTCCTTCTTCGGTATAAATTTTGCGCCATAATTAAAGCGCATGTCCTGCTGAGTATCTATGCTTAATTTTAGCTCCATTTGAGCACTTTTATTTTTCGCTAAAAACTGAAAAAAAGGTAAGGCTAACTTCTTGGCGTTTTTTGGGTCCAAAAATCGGAGGTCCTTCTTCGGTACAAATTTTGCGCCATAATTAAAGCGCAGGTCCTGCTGAGTATCTATGCGTAATTTTAGCTTGATTGGAGCACTTTTTTTTCGCTAAAAACTGAAAAAAAGGTAAGCCTAGCGTTTTTTGGGTCCAAAAATCGGAGGTCCTTCTTCGGTACAAATTTTGGCCATAATTAAAGCGCAGGTCCTGCTGAGTATCTATGCGTAATTTTAGCTTGATTGGAGCACTTTTTTTTCGCTGAAAACTGAAAAAAAGGTAAGCCTCTTGGCGTTTTTTGGGTCAAAAAATCGGAGGTCCTTCTTCGGTACAAATTTTGCGCCATAATTAAAGCGCAGGTCCTGCTGAGTATCTATGCTTAATTTTAGCTCCATTTGAGCACTTTTATTTTTTCGCTAAAAACTGAAAAAAAGGTAAGGCTAACCTCTTGGCGTTTTTTGGGTCCAAAAATCGGAGGTCCTTCTTCGGTACAAATTTTGCGCCATAATTAAAGCGCAGGTCCTGCTGAGTATCTATGCTTAATTTTAGCTCCATTTGAGCACTTTTATTTTTTCGCTAAAAACTGAAAAAAAAGGTAAGCCTAGCGTTTTTTGGGTCCAAAAATCGGAGGTCCTTCATCGGTACAAATTTTGCGCCATAATTAATGCGCAGGTCCTGCTGAGTATCTATGTTTAATTTTAGCTCCATTTGAGCACTTTTATTTTTTCGCTGAAAACTGAAAAAAAGGTAAGCCTCTTGGCGTTTTTTGGGTCCAAAAATCGGAGGTCCTTCTTCGGTACAAATTTTGCGCCATAATTAAAGCGCAGGTCCTGCTGAGTATCTATGCTTAATTTTAGCTCCATTTGAGCACTTTTATTTTTTCGCTAAAAACTGAAAAAAAAGGTAAGCCTAGCGTTTTTTGGGTCCAAAAATCGGAGGTCCTTCATCGGTACAAATTTTGCGCCATAATTAATGCGCAGGTCCTGCTGAGTATCTATGTTTAATTTTAGCTCCATTTGAGCACTTTTATTTTTTCGCTGAAAACTGAAAAAAAGGTAAGCCTCTTGGCGTTTTTTGGGTCAAAAAATCGGAGGTCCTTCTTCGGTACAAATTTTGCGCCATAATTAAAGCGCAGGTCCTGCTGAGTATCTATGCTTAATTTTAGCTCCATTTGAGCACTTTTATTTTTTCGCTAAAAACTGAAAAAAAAATAAGCCTAACCTCTTGGCGTTTTTTGGGTCAAAAAATCGGAGGTCCTTCATCGGTACAAATTTTGCGCCATAATTAAAGCGCAGGTCCTGCTGAGTATCTATGCTTAATTTTAGCTCCATTTGAGCACTTTTATTTTTTCGCTAAAAACTGAAAAAAAGGTAAGCCTCTTGGCGATTTTTGGGTCAAAAAATCGGAGGTCCTTCATCGGTACAAATTTTGCGCCATAATTAAAGCGCAGGTCCTGCTGAGTATCTATGCGTAATTTTAGCTCCATTTGAGCACTTTTATTTTTTCGCTGAAAACTGAAAAAAAGGTAAGGCTAACTTCTTGGCGTTTTTTGGGTCCAAAAATCGGAGGTCCTTCTTCGGTACAAATTTTGCGCCATAATTAAAGCGCAGGTCCTGCTGAGTATCTATGTTTAATTTGAGCTCCATTTGAGCACTTTCATTTTTTCGCTAAAAACTGAAAAAAAGGTAAGGCTAACCTCTTGGCGTTTTTTGGGATCCAAAAATCGGAGGTCCTTCTTCGGTATAAATTTTGCGCCATAATTAAAGCGCAGGTCCTGCTGAGTATCTATGCTTAATTTTAGCTCCATTTGAGCACTTTTATTTTTTCGCTAAAAACTGAAAAAAAGGTAAGCCTAGCGTTTTTTGGGTCCAAAAATCGGAGGTCCTTCTTCGGTACAAATTTTGCGCCATAATTAAAGCGCAGGTCCTGCTGAGTATCTATGCGTAATTTTAGCTTGATTGGAGCACTTTTTTTTTCGCTAAAAACTGAAAAAAAGGTAAGGCTAACTTCTTGGCGTTTTTTGGGTCCAAAAATCGGAGGTCCTTCTTCGGTATAAATTTTGCGCCATAATTAAAGCGCAGGTCCTGCTGAGTATCTATGCTTAATTTTAGCTCCATTTGAGCACTTTTATTTTTTCGCTAAAAACTGAAAAAAAGGTAAGGCTAACTTCTTGGCGTTTTTTGGGTCCAAAAATCGGAGGTCCTTCTTCGGTACAAATTTTGCGCCATAATTAAAGCGCAGGTCCTGCTGAGTATCTATGCTTAATTTTAGCTCCATTTGAGCACTTTTATTTTTTCGCTAAAAACTGAAAAAAAGGTAAGCCTCTTGGCGATTTTTGGGTCAAAAAATCGGAGGTCCTTCATCGGTACAAATTTTGCGCCATAATTAAAGCGCAGGCCCTGCTGAGTATCTATGCGTAATTTTAGCTCCATTTGAGCACTTTTATTTTTTCGCTGAAAACTGAAAAAAAGGTAAGGCTTTTCGATAAGGCTCGTTTTGATAAATTGTTTGTACATTACAAGAAAGAAAAAAGATCTCCACCCCTCAGCCTGGGGGCAACTCAATGGTTATGGCAAACTCCATGGATCGCTTCTGTGAAACATGAATCTCAGTTCGTTGGTCCTTCCATTCGTTCCTGGACCGAGCTGCACGGATACAACAACACAAATTCGCCATTATCAACAGCACCCAGATGCAGCTTAAGAGACGCAGCTCCAGAAATAGACACATTTAATCCGTAGAAACAGAGAGGTACATAGAAACAAAAAAAGTGATATGCCAGCAATGTCCACACATACTTTGAGTGGCCACAGAAGGTTACATAGAGATGCTATGAATCCAGAAAGTAGAAATGGTGCAGTAGCAGGGGTGGTTTGTTCGGCGGCCACCAACGTCACTCAAGGCACAAGCTTATACATACCCGATGCCACTGTAATTGCAGCACTTGATACGAAAGAGAAAACAAAAGGCACACTTCGTACTCAAGTGTGCGCAATGGCAAGAACTTACCAAAGTTACAGAACAACTTTCCAACACAATGTACAGTGCTGAACCAAAAGACAAAAAAAGAAAAAAAAAGGAAAGGAACTTTATGGAACACGGAGCGGTGTTGACTGTCTTTCTCTGGAAAATGCTCACCCAGTTAAGCTCCGCGTCGAAACCTCCGGGCCACTTTTGTCCTCCGTGAGTGAGGGTGTTGCCGAGGGACAGAGTAACAGCACGCTCGTGTTCCGTAAACATTAGCACTGTACCACTGAGTTCACTCAACATCGAACAGGAAATTCTCAAGCTGGTAGTTTCGTGCTCCAAGGAAACCAGAGTGGCACAATTCGTAATTTGCACAAAGCACGCCTCAGTCCTGCATACGTGTCGAGTACCCTTTGCATCATTTAAGATGTAGTCGGTTACCTTTCAGGCACTGGCACAGTGTGTGTGCCACAGCAGTTTGTGTACTGCCCGATACACTTGGCAGAGGTAAATCCACTCTTTAAGCTCCTGCTAACATTGCTCCAAAAGGGGAGATTGATTATTTTATGTGGTGGCTCAAAAAAACCTTTGCTCTCAGAGATTAAAAGCTGGAATGCTTCTTGTATACACACTGACAATTAAAATACGCGGAACCTGTTGTACCACATAGACCATTTAGAGGCAAAGTGAGTGCAAGATTTTGCGTGTCCCCCTGCAATTAATTCCATGCCGACGTCCCAAAACTTCATTTCAAGCACTGTCCAGCAGCATTGCACTGTTCCAGTATATAATCCAACAACCTTCAACAATATATGCCGAACCAGCCTATGACATATGACATTTTCAATGCTCCATTTGAACAGATGAAGTCAGTCTCGCTAAAGTCATATTGGCTTTACAAGCTCAGAAAGAGAGAGAGAGAGAGAGAAAGAACAGGAATACAATGCAATATTTCAGACATTGAGAACAGCTTTTCAATGATTCTGATAGACTACAATGTTTGGGTAGCTTCAACCACAGCAGTACAACAAGGCCTCACTGAGTTGTGTGATCAGTTGAAACAAACCATGTAGCACCGCAGTGTACCAAATAGGAAGAACTTTTATGTTTAGCCTGTTGTAGGATATTGGGCTTCACGATCCATTTTCCCAAGTTTTGCAACATTAAACCTGCAGACGTCCACGATGCACTGCAGTGACCAAACCAAATGATCTTTCAATGTGAATTATGGCATTACTTTTGTGTAGGAGTCATGTCTTGGTGCCATCCGTAGCAAATTACGGAACCCGCTAAACCCTCTATGGCTCCTGTGGGGCTTTTCTATAAACAGTCTGTAGCTGAAAAAAAAAAAAAATGCACAACGAACTGCACTCAAGCGAATGGACGGGCGACCTTGTGAACGGCTGTCTTGCACGGCAGAGACTAATGATTCACACAAATGGGCCACCAATTAAAATGCTCTGGCAGAAAACTTCCCTCAAAAACCGCACAACAGTTCTCCACAACTGTACTCTCCCACTTACGAGGGCAGCATTCCTGCAACTCGGGTTTTTAGTCTTCGGGGGAGGAAAAAAGAAAAAGGAAGAAAGCTGCCTTAAACTTCCATCACAAAAATAAAGAAAGAAATAAAAACCCACATGGAATGCAGCAATCAATCAATCAATATCCAATGCTCACGGTTTGGTCCTCATATTGTCGCTTATGTACATGGCATTACACATACTAAAAACGAGAGAGAAAAAGAGCTAGGCATGGAAGTACCCATGTGATGAAAAAAAAAGAAAGAAAAAAAGAGTGGGGTGTAAACAGAGGCTCCCGAAACACGGTTACGAGCAGACTGACACTACAGTCACTTTTACAAAAATATAGCCACAAGAAGCACCAGGGCGGTCAGATTGTTGACTTGGAAAATGACACCCTCAGATGGTTCGATTCGCTCAGCTGGTAGTTGTGCATCTTCTGCGCAAACGAGAGACAAATTTGCCAAAATCAGCAACAACGGTCGTTGACAAGAGTGCTTCAAAAAATGACGATGTTCGAGGTAGCGACGACCTCGAAAATAGTCGGATTTCAAGTCACATCAGGCAAGCAGGTTCCATCAACAGCTTGGATTTTTTATGCGGTACAGTTGCCGACCAGTTTTTCAGACTCCAAACATTCGGACTTTGCAATGTTTAGGAGAAAAGTTGCGGCTCTATCGGATGCCCCATTGAGCCAATATTTTTTTAAGTCCAAAAATTCGGACCGTTTTTCGCATGTGTGGTTCTTTTTTTTTTTTGTACATATTCGCCACAATTTTTTTTTCTTCTTTCCCTTTGCCATTGCTGACTGTGCGCCTCAGTGCACGCAGGAGGCGGAGTTTACGCTATTGTTGGAGATAAGACGAAAACGAAAGTAACTATAACGTTACGCTTGTTGCCGCGCTTCATGACCACCGAATCTCAGGTATGACAATACCTGCAAGTGTAACGTTTGAAATGTACGCCAAAGCGGATGGATGTGCAGAAATTTGTGCCGAAAGATGGGCACATCGTTTCACGAGTCCTCGACCTGCCAGCGGAAGGCTTCGACGATGACAATGACGAGAGTGCTATTGCTACTCCTTCGACGGCAGCAATACTTGCAGCCGGCGATACGCTCGGAAATGTTTACCGCGACAACGTGACATTAGCCGAAATACGTCGCGACGCCATTTCTCGCATACGCGCATTGATAGCGTTTTTTTTTTTGTGCCTCCAAGTTTTCTTTAATAAAAATCATTTTGGGAGAGTTCTGAGTCATTGCCCGAAAATTCGGACCGATTTTGGGGCTTTTAGAAGTCCGAAAAATCGGTCGGCGACTGTACATATGATAACTGGCGGTAAAGCTAATAATCTGGATGTGAATAATTAAAAGGAATGTTTAAAAAATGCTAGCTGTAGCTGTGACTTTTTTTTGTTGTTTCGTCACCAACTACCAGAATGCATCTCTCTTCCACCACTTCATTCACTCGACCACATTTCACCACGTTGCGACACACATCTGCACTTCTACTTACAACAGAGATACTGATACTCACTATGAGAGCAGTGACTGCCTCTTCAACAGAGCTCAACTGTATCAGCGCCATTTTTCTGTCTTTCCTGAAGAGGAGAAACGACATCAGAGCCACCCTCGAACACGGTTGAAGCGGGCACTTACGGAAAGAACTTGAATGCCACCACCGTTGCACCCGTCTGCACAAATGCATCCCGAATCTCCTCCTCCGTGACGCTTGGCCTGCACACACACACACACACACATATGCAGGAGGGGGGGGGGGGGGGGTTTAGAGTCTCACCCAACACCAAAGAGAAGTCTAGTTACTTACGGAATATTTGACAAGTGGAGGGTGGCGGAGGGTGGGTAGATGTTCTGGTAGTTCTTGGAACCAGGCTTTTTAAACCGGTGCAGGGGAGACATGATGTAATCTTTGGTAAGACCCGCATCCTGTGGAGAGGAGGAAAATTTGCTTATACTTCTCGCCAAGAAAGGAGGGAACGATCGTACCGGTTGCCCATCTTTCGGCAGCTGCACGATGTGGTGCTTGGAGCCAGTCACCCGGATCTGCTTTCCAGACACCTTGATCTTGTCCAGGTGAGTCATAGCTGGCAGAGAAAGAGAGAGATCTGTCAATGACTGACACACACATGTCACAACCATGGTGCAAAAAACTTAGGCCTCCTGAAATGTGTAACAGTGCTAAACTTACTGGATAACTGCTGGAAGTAGAGAGAAATAGTATCATGCGGGGTGCTGAAATTTTGTCTCTGGCATGGTGTAGCTCATACACCAGTCACACGGGATGATTCAGTGTCATTTTCGTGTTGTGCACTCCAACCAGCGAATGCCACTTTCACTTATGTAGTGATGGAAATTACGATAGATAAGAATAAACGGCGGCAAAATGTTTAGGCGTGCACCACAGTACCTGCTTCAGAATGTTTTTCTTTGATTTAGAAACACGTCCCGTTAATCTTCTTCAAACGTTAAACAAACTGGCCTCAAACATGCGCCACAACAAAAATGGCCGCCGTAGAATCGCCGAGACCGCGGAGTTGTCACAGGAAAGTCAATGTTTTTTGGCACTATCTCACACTGTACCTAAATTTAAATAAGCACGCTGTTGAAAATACTTGTTTAAAGATATTGTGGTGTCGGGAAGCCTTTTCTCAATATTTTTACCTGTGCCACAAAGCAGCCTGCCGTCGAGCTACACTCTCGGTCAGGCGAAGAGAAGAGAGTTTGGGGAACTCACCAGATCTTTAGTGCTCTTTCTGCCGAGTGTCACTAAAAGATGTCTTGTGACAGCGTACGAATGACACTAAGTGCAAGAGTGACTCGCTCAAAGTGACACTAAATTAGTCCGTCTCACAGGGGTATAAATTGGCTAGCGACTGCCAGAGAAATGCGACATGTAATGGTAATGAGAAAGTTGCTCTTGGTGAGATGCGAGGAGTGAAAGCAGGCAGCTGGTCAGTACAGATGCACATCTCTCAATGCAGCCTGCAGAGAGCTTTCATTTCACACATGCTGTGTTGCAGCCTAGTTGACAAAACAAGACGCATACCACATGGGATTCTGACCAAACCCAACGCAGCCTGGTCGTAACTACGCCGTGGTCTCGTAGCAGTGCCGCGATTCAGCACAATTATTCCGTTCTTAAGACGTAGTTCCACAAACTGGATGTAACATTATCGAAAAAACTAGGAAACCCTTCCGACAGATACTGCTACATGATCAAAGCCGAAAGAAGGAACGAGAGAAGGGGAAGAATAAAAACGTGTTTCGTCACCCTAATCCACTTATTGCGCTCGTCTGGCACAATTACATCGCGCTGATTTTACAGCCTGACAACACCATGCCGTTTGACAAGATACGTAGTATCATCTAAGGAAAAAAAAAATGTTGGGCACTGTCTATGGCAGTCGTGCATAGCCAGTTTGAGAGCCACTGTCCAGTAGCATTGTAACCTCTCCGCAAGCGTGGCATTTAGTACGCCTCAATCTTAGAGGAATGCAAACCTGAAGTACCCACCAAGCTGCGCCTGCGGAGGTTCCGCCATCTGAATCAAAGCGCTGTCCTTCTTGTTGAAAAGGATTTTCACCCTGATCACATCACCGTAGACACCTGCAAAGAATCGCTAGTCATCTCCAAAACACACATTTGAGCATTCCACGTCTTGCTTACGTGATGCTGAAAAGAAAGAGATGCAGGCATTTCCTATTGAAATACATTACGCTATCAGGGCCCCCATACTTTGCTGCCGGTGAGTTATTTGTGAACAACCTATCCCTCTCACACATTCACTGGAGTCTCAAGCATGTTATGCCAGGGAAGATGCACTACACACACTCAATCTTTATTGCTGCGTCTAACTACCAAGCAAGAAACATTGCATACGCCTCAATTAAAAGAAAAGAAGAGAAAGAAAAAAAAACAGGTTACAGCCCTTGTACACGCAGCTGAAACCCTAAATAAAAAATGCACGTTCCAGAAATCAAGTCTTTCCGATCATTTATGCGACTGATACCAAGGACGGACTAGGTCAACACTAGAAATTAAAGATATAATGAATATGGATGCAATAAGAAGAAAGTGTTGAATGCATACGGATGCAAGATGTATACGTAAACGAAGTCTGAGAAACAAATGTATGACACCAATGATGAAAGATTACACGCAGATTTATAACAAGAAGTCACACTCTCATCATAGTGATAGTGCTGAACGTTGAAGCAACAAGCTCGGGATAACTTTAATAAAATGTCCGTAAGCTATCTCGGGATCTATAATGGGACCCAACCTAAGCAGGGTTGCTAGCTTCCTGTGGGCAGATGTTTGGCATATTCAGAGAATATACAGGGTGTTTCACCCTATGTAAAAAAAAATCTTAATAAAAAATGTACTTGTCTGAACATTACGGGGTCAATGCTGTTTGTATCGGGAGAGATTTTGCCATGACTTCCTGGCACTTTTATCAAATTAAATTCAGGTGAAATTGAATTTTCCCAATTGATCTCTGAAATGTGCCAAGTCAACCACATGTATTATTCACAGAAACAAAACGCATGTTGGATTTACCCCATTGCACTGCAAAATACATTTCCTACTGCTTTAGTAACAGGTGGAAAAAAAAGCAGACGAAAAAATGTCGCTTCGAGGTGCACAAATTGTCGGCCAAGCTCAGTTCTCAGTCAAATTACTGCTAGATGCAGCAGAAGAATAATGGTCACCAGCCGCAACCTCAGTTTCAGTTAAAAAACAAAAACAAAGATAGAACGTGAGGTTAACTTGGCAAATTTCGGAGTTCCATTGGGAAAAACAATTTCTGACAAATTGGATTTGATAAAAGTGCTCAGAAGTCACGGCAATATCTCTGCGAGATAAAACAGTGTTGACCCCCATAGCGTTCAGACAAGTAGTTCTAACTGAAACCCCCTGTATAATGCTCAAAGAGCCAGAAGCCCTACTTGTACTTATAATCTGGACAGATCGAAACATATCGAAAGCACGAATTTGCTGCTGAAAATCTGTTTTCAGTTACACACCGTGTGTAATCACCCCACCTCGAGAAAGACTGTACCTTTTAATCACTATCACCGACAAGGCTGAATCAACGGCTGGCACAGAGATCAAAGCGGTGCGTACCGATGGAAGGCATTAAATACATTGGAAGATGCAAGCAAACACACTTTTGCATACAGTGAGACCAGAGAAAGAAAAAGCACAACTTTTGGTGAAAAACAGCCACGACTAACCCTTTCCCCAATTTTTCAATCAACAGAGACTAGTTTGTCCAACTGAACACTTCTGAGTGTGCTTCTCAACAATTGGGAAAACTTCTCAGAATTTTGTGGAGCATAGCAGCTTGCGCTTGCTACCAGGATAGTTTTTAAAATTAAGCAACTTTTTTGCAAGTTTTTTGTTTCTTTTGCTTACTCATAGAAAGGTAGCAGGGTGGCATAGCAAAAGGATTGCAGAAAGGGTTAACCTGACAAAGAATGTTTAGCTGAAGCTCAAGGTGCTCATTATTTCGGTTAGCACGTCCCCAAGAAGCAAGCAAGGGAACCAGGAAACCAGGTTTTTCTGCTCGGTTGCTCACTTGAGTAACCACAATGTTCGTTGGGGACGTGCGGAAACTTAAGTGGGTGGAGAAGAAAAACAAAAAGAAACAGGCAGAGCAAAACAAACCAACTCAAAACAACTAAAAAGATAGAAAAAGAGTGCATTTGTAAAAAACATACCAAAAAGGGTAAAGAGAGCGTCTGGCGTGACCGTCTAACAGTTGAGCAGGGTAAAGGAGATCCACATCAGCCAAGTGGGAGAAGAAGAAGAAGAAACAAATGCGAGAAAAAAGAAACGGAAAAAAGATAACACAATGTAAAAATTCTGCACTTGAGAAAGAGGAGGAATAGACACACAAACTATAGACAAGCAAAGGTTCATTCAACAACACTTCCCCCTCGTGCGACCCCTCTCCTCAGGGCGGTCGGTGAAAATCGACCACAGTGAGGCGCTGTCCGTCGGGCATGGCTAGGGTTGCCCGAATTCCAGCACTGCACGGCCCGCATTCTTAGGCCCTGGCCAGGCCCGACGGCTCCGTGCTGGGCCCCGGCCCGAGCCCGAAGAATTTATAGGCCCGGCCCGGCCCGGCGCTGCGGGCTAAATAACAGGGGGGTAGCACAGGCTCGAGCCCGACCTAGGCCTAGCAATGTACTGGCCCGGCCCATAATGGTCAAAACCGTGCCCAGCCCAGGCCTGCAAAAAGGTGGCTTTACCCGGCCTGGCCCACAGGCAGGGCTTTCATGTAAGCCTGAGCAGTGCTCTGGCCTGAATACTAGCTCCCTCTGTCAAGGTGAAGCAAACTGTGCCATTTGCTACGATATCTGACATCCTGGAAGCCCACGTCGTGCTCTAAAAAAAAGCTGTAGCTCTACACTTATCTATATATTACACCTCCAAACGGAGTAAATATATTGCAGGGGAGGTTTGAAGAAGTTGGTGAAAGCAGAACGCGGCATCCAAGCGTGGTGACGGAGGTCTTGAAAGTGGTGGCTTCTGCTAAGGATGGCTCCGACCTACACGGGGGGAGCTAGTATTCAGGCAGAATAAGTACGAAAAAATAAAAAATGCTGATGCCATCCAGGACTACCAGGATTCCTGCAACATCCCCCCCCCCCCCCACTGTGAAGGCACTGTTGGAATGCAACAAGTGTGAGACTTTTTTTTTTATTTTTATGCGCAGGAACCCACTGTTGCACACACAGGGGGAAATGTGGCCAAAAGGTTGAAGCACCACCGCATGTTACGCATTTTATATGCACTAGTCAACACACACCTGCCAACTTCACAGAATGTGGAGAGGGCACCGAAGTAGCCAGCAATCAACGAACGTTAGCCGCCTTACTTGGTCTACAATACATTTCAGTCCTCTGAAATGTCCCAGGCTCCAAATTTACAAGAGTAAACTGCTTTATTTGTTTCAACAACTCATGATTATCTCTCAATGCGGTGTTGGTAAACTTAATTCCTAAAGGTGCAGGTGCTGCACTACTGCAACATAGTATGCTGATGCAATATATTACAACTGATCATTCTAGCTTCTTGCTAAACAACAAACCAGTTGATATCCCCTTTAGTCGGAATAGCAGCATTCTGTGTCTTCAAAGTACTGCGTGTCTCCAAACGGTGCAGGACAAGCGTTACCCAGTTCGTATTTTCGCCTCACATTGGCACATGCTTGTGCAAACGACAACTACTGCAAAATGTTATCTGCCTGTAACTGCAAAGCAATCCACTTTCAAATACAGGCGACCACACGGCCCGTGGATGACGACACGTCACTACCAACTAGTCACCAACTAAGTGAGTTGTATCAGCACAGTCCTGGAGTGAGGTCACGGTTGAGAAGCTCCGCGTCAGCTCCGGGACATTCCGTCGTTGATCAGGACTCATGTAGAGGGATGAATGAAAAGCGATGCATGCCTCCGCAGGGCCTCGAAGACATGCCTTACATCTTACACCCCTGTCATATTGGCACTCCTCAATGACCACTGAAACGCACGGTCACTGAGCATGCATGCAGCACCACCAAATGTCTAAGGTGTCAACCTGTCAGAGAGCATTGGACCGAATGGTCTTTGAGAAGTTGGCACGTCAGACACTTGGTAGAACGTGTTCAGTGATTGAAAATTGCCCATGAGACACGGGTACTAGAGGAGGAAGATTCAAAGTGGCTGTGCTCTGCTGAAGGACAATTCTTGTGCAAAGGTACGAATTATATTAATTCTGAATGTGAAAATTGCTTGATTGAAAATTGTGAAATTGCTTGATGCCAGAGTTCGAAGCACAGCCAACGAAGATGCAAAGTTGTTTGTCAAAACAAAGCAGAATGAAGCCCTAAAGAATCACTTTGGGTGCTCTCTTGTGCTACAGCAACCCAAGTTAGACGGGCAACAATGTTCATTGTGAGGAACCCGGTGTCTCTGTTACTTCAGCTTACAACAATGAGGGCAATAAAAATGGTCATGACTGTGTCCAACAAAGCAGCGAAAGTGAGGATGATAACGAAGATATGACAGCTAACATTCTGATGAGTTCCATAACTGGGCATCCTGTGGATGAACAACATGGATGAACAATGTGGACGAACAACATCCATAAACATGAACAAACATACTGGAGGAGGCTTTGGGACTTGAAAAAGCTCACAGCTCACAAACAAATTTGCCATTCAGAACTGCACTCTTGTCAAGGATACGGACAGCGCTAAACACAGCATGCTTTTCAGTTAGTGCAGTCGCCCTTACTGTGTAGCGTTCGGCATGTAAGTAATTGCGAACAGCCATGGTGGAGAAATTACCAGGTCACACGGGGAATCTCAATGATCATTGAAATGAACATGTGTGTTGCGCCACCCAGTGTGTAATGTGCCAACCACTCAAGGAGCATTAGTTAACATTTTATACCCCTGTTACACGGCCCTTTCAATGCGATTGAATGTGATCTGCATCGAGTTTCTCAAGAGCGTTCGGTGCGCAATGCTGCTACACGGCTCTACGCAATGCGTATTGAAAGGTTGGCTTGTCAAAAGGCGGCGCTAACAGCCCCGAGGCCGTGCACTGGGATTGACAAATATGTTCCTAAAAAGTCGAGAATAAGCACATCCGTATTGTTTACAGAGCCTTTACGAGGGAGCGTGGTGTCGAGAGTGGTCGAGCTTAAACAAATGAGCAAACGCAATCGGGGGGGGAGGGGGGGGGGGGGGGGGGGAACCTCAGACCCGTTTAACGCACTGGATTGGGTTAAGCAGGATCAGAGTTAGATTTTGCTCGAACGTGTCCGTGTAGCAGCGCCAGATCTGCATTGAGCTCGAAGAGCATTGGCTTAATGTGGATCAAAAGTGTCCCGGGGCATTACACACTGGGTGGCTACGAGCATGCTTGAGGGCTGTTGGACTCAATGATTATTGAGACTCCCCGTGTGACCTGGTAATTACAGTTACTTCGAAATGAAGAAATTCTTCTGAGAGCACTTAGATAAGGCTATTTGATAAGGATTAATAAAATACAACAAATGAAATATTGCAAGCGTGCGGTATCCCCCCAAAAAACAAATATCCACGTTCATTACACACCCTTTAATGAGCATTTTTGAATAATTAACATCAGCACCCTCCAGCTGTATGTAGCGCACAACAAACACACACACACTGGGCCTTCAAAGTGTGGCTCAGTACCAGGAAGCCCCCAAAGACCTTACCTGCTCATTGAGGTTTGACACAAGGAGGACGCAGCTCTGTCCGCACACTTGACTGGGCAGTCGCAAACCTGCCATGCTCAGGGAAGTGGGGGACAAGGCGAAGCCGCCCAGAGGCAGTGCTAAAACAAAACACACAAGTCATAACAGCTACAAAACGTGGCTATCTCCAAGACACCTAAAGCTGGGTATGTCCCCCCCAATGTTTTTCTTTAAATGTAAGACACGTTAGAACTCTGCGTAATATCCTTTATTGACATGCAAAGATTTATTAAGACTACTGAGAGCTATGATGCCAGCTACCGCATGTACCGGAACACACGTACAGCTTTAGGACGTAAAATCTACGCTTTTCCGGTCGTTTGTGTGGCTGATGCTTTACAAATTTCACGCAATATTTTGGTCCAAAGTTGCAGACCTCTCCAACTGAGGGAGCCACGGCTCGATAAACTTTCGAATGTCTCGTCAGATTCCACGTAGTTTGCAAGCACGACTTTTCTAATGAATAATACTGTTACTGATATAGCTTTTGCCATTTTGTGTTCATGCACAGTGCAGTCAAAGCTCGCAAACCTTTTTGAGTTTGCCGAATGAAAGTTCAAATGAGAAACCTCGGGAGGTTCGTGAAGTCACTAGTTTCAATTCAAGAAATGAGATCTATGCACCTACCCTTTTTCTCATCTCCTTTGAGCAATAAAACAAGAAACAGGGATCAACCAATCAACTAATAAGAAAAAGAAACTGATGCACTACCTCCTGTTGGACTAGCAGAGTAGGCAGCGGTCAGGGGTGCCCCAAGCCCTGGAGTACCAGCAAATGGGGACGCCAGCATCCCTGGAGAAAAAACCTTTCAGTTGACCAGATCAACACCACTTTCGCGGACCCACCTGCTAGACCCAGATTGTCGAGCGTGGGGTCACCGGTAGGAAGGCTTGGGTTGGTGAAGTCCCTGCTCTTATCATTGTTGTACTTGACGTTGAGGTTGTTTAGTTTTGAATACTCAATGCGCAATGTGCAGCACGCATTGTAGATGTTCTGCCCATCCAGTGCCTGCAATGCACATGCCTGCTGTACAAACATGCACACACCCAATGCCTTTCAACTTACCAGCTTGGCAGCCTGGGCACCCATCATGTCACAGAACTGGATCAACGCTTGAAAAGTGTCTGCAAAGGAAATGTCTTGCACTTACGCACACAGTGAATGTATCAATCATAGCCTAGATGGGATGGCTTTGAAAACACGCTGGTTTGCATCAAAGTTAAGATCACATCTTGATTTTAAAGGGTTTCACAGTATTTGCAGCAAACCGCTCAGCATGGATAGCTTTTAGAGTTCCATTAAACGAAAACTTACTATTCTTAGTAAAGGTCACTATCTTGAGCACTTTCCCCGCTCGGCTGAAGATACTGTGCAGAAGGTCGAGGGAAACTGGGTAGATCTGGTTATCGATGATGACCCTCAAGACCGTATTGGGCCCACCGGAGTCCCCCAGCTGGCCCGCTCCCTGGAGCGCCACCTGGGCCGCCAGCTGAAAAAAATCGCCAACAGAATTGGTCCTGGATGCCCGACAGACGGTGCCAAAAGAGCACGTCACGACTTACAGAATTGGGATGCATGCTCTCGGTCTTGAGCTCTCGATGGTTCGAGTACTGAACGTAGACGACGCGCCCTCGTACGGTAGGTGACGCTTTGCCAAAATAATCCACCATGCCCATGGCTGCCGTCTCGTCAGCCATTTCCAGAAATGCCTAAATAAATGGTGTCGCTACAGAAAGCACTCTCAACGCGTGGCAGCAGTACCTGATTCTTTCCCTTGAGCTGCAAGATGTTTGTTACTTTCCCAAATGGCATGCCTAACTGTATTATGTCTGCCTCGGTGGCATCACTTGGCAGGTTCCTAATGTGCACAACACGGGATGGCTTGCTCGCCTTGCTTGGTTCCAGTTTCACCTGCAAAGATATCCCCTTGTACTCCACGACAGGGCAGCAAGTGCATGCACATGCCGCAACATAAACATGCTACGCTCATGGGAGAGATCATGTGCTCACAACTACCAATGGGAACGGTTGAAGCTCTCGCTCCTGTCAGAGCTTGATGAGCATGTGTGTTAGAAAGTCTATGCCTCATGAAGTACGACACATTGGAAAAAATAATTCCTCCTTTCCTCAATACACTGGCTTGTAGTACAGTACATAGATGGTGTAACAATGGTGGTGGGATACGTATTTTGAATACCAAATACTTCCATCATATTTCTCTTTGAAACTTGCGTCTTGCCTGAGTGAACACAGTTTGAGGAGACGTAACCAGAAATACGGCATTCCAGAATAGCAGGTTACCCTATAACGGATTCCCACCAATTCAAGATTGACTCTGGAAACCTGCTCCAGAGTTTGTACAGGGTGGCAGACACATAGTGTATGTGTCGTCGCTGCCTCGTTTCTTTTCTTTTGTCGCCTGGCCAAGGCATTTGAACAAGGTGGTGTGCACAAATGCTCTATGAACCTTATGCAGGAAGCCCTTGTGCATTCAGTGTACCTATTCCAACATACTGTAACCTGTTACTTTGAAGCGACACCTATTTTGGTTCACTAGTGAATGCTGCAAATTTACAAAGTGTTTACATTCCAACTCACTGTTTCATACAGGTAGATTTGTTCACAATGTCTCGTTTCTAGGTAACAATCAAGGGCATAATACTAGAACAACTTTTGTGCTACGGGCACCATGCAGATCTGACGACCTATGACACTGCCTTCACAGAGTATCCCTTCAGTTTACAGTCAACCCTCGATTTACGAACCTTCGATTTATGAATTCCCTCATTTTATGAACAGTAGCACGAGGAACCAAACTTTTTACATGCATTTTTCGCTCGTTTTATGAACCTCGATATTCGAATAATGAATGGAATTTCTGGGAACCAACTAGGAGTTGCCCAGCGTTTTTGCCCTCAATTTATGAACGGATCGTTCAGAGGCCAACAAAAACCTTCAAAGGGATTATTCGTGGTCTTATGAATGATGCCTGAACAGACAAAACGTTTTCGAGGTATTGCACCCTCGGTTCTTAACCCCTCGAAATCCGAACAACAGACAGGTTTTTGCAGAAGTGTTCCTGACCTCAACTGACAAAGCAGAAGGCATGGTCCAAAGCAAAATTAAACTATATAGTATTGCATAATAAACAGTGTGAATGCGCTAACATCTGTGTTTTGTGAGACTGATACAGCAGAAGGCATGGTCCAAAGCAAAATTACACAATATATTGCATTATAAACACAATATCAACTCGGAAATACTGTTCCATTTGCTCGATAGTACTCACTTAACGGAATTTTCGATTTATGAGCGATTTTTCGGGGAACCGAGGGTGTTCATAAATCGAGGGTTGACTGTATACATACGCTGTCATCAAAAAGTATGGGCAGAAAGAGGCGTACCTTTTTGGCATCATTGTTGTTGTCGCTGTGATTGTTCTGTGGGCTCATAATGGAGCCATTGTTCACTGCCAGTAATTCGTCGGAGCCACGCTGAAACATTTACACCAACATTAAGTCCCGCAGCGCAACACGGCCACAAGTGCCATAGTGTGAGGCCGTAACACAACCCTCCCCCCCCCTCGGGAGTTGAGAGTGGTCTGCTTGAGAGCATTCCAAAAATATATCTAAAGCGTGCCCAACAAGCACGAAGGTCAGGACAAGACGATACACTGACTGGACGGCCATGTGCCCTTGTGTGTTGAGCATTCTCGGGATATGCTCCGATACGTATTCTCGGGATTTACACTTTTACGGCTGATTTGTCTGATTTCTTTATTTAATTAACGCTTATATTATATCTTTGCGTTATCTATGTAAAATTGTTCTATTGTTGCTGTTCATTTTGGATGCATCAGTTGTACCCCCCCCCTTATGTAATGCCCCTTCGGGCCCTTAAGGTAAATAAATAAATAAATATGAAATTGAAAGCGTCAAGCGAAGTAGCATACTGGGCACTGCTATGCAGGGAGCTTACAAAAGGCCTCCTGCCTTCAGTATTTATAGAATAGAAGAGCTTTCTTCCTTAAAAAAAAATAATAAAAAAAAACTATTATGCAAGCAGCTCTCCGCTGCTGCCGCTCTGCAAGTCTTCCTTCAGTATGTTGTCAATGAGGCACCCAGGAGAGCAATCAATGCACTCTGGTAGACAGAGTAACAGCAGCAGAGCAGAGAACAAAACGATTACACCTCCACGTAATTTCAACTGTAACAGTCAAACTCAACTCAGCTGAGCTGAGGACACTCAGAAGCAGACCCGCAAGAAACTAGGGTTCCCGGTTTTCTGAGATTACAATTTTTGAGACCTCTCGAAAGGTGGCAAAAATGAACGCAAAACCAAATTACAGCAGTACAAGATTGAATTGGATTATAGCATCACGAGATAACGAGTTAACTTCTCTTTGCCACCAACCTTCCCCCTGCCTCGTAATACGTCCAAAAATATAATCACCAAAACCCCTACAAGAACACGATATGCAAAACTCAATACAAGGATGTTACCGTCATTAGAAAAAACAGCTTTTATTTCCCTAACGAGCTCTTTGCACGGGCAACGCTCTTCCAGTTAAAGCTCCTCTGCTAGAGAGGAATTCACAAAGATGACATGTCCTTGTAGAAGCTTTCAATGTCAATCCTAAGGCTCTTCTTTAATGGGTTCACATTGCTTTTCAAAATCCCCGTGCACAAACCAGGTTATTATCAACCACTTTTCCATTCTGGAAATTGACATTTTCTCATACGGTTGATGTATCAGTTTTTTTTTTCTTTTCAGATTTTGTTCAGAATGCTTCATCGACATTCATGGCCTAGCTCGAGGAAGAAAATTAATGCGCACGTTCCATTGTTTATGAATTTAATGCAGATATGTGCTTTTCCTACCCTTTAGATAACACATGTAGCATACATCTCCATTAGCCTGCCTCAACTCTTCAACTCTCATCTTCCCCCCCTTTTTTGTGCTATAGTCCTGACAATGCCCACTATTTCGCCCCCCCCCCCCCCCCCCCCCCCGTTAGCATCCTGACATGTGCATTGTCCGTGGCCAAAGGCTGACAATACATTTTTTCCCCCCAGAAACTTCTGTCAAACTTGTGCATTAACAGTATCTTTGATGTCAAGCAGCTCTGAATACAGTAATTATGTTGTATGGGGGCTGTCATCACTGAGGCACTCTGAAGAGCAACCAAAGCAGTCCAGTAAGAAGATTACATAGATACGATCAATGAATGGGCAAGAATTTTGAGTCTCGTTACGTTCGCGCGTGTCCTTGCTCTAAAGTCTCCGGGAATTGCGTGCCCTCCTGCATTTTATTGCAACATCGTACTGCTATGTGCATAAATGAAGCTGAGAGACACACCGCGATAAATTGGGGAATAAAGACCGCGGCGGCTATTTCTGGCCATCTATGTTGTCCGACGTCCAATAAACAGTGGTCACCGACAGGGTGTGCCGCCGCAACACGAAAAACCCAGCGCAGACGATGGGGGAGAGCATTCCGTCACCGAACTCATTAGAGGACCCACTAAACGGCGAGCGTTCGGCCAACGAGATCACTCTGTAACTGTCATGAGATTTTCCCGATGAAGTCTTATGTGGAAAAAGAAAGATCATCCGTCGGAAAGATCCTGCAAACGTTATCCTGACAGCAAAACGGATTCGCTTCGCGATGACGGTGGTCCACACAAAAGGACTGTGTCAAAGCAGCAACAGGTTCTCTCTCAGGTAATGCCTCTGCCAAGGCCATCTTCTCTCACCCCGAACAAGCGCCGCACAACTCACCATGGTTATCCCGGGCGTCGACAAAGACTCCAAAAGCGGCCCGACGTTGCACCTGTCGGCCAGGGAATAAACACTGTCTCGACAAACTGTCAACGCGGGTAGGAGGGCAGAAACAAGCCGGCCGATTTTCGAGGTGACGGCTCAGACTAAAGACGAGGGTAATTAAGAAAATGGAAAAAACTGCTAAGGAAGAAAAAAAGAAGAGGACCCACAGGAAAAGCAGCCACAGACAAAGTGAAGGAAAGATGCGCGGTGCATGCTGGGAAAAGACGCCTTGCTACCCGTGGCGACGCCTCACGGGCGGCGCTGACGACAAACGGCGAGCAAGCCAGCGGCGTAGCCTCGACGACAGGTGCAGGGCACTTTTCATTCGCGGAAAGTAGCTCACGTGACTACTTTTCTACACAGAAGGTGTTTATGCAAGGGGTGGTGGCCATCCGGCCAGCGTCACGATGCGAATAAACCAGCGGCTAAAAAAAGCATCGAAGTGGTGCAACGTTCGAAACAATTATGCAAATCGATGCCATACGTGCCAAACTACCACTTATACGAAAGGATGAGTGACAGCTCGCCCATCCCACTAAACCAATGTTGAGAAATACAGTGCGAAATTTCACGCAGATCACCACCGGAATCGACGGATCTGACAATAACCGGCATCGGGCAGCCGTCAGTGCAATCGCACGATGCAAGTTCTTGTCAAAACTTTGCATTATCAACTTCACATCTGTGTCCCATCAGAGAGTTCCACAAATTCCAATAGCTTCGACTGCGCCGGCTGGATTGTAAACTCGACCGAAATGGCTCCTCGGAGTTTAATGGACGACACTGTGAATGATGAAATACATCCTGTTTGTGGATCATGGGAAGTTCTCTTTTTCAAGGTCATCTTTTGCTCCAAAAAGCGGCGGTTTTGATTGACACACTCGCTGCTACTGATAGCGTTCCAACTACAGATTTCCGGAAAAAAAAAAAAAAGAGTAAATGAAGGGCTTTCGGGATGTAGGAATTTGCGTTTTTCTGTTTCATTTCGCCACACTCGATGGCTGGCATCAACCTGGGGAAACCCTGTCTGAGCACAAAATACTTGCAGCATCCGCTTCTCCCTAGGGCAGCCCAATGCCAAGCACTTATATCTGGAGCGCAACAAGAGATGTACAAAGAGTTCTGGCATTTCAATAGGGGAGAACGAGAAACAAAACGTTGCAGACTGAAACTGCACATGCCTTTTTCATTGCACAGGTTGTACAGTCGACCAGAAGCTAAATAACTTAGAACTGATCACTATACGTCAAAACGTGAATCAACAAAAGTAGTAAAACAATAAAAAGGACATTCAACATGAGAATGAAATCCCCGTTCGCCAACATCCTTTCACTCTAGAAAAAGCAGTGGTCACGGAACAATCAACAATCCACGTGAGACGTCAGAGTGGTGCTAACTTGACAGGCTTTTGGATACTCCAGACGTACCTCTTTACTCAATACTTAAGAAAAAAAAAAAGAATATCTTTTCATGCTATATATGCTTATAAATGTTTTCTATTGAGAACATGCTGCAAACAATATTGCAGGGTGCCTCTACAGCACATAGGGGCCGCCCTTGGGTTGAACACATTACACTGAACATTAATACGTATATTACACAAAGTTGAACATTATTTCGTGCTTCACAGAGAAACCACTGACAGAGAGGATCTGCATTTTCAGACAGCAGGTGTTGCCGTTCAAAGAGAACGTGACACATCGTTCTGTCGACTCACTATTGTAGGAAAAATTTAGGTTGTCCAGAATGATTGTGCTTCTCACAGGAAAGCGCAACATGTTCCTTGACCAAAGGAAGACGATTAGCCCGACGGAAGCCTGGGAAGTGCTCTCTCAAAACGCTGTTGGGACGTAGGATTTATGCCATTCCCGATCGTTTACACGGCTGACACACTCCATTTCATGTGTGTTGTTTTGGCGTTACGGTCTGGTGTAGGGTTAAATGAATCAAATGAATGTAGGTAATTAAATTTTTAAACATTAATTTCAATTAAAAGTGATAAGGGTAAAGTTTGCGACCAGTACCTCGCGGAATTCCAATGGCGACGGCCCCCATACATTTTTCTACGATTTTTTTTTTTTTTTACAAGCAGCATGTCCCTTGATGATCAACTAGAACACGCGAGATATTGATCACTCACCTCTTCCACTTTCCTCTTCAATGGCAGCATGTGGTCAGTCTGCAATTAAGTAGTGTCAATACCTTTAAATAGTATTCCTCTGGCACACAACACTCAATGTGTTTCTACTGGGGCAGTTCACAAACAGATGATAGTAATATATATATATATGGGACAGAAGTCTTGATCGATAAGTAAAACAAACCGATACATACAGCAGTGCACTATTTGTTAAATATTTAACGTCTAACAAACTTTCAGGGTTACAGATATACGAGATGCTAACTGGCTTTTAATATTCCTCGTCTTGCAGACATCATGGCCACTGACTGATCCATAAGACACTGTGTAGTATATTGTGTTCGACACACGTCTTTTTCAGTTAAATAAAATTTTTTTTTAAAAACTCTGAGGAGAGGAAGTTTGATCAAGAAAGGACTTTCAGATTCTACCAGATATTTAATATCACCTACATTCACGTTGATGTTGTTTAAAGTTGGCACTGTTGAGACATTATGAATGTACTGTAACCTACTACAACAACTGCTTTATTGTTAGCAACTACTTGTTTACTGTGTAGTGGTTTGCTTTGGCCTCCACCAGAGGGCTAGTAATATACCGGGTGTTTCATGAAGGTGACCCGGCTGAGTAATTTGCAAACCGGTGGCACTATCGAAAAGCTTTCTTTTTCAGTGAGCATCCCAGAGACATCGGCCAAGAACAGCACAGTGAGATCTCCTAACTTATAAATATTGCTTCGGATGCTTTCGGAACACGTGTTTTGCCAACCGGAACCTTCAGCGAGAATTGTTGCAAAGGAAGACCTGCATCGAGACTCAGTGATTTCTAGAGGGATTGATTGATTTTGGTTTACATATTTCTTGCGTGGGGCAGCATACCAATGCACTCTTTCGCTCAGCTGTCTGGCTGACAACTACGCGTTCATCCGCCTGGTTCACACACGAGGGTGGCGGAAGAGAAGGTACAGCCGCACGGCGTGACTTTATGGTGATGATGACGAATGCACAGAAGCGTCTCTTCTGACTGTTCCTTATCTTCTGCCACCCCCGCGTGTGAACCAGGCGGATGAACATGTAATTGGCAGCCGGACAGCTGAGCAAAAGAGCGCATTGGTACGCTGCTCTGTGCAAGAAAATATGTAAACGGAACCAAGTAAGTACTCGGAAAAAAAAAAAAAAAAAATCACTATGTGTCGACGCAGTATTTCTCCTGGAAAATTTTTCGCTGAAGGTCCCAATAAGTAAAACAGAGGTTACGAAAGTGTTCGAAGTAATATTTCAAGGTTGAATTGAACCTAATTAATGAGCATATGCAAATGAGCTGCTCACTGCGCAGTTCTTGGCTGATGTCTCAGGGCAGCTCACTGAAAAGAAAGCTTTTTCAAATGCACGATCTGTTTATAAATTATGCAGTCCTGGGACCTTGGTGACACACCCAGTATATAAATAATCGTACGGGAAAAAAAGAAAAAGAAAGACAGGTGTTTCTGAAATACTCTCTCCTTCCATGGACAATATCACAATAGAATGGTTTGTCTAGTGTTAGTTTGTGAACAAAATGTCAACTTATTCCATGCTAAGCAATGCACTAGCAACGGCTCATGTTTGTTAGTGTGTTTGTAAGCTTACTCTAAATTTCACTATGGGCCTCCTACTGTATTGCCTGTCAGCGATGCGAGTATCATAATAAATAAATAACTAAATAAAGAAAATATCAGAAAGCAGTACTGACCCGTTGTAACTCCTGCTTGGCGTCCCTGTTGGAATGAGAATACGTATTAGCAAAATATTCTAATGGGCATAGCTTTCCTTCCTACACAAATTTCATCTTTGACCACAACAATATAGCTTTGCTCAACAGTTATCGACGACTTGGACTGCCATGACAGCGTGGTAAGCGAGCATTATTATAGGCACCCACGTCACTGCAATGTGGATGTTATCGACCCATAAAAACAAATCTGCATCTGCACAAAGCGTCGCTTGGGTGTGCGGAAATAGTGTTAATAATGGCCAAGAGAAATGATGATAAGATCTTGCAGTCCTCCATCAGAGATGTGAGTATTTAGACAACATTATAAAGTTATCAATTTGCAAAATTACCGTACTAAATGTCGCATCACGCCAAAAGAACGAGTAGCATGGCAGAAAACAAAGGACAGCCTCCGTGCAGGACACCACATTATTCGTTCTTAGGATGTCGTATCAGCTAGCACAGCGCCATGTTTTAGCATCACGTGACATCAAAGAGCCTAACTCGACCACTATCTCACACCTCTGAACGTTCAACGTGTTCAGTCACATTGTAGTTGCATTTCACCTGTTTCAACCTGTGTCAACACATGTAGCGAGACGATAATCTGATTACAGCATTGTTCGGCTGTGCTCACTGTTGCTCAGGGGGTTCGCAGCCATCGTTCGCACCCCTAGGCCCTCCCTGCGCAGTCACAAATCATTCTACGCGTGCCTGACTGGACTTCGTTTTGAAGAACATTAACAGCAGACACACTCATCCACCAACTACCCCTCTAAGAGGTTAGGTTAGGTTGAGTTGGGTTAGGTTATTTTTGATTTGATTTGACTTTACTGGCGCAAGGGTTGGGTTAGGTTAGGTTAGGCCCTGTTTCGATGGTCGTCCCAGTCAACGATGAAATGTGCTTTCACGGTACAGCTGGCCAGTTACTGCACCTATGCTGTGTCTATGGGAGCATAGACCACACCACCACCTCCACACTGGTCACGTATGAGGCTGTTGGAGGGTCTGGAGCCCTTGCCTTGTGTTCTCAGAACCACCCCTGCAGTTGTCTCCACTATTGAGAGGAAGCACAGCATGGGCCTCTGCACATGCAGACCATGCTTGTGGCAAACGCCCATACGTGGTATCCCTCGATGCATGCGCCCTAAAGACCTGGACATGTAATCGACTATGCCTGTCCAATTCACAGTTCACAGAGCAGTGTCACGAATCTCAAAAGGAGTAAAATCACTGCCAGTTGCAACATGCTAAATCAGCAAGACTTAAATATGGGGTAGTCAGTGGAGATACTGCCTGTAGTTCATGTAGGGCTCTATCTATGGAAATGTAAGCAATCCTCAAAACACTTTCCAGTAAACAACCACTGCTTCATGCACAATGCATCATCTATCAAGAATTCAAGCACCACTGCCACAATCATATCAGTTGCAAAAATTGAGTTAAGGACAAACTGTGTACAAACTCAGAAAAAAAAAAGATCTTACAAAACCGCAATTGGTAGATTGAATATTTTCCAAAGATTTCTTTGCAGTGCTTCAACCGCACGCATCGATTGCTGCTAGGTCACACAGACTGACAACAGTAGAAAAGGCGGTCTGACAACAGTACGGCTTTCAGTTAATTAAGTTAATTACGCAGTCAGCCCACGAGCATGCTTCAACCACCAGTCCTTTCTCGACAACTCCACGGAGTAACCAGGCGCGTACGCTGACACTGTTTACTCCGCACGAGTGCACGACGGACACTCAAGCCAGTCTTCCATTTATGTTATTTTAGAAAAATGTCATTTTATCATTTGGTTCCCGGGTATATTCTGTGAGGCACCACTAAAAGCTGCACGCCAACTTGAGAGCCTTGCTGTGTCCCGTGGCAGACTGCACAAAAACTGTTACTATGCGAGGAAACATTATCGCTTGGCACCTACAAAATGCAATCGAAACCTTCAGTTTACACATACCACTTGGCTATGTTTCAGCGTCTCTCCCACATGCTTCGTCAGAGACATTCGTCAAATGATATTCCCTTTCGATGAGAGGAGGCTTACATCGAGGTAGGAGTGCAAAAATTAAAACATTTCCTGTCAACGCCATTTTGAAAGCGTTAAGCATTTTGAAATAACAGAGAAACCATGAGACTGTTTCACACTAATGTTTGGTTTGCCATGGCATCAGTGCACTGTACCAGTACCCATCCAAGAATAAGGCTGCAAGCAAGGCACGGCCTCATGAAAGCAGATCCTCTTCCATGAAAAACAATCTCGATCTTTCTGGAGCGCTACACTGGAAGGCATACACAATGGCAGGAGGTGCAGATTGATTTCGGTTGCACAACGTGAAACTGAGCTTTGCTTTCATGCAGGATATTTTAGGATATCTTACTGCTGGACGGTTGTAATATTGAAACTTAGACTGCAGGCAGGTACACTAAAAAGTTGTGTTACGCATGCTACTTGTCTAGCAGTTCCAGGTCAGACAGCTGGTAAACATCACACAGCGACAGGTTTGGCAGACTGCGTTCTGCCGTCCTTCACATTACATTTCTGGGGACAAAAGGTCGCACACAGACAATAAAAAATAAACATAAGTCACACCTCGTCAGTGACGTTTCACTGCTCCTTTAAACAATACTCGACTGTCATAATAACGGTGGTATTAAAACTGCTGGCAAATATTACAATGTACCAAGCGCACAGAGAAATTTACACAAAAGGTGTTGCCTCTGGCAACTTAAGAAGACTTTGGATAACATCGAGTGACCGTACCCAAGAATTTGTCGTTTTCGTCGACGCGGGGAGGCACCATGAACGCTTTCACGAAACAGACCGAGATGAGTGACGTAACTACAGTCTACCTGCTAAAATATAAAGGGAGAAATTCCTTTTATCGAGAAAATTACGTTTGGTGCCTGTTAAGACCAGGGTGCCCAGGTCGTACAAAACCAGCTAACCTGTGGCAGAAGTGGCTCCAAAGCAAGTGTGCGCGACACAACCACCTGTTGCACTTGGAGCCCGCCACAGGTAGAGCGGATACGCACCGGGTCATGTGTCGGGAGTCTCCCTTGGCAGTGCTAAGGCGAGCTACGCAACGTGCCGAGGGAATAAAAGCACAAATATCGACTACGGGCGCTTATCTCGCACTCTTGTTGTGTTCAACATGTGCTGCGAGAAAAACAAAAAACGTGCCAAAGAGTCCGCGTATGACGGAAACGAAGTTTCAGAGGGAATGCATTTACTTACCCATTCATAATAGCTACACAATGCATCTACAACTTCTGTTGACAATTCTCCCTCCACTTCCGTAGTGTGCAGCAAGTGGTTCGCTTTTGTTGCAATATGGCGGACGACGTCTGCGGGATATGTTTTGTTGCGACGCGCGCGCACTGTGTCAAGTTGGTGTTCACGTTTCAGACGCCCTTATGGGTGACAGTACATCCTCATAATACGGTAGCTCTGAATTAACGCTCGCAAACAAGCATGTAAATGGGCTTTTCAAACAACCGCCACACAGTAGAAAATATGTTCAGAAGCAAAGAGCGACGGAGGCGACATCTGGTGCACAGGTGACGCACTATTTAGCATGCCGGTTCCCTCACCCCTGCCCGCTTTACCAAGCAAGCAACACTTTCGTCTTTTTTTTTCGGCTAGCCGGCGGCTACGATGTTGTCCCCCATGCTTTTGCTTGCAATGGTCATTCTTGATCACAATGAAACGATTTCCGCAGTTGCGTAAAAAGGCGCGGACCCCCTTCCCCGAATTTGTACTTTGGGTAGTGCATTTGGGAGAGGAGAAACAAGAGTGAAGCTGTGAAGCTCTTCTCTCCCTCGACCTCCATGTTTAGTTCCCACCACACACAACCCTTTTGGCACCTTACTGGCTATGTTGCAGACTCTATTGACAGCTGTGCTGACGAAACAGATCCCTCAGTGACCACAATTCCAATGCTCTTCTTGAAATACCTATTTATTCATTTTACTCTCACAGCTTCACTGCATCAGCGAGGCGACCTCCATCTGGGGACAAACACAACTCATACAGCCTGTAAGAGCCTAAGGGGAAAAAGTCAACAAGTAATTCACGAAAAAGCCAGTGAGTGCCAGTGCCAAGGTCCCTGTCACCTATTGGATTCTTCATGGATTTCTTGTTGAATGTGCACGTGTCTTTCACAGTTCCTTGCCGGACTGAAACAGGAAACATTGTCTTGCAAAACTAGTTTCACCTCTTCTAGATGAACCTAAAAGCAGGGGCACTAATATAAGAGCTTTTTATTTGTAGGTCATTCTTTTGTAGCGACTGTCCAACGCCACCAAGCCACTTTCATTCTGTCCCATATGTTTGTGAGGGAATCCATGGCGGGCCGTACGTCCAGCAGTGCAAAGCGACCGGAATCGGGGCTCACGGGACCGCCGTCGTAGTAGTCTATGACGTAACGGACTTCCTTGCCACAGCGGTCCACGATCCAGTCGTGCCGATCAAACGGTAGCTCATACCTGAAATGATAAAAATACCCTTGGTGCCTACAAAGGCTCCGCAAAGTTGGCTCGTGACCAGAGGCATAACAACTGGCAGCACGGGCCAGTGACTGCTGCTCATGCATAGCTAGAACCTGAAGTTTTCGGGAAATATTTTTTTTTAAATTCGGGGTGTAAAAATCGGGTAAATAAACATGTGCACTAAATTCGTGCGAATTCGGGTGAAAAAAACTTCCAGTATGCTAAATTCGGGGTGAAATCGGGCTCAGTTACTCAACTAACTGTAGTGGTTTGGTACAAATGGTGATGTAACTGAATTTTTCTGCCAAACAAGTAAATTAATGCATTCCTACAGACATCCCAGTGAGGGCAATTTGCCAGGTAAAAATTGGGTTTCACCCCAAAGAGGCAACCTTCAATTCCGGGTGCAAATTCAGGGTCAGGGTCATTCATTCGGGTAAAACCCTAAAACTTCAGGCTCTATGCATAGCCTAGCCCATAGAGAAGGAAAATTTTGTGGCTCTCCAGCCCAACTCAGGCTGCCAGCCACGATTTTTTCCAAGGGGGACAAAGACCCACACAGATAACTCCCCATCTATTGCATACATTGTTCTTGATGTGAACAACGTGAACAAATGTACAGACAGTATTTGTGGGTTTTGTGCTGTGCCGAACATTACCGCCTCCATACTCGATGTCGCAATTTTAATAGGTTTCCATAAAAGGGACCCAAATATCAGCTCAATGTCTTTCGTTTTTGCTCCTGCCTCTGCACTGTGTCATTTCCGTAAATTCTGGGACGATTTCCGTCTGTCGACTTTCTCCGGCCCGATTGTATTGCAGAAGAGTATTTCTGTTGGGAAATTTGTCGGCGTAGTTGACATAACCCGAAACTCACCCGAGCCAATGTCGTATGCGCGCTCGCGGAGAGTACTCTGTTGCCTTCCCACCGAACCTCTTGAGCCTGGGATTGCAGCACTCCCTGCAGAGAGTAGGTATCGTTAGAACATGCCGGATACGATAAATGTCACTAACTTGGCATGTAGTGCCTCCCATTTGAGCACCTCTTCCCAGGCCATCTCGTTGTTGGCGTTGTGAATGTGAATGATGTGTGCCATGTCCTGCTGTTTAATATCTTCCTCTTTCCACCGCCATCCCTTGCGCAGCATAGCATTCCAAAACATTTGCTGGGAAGGATATACCCACTTCTCACCCTCAGCGCCCCCAGCCTTGGGGATGCTGGAGACAACGCGCTCCGTGGGCAGTGGGAATGGCTGATCGGGCGACGGTTTCTGATTTGGGTGCTCCATCTGAAACTCCAAAATGTACCTCTCCATACCGCACCGCGCTATAGGCCGTATCTTACCATGTTGTCCGGATTTATCCCCGCGTCCTTGAATGGACATTCTCCACTCGTAGCATGCATTGGGCACTCCGACATGGTAATTTCTGAAGAAAAACAGCTTCTCGAGAAAGATGCGAGCCCTTCAACAGATGTATTCGGTAGAACGTATCATCAGATCACAAAACGAAACCGCACTTTCACACAGTCTTTTCAATTTTGCTCCAGAGCATTCCACGTGAGCAACCACGCTCGGAACTACAAGCAGTGCACCTCTCTTGCTTCACAAAATCCTTATTTACGCAATATATGATACATTAGAGGGCACATGCGCGCAGAGCCGGTGCACCCTCCGCTACGGGCATGCGGTCAAATATCGGCGTCGGATTGGATTGTGTTGGATATAAGGTATGGTGACAGTTCTCAAGCACAAACGTAAATGTTTTTTTCCGTGTTTTTTTTTCTTCCAAAAATGCAGAACCGTCTGCACAACATTCTTTCAGCTCAATTTTTCTCGGAAAATTACTTATTTGAACCGTTAGGCAGCGCCCCCTTACTGTACAGTTTATTTTTTGTTTACTTCTAATTCCAGACTGTTTGTCGATATTTGGATGTGGTATCCTTCGTTTAGGATACCTTCCCTGTTTCAAAAGAGACCAAGCGGATCTGAACCTTCTGCTCTGTCCTCTTCATCGGTGATCATAACAAAGAAGGGGAGAAAAAACAAAAAAGAAAGTGTTCTTTTCACAAAAATAAAAACTAAAACGCAAAGTGACACCTTTACCAAGTATACACATTGGTAGCCGTGTCGATAGGCTTTGTTATTTACAACAGATAGGACCTCCCATGCATGTTAGCTGGAAACGTGCTCTCCCACCCTTTCTAACTTATCTTCACCATGTTTACGTGCTTGACACTGGTTAAGTAAACGCGTCCTGTTCATGCCTCATTCTCACTTGTCAGAAGAGCCTGAGCTGTAAAATAACAACTTTATTAAAATCAGTCTGTGATCTTGAGTCCCCATATACTGGACCTGCAAGACCTAGTTGTAGGGCGAGCCACAGTTGAGAAGATATACTTGTTGATGTCGATATGTGGGAGGCTGTTGCGCAGTGTGTGCAGTGCAGCATCTGTCAACACACAGAAGAGTTCCAGGTTCTGCAAGGACTCCACCCTGGACAGCATTCTGAAAGGAGTATATCCAGCTGATGGACAAATCACGGGGGCTCATACTTACAGCCTTACGTTTTCAAGAAATATTTTTTTCTGAATTCGGGGGGTAAAAGTCAGGTAAATAAATGTGATAATAATAAAAATAATAAACATGTGATCTAAATTCACGTGGATACAGGTGGAAAAACGTTCAGCATGCTAAATTCGGGAGGAAATCGGGCTCATTTACTCAAGCTAACTGTACAGAGGGTGACGTAACTGCTTTTGCTGCCAAACAAGTTTGTGCGGAATCCCACAGACATCTCAGTGAGGGCAATTTGCTGGGTGGAAATCAGGTTTCACCCTAAAGAGGCAACCTTCAATTTGGGGCGCAAATTCGGGGAAGAATCGGGTTAAACCCTAAAACTTCAGGCTCTACTTATACTGTATAGCTGTGAAAGATAGGCATATGCTCTGTCAATACTGTACACACACAATTCCTTAGCTTGCAGTCAACAACAGTTGTTCATATCTATCTCGAACTACATACAGGTAGGCGGCTGGCGGGATGTTGTAGCAACGGCTGACATGTAGGTGGGCCAGATGGTCAAGGTTGGTCGCTATGGCCTCTACGGCTGCTCCGCTCACTCGTGAACTGTCACTTATGTCCAGCTCCTGCAGCAGGAGGCAGCGCTCCACGAGACGCGACACATCTGAAACGTGCAGACGCCTGTAGGTCCCCGCTGCGGCGTTCCACACCACTTACGAGAGTCCGAGAGGGAGGACCGGCACCCGGCCAGGTTGATCCTGAGCAGGCCCGGTGCCACGTTGTCCACCAGGGCAGACAAAGCCTCGGCAGTCAGGTGGGTCCAGGCCAGGTTCCAGCAACGCAACCTGGTGGAAAAAAGACGTTGCCATACGGGGGCTGTGCTGTATACAGGGTGTCCCAGCTAACGGTGAACATATTTTTTAAAAATATATATAACACTTTTTCCAAGATGAAATCAATTGCAATATAGCAGATGCTGAAGGGCACCCCCTAGGAGGGCATTAGCAAAGTCCAAAGGCAATGTCTTAATTAACTTTCATTGATTAACTATTTAATTATAAAAGCTACAAAGTTGTCCCAATGAGAACATCTGTTCCTTTCGGTCACCTGATATTGTAGCCGTTTTCAGAACAAAAATCCGTTCGATAGATTGTACAACTTTGTAGCTTTTTATAAGATACATAGCACTTGATCCCTCTTGGACTACCGCCCATGGTGTCGAAAATCCCACGCGAAACGGTGGCGTACTTGACGGAATACATGACAGGAGCAGATGCCGGATGTGGAGAGTATGCAGGAATTTCCTCTCTGAAAAATCAGAGAACGCTGGCGCCCTAACAACCAATCAGGACGTGACCTCGAGTAAAGCTATGCCACGGCCATGTGGGCATCTCATAGAGTTACGGGGCACAGCACCTTTCCTCCTCCAAGAGCTGCGCTCTCACTCTCCGCTGAGGGAGTGACGTTACGCCGCCAGTACCGCGGAAGCAGAGCCGATCTTTAAAATTTGTTTATTTAGTATCTAAGCACTTTTCGGAAGTAAAAATTAGCCGGGTAGTTTGTCGGCCGATGCCAAACACAGTGGTATTGGTTTCATAGATGGGTCTTCGTGTACGACTGTTCCTTTAATGTAGCTTAATGTGCCATCACAGACCAAATTTTGTGCCTTCAGGATCCTACCTAACCGCATAATGCTTACTGACAGCATTTAATAGCTCGTGTGCCGAACATTTGAGCGAAGCTGATTTCAACATGAAACAAAATATACTGCAGTTTTTTTTTTTAAGTTTTAAGTGGAATAGATGTGCTTTCTTTTGCCACTATGAATGCATATACGTCTTATTATAACACTTTTTTTTTTGTCAGAGAAAAGGTAAAGCAGAGAAGATCAATTTATCCTACCTATGGCATGCACGAGCGATGTCGCTGACGCCTACTGCTGTCACACCGTTGCACATGGACATGTTCAGGCTGTCCAGGTTCTTATTGTTTGAGAGAAGCTGGCACACTTGGTCGTCCACTGTGCAGTGCTCCAGACTTAATTTCCGCAGCTGAGTGCATGCAGCGAACACCTGCTTGAGGGTGCACACCGTTATCACCGCCATGCTCAAGTCCAAGTACTGGAGCTTGCTCGACACAGAATCTTCTTCACATGCTGGGCCCCTCACCTGCGAGCCGTATTAATAATTAATACGAAACCAGCTTGAAGTTATTATACTGCTGTACGCCCTATTACCATTACCTCTGCCATTGCCAGCTTCATTGCCACGACTCCTCTGCGAAGAACGATGCCCAGGACACCGGGACCAATGTGCTTCTTGCCGAGATCCAGTTTTCTCCAGAGGCTCTCGTCCAACCTGTGAGGGGGCGCACGAAGCTCAAACATGGGCCATTCACACCAGAGTGTGCTTACGCCAGCCGCATCCACCGCTTGCAGACGGCAGCACACCTGGCCAGCACTGGTTTGGGCAGCCACTTGAACACTTCCAAGATGGTCTCGTCCGACAAGTCCGAGAAGTGGTCTGCACTGTCAAGTGTCACCCATCGGGAAATCGATGCCACTCTAAAACGCACCTTTTGTGTCAGACAGGTCCCGTTTGTTTCTCTTGTAAAGCACAAAATCGCTCGACTTCCACAGTTCGGGTTGCTTGCGGACCTGTAATTATTCACCAAGCTAGCCATTAGAATTTAAAAAAAGGAAGAAAAACACTTCGTTGAAATGATCGTGTCAACTGGAGACACACATACAAGGTGCTCACCTTCGGACGCTTACAAGGTGGTTTGTCATCCGGTAGGTAGGCAACTCCCATGTCTTCCAAAATGTCGCTCGCACAGTTTGATACATCAGTCATTACCCTCTTCAAGACATCCTTGCGTTTTCTGCACGGACTGTTCGAATCGTACATGTAAAGGCCAGTTAAAGCAAGCCGTTGAGACTCTGTAGCCGGAATATAAACGTGTCAACTGCTTTTGAGGAGACCATTTTCACTGTTCCACAATTTTCTCCGACACCTTTGTTCACACATGCGGGAGAACTGATGAACGCTGAAGGACGCGGGCATGCGATTTCACAGCTCGTTATCCTTCCTCGAAATGTCTGGTACATCCCTTATAAAAACAAGAGCAGCAATGCAACGTCGGTGGGACATTGAAGCGACTGATTCTTAGTAGGAGGTGCCTCGACGTGTCCTCCATTCCTTTACCGATGTAAAAGAAACAAGCAAAAGGGAACGACGGCCAATGATTCCAATCATGTCAAAAGCATGCAATGAAATGTTCACTCCTGATCAGCACTCACCTGCTGGAAGGGATGTTTTCGCAAGTTTGTCGTTTATCCATGATGCGCGCGGTATCTTTCATGTTTCCGCGCCAAGTTGGCTGGCAGTAAACTTTGGATTGGATTGTCTATGTTCCGCCGTAAGATCAAGATTTGCCACAGGGGAGATTTCGGATGAACGCTCAACAAATTTGCATTGCAGCCACAAGTATTATCTTACAGGTGAGTGCATGTGAGTGCAGCGTACGTAGTATAAGCATGGAACGCACTGCCGACGGTACTTGGTATTTACAAGGGAAGGGAACTCTGAAATTCGTCGAATCCGTCGGCGTGGGATGGGTGGGTCAGGTAGTTGCTCGCAATCGCAAGTCCGTTCACCCCTCACCATGTTGCTTCAAACAAGATGACGTAGATGATGATATTGCTTTAATATCGCGTCTTTCTTTCAACCACATCGAGCCATTATGTATTATTTACCTACGACTTCAAAAATTGTTTCGCTAATATCGCCATTACAGGGTTTGACGCGACACTGTGCGTCAATTTTCGTCACTAAGTAAAGTAAAATGGCCGAGGTTGGTACCCATATTTTGTAAATAAATGCCCATTCGCCCTTAATTTGCATTGGTATACTCGGCTTGCAGACGCAAAAATTTGAAGTTGTAATTGTTTGCAGTTAAAATAATTCGCATGTTGTCGCTGCTTGTAAATCAGGTTGTTTGAAGTGGAGCCAATGTCTCGCGCCTTTTTCGCTTGTCTGTCATGATCACAGTATATCTTTAATTTAGAAAGACGTAGATCGGGTTGCAGAGGTGGCGCAATTGAGCGAGTACTTACAAATAAGTTTAAGATATAATACGTCTTTGCCTGACACTTCGAAGTTGCCCTTTGTTGTTTACCCATTACTCCCATTTTTCTTCCCAGCACAGTGCAAGCGATGGATCTGCTGGTAAGAATACATCAAATTACTCACTAGCGGGTGCCCAGCTTTTGGACATTTGACATTAACAGGACAAACCTTGGGCTTTATCAATGAAATGTAAATTTAGTAAACAATAAAATTCCTTTAGTTTCTAAAGTGTATGAAAGACGAAAGCGCATTCAGATCGACTTACTTCCGGTGATACAAAAACAAAACATGTTAGAGCCCATGCTCTAGTTTGTTTATGAAAATGAGAAAAAATGGAAAAGGCCTGTGTGTTGTTGGGTAACGACAGGATAAAACAACTGGCAACAGCTAAAAACAGCTGGAGCAACAGTTGCAATACTACACAGGAAACGCCTAATCTAATGTATTGTCCCTTGTCAGACAGTGACCAAGACTTCGATCCGTCAGCAGAAATGTTGGTAGATGAGTACGACGACGAGAAAACCTTAGACGAAGAGGAGGCTCTGTCGAGCGACATCAGCGTGGAAAAAGAACTAGACACATTGCAAAGAGTGAGTTTGTTACCTTTTACTGTTTTTACCGTAGCTTCTTTTAATTGCTCACTTTTTAGAATGCCATTTCGTATGCTTTAGACGTTTGGTGGAGCAGACCCAACAAGGGCTTGGACCCTTGGTTAAGCTCACTTGCAAGCTCTAATGGTTGCTTTGACATTGTGGGATGTTCAGATTGTAGTTAATTGAAACAAATAATTAGTTTTTTTTTTCTTGCCACTATCAATGCAAATACAGAGTAAGATGATGTACACTAAATTTTTATTCGTTCTGCAGTTACTGACTGACAATTCGGACTTTTACAATTTTGCGGACAAAACTGTTGGCACTATCAAACACCAACTGAACTAATGTACTATTTCCATGTCCAATAATTCTCTCAAAGAAACTATTTCCATGTCCAATAATTCTGACTTCTCAAAGTAACACAAGCTTGATTATTCATTGAGCCTGAAGTTTTAGGGTTCAACCCGTTTCTTCCCCGAATTGAAGGTTGCCTCTTTAGGGCGAAACCCGATTTTTACCCGGCAAATTGCCTACACTGAAATCGCTGTACGAATGCACACTAGCTTGTTTGACAGCAGATGCAATTTCATCACCGTTTGCACCAAACCAGTACAGTTCGTTTGAGTAATAGAGCCTGATTTCTCCCCAAATTTAGCGTACCAGAAGCTTTTTCCACCCAAATTCGCATGAATTTAGAGCACATGTTGATTTCCCTGATTTTTACCCCCCGAATTGGGGAAAAAAAAAATCTCTCGGAAACTTCAGGCTCTGATTATTCATACTCATTTCGCTTCAGACCTGGATAGCTTTTTGCGATTTACCGTCTCCCAAGCGCCAGAAATATGGCAGAAAAATGTACTCCTGCGGCCAATATTTACAACACAAAGTACCGCTTTTACAACGCAAGGGCGATTCCCGACATGACGAATGCGTGGAAGCGAGGAAGGCAGAGCATATATGTGCGTAACCAAGATACCAAAATGGAACGCTCAGTTTCAGACACGTTGCAAGAACTTAATATTTGAATACGCGCGTCTTCGACTACGAATATCTTTCTGTATCGGAAAAAACAGAGATGACTTCAAGTGAGGATGTCGATGATGTCACTACTGTACACTCGTTTAGTAGAGGCGAAGACTCAAAGCCATCGACGATAGAGTCACGTGACATCGCCGTTCGACACTTCAGCAGTGGTAGCGTCAACGTCGTCTTTGGTACCGGCAACATAAGGAAAAAAAAAACAAAATGGTGAAAATGACGGCAACAACGAGGATGTCGTCGATGCACATGACTGATGCACATGACTGCACTGATATCAGAGCAGAGTTCGGAAAGCTCACGTCACAAAAGGGCGCACACCATGTCGTCTTCCAGGGGCACTCTGTTCAACATCCTCCCTTTTCCGTATGCTTGGAGGGCCACTCGGTGAAATTCGCAACAATACGTTGTTGCGAGTTTGAGCGAAGAAATTCTTTTAAGTCACTTTGAACGTTCTGAGTGAAAGCTTTTGAAATAAAGTGGATTTATGCCCATCACTAAATATTCTAACCGATTTTATGGTTCCTACAAGTCTGAAAAATCAGTCTGCGACCGTACTAGTACTTTAGTTCCGTTTTAGCCTGTGCTTAATTTCCAGGGTTTTAACATCACAGTCATGCTTAATGCAGGAGGGAGATATGCCCCTCGACCAGCTTCTAGCCACGTTTGGCAATAGGGATACTGAGGAGGACGACGAGGAAGAGGATGATGATGATGATGAGGATGATGACGATGATGACACAAGCGAATCCTCAGAGACCCCCTCGCCGCCTCCTCCTCCGAGGAAGGAACATCCTTCTACCACACACTTGCTGAGATGTACGTATTGTACCATTTTTTCCTGTAACATGTTTCTAGCACACTGTTCGTTGCAGTCCTCAGAAGGTTGACGACGTTTTATACAGCGGGTCACGCAGGCGCTACGTTATCTGTCTCATATTTTCTGTAAAAAGAGTACCCGAGCAAGTATTTAGTGAAACCATAAAAAACAAAACAGAAAAAACACTGTTTCGAGCCGAATTGTTGGTTGCAGAAGGTTTTGCATGTGTATGTTTTTTTTTTTTTTTCTGCAGCGGTCTCTCATGCAAGCGAAACCTCGGACTCAGATTCGGACTTGATGGTGGAGGAGTACTGGAGAAGGGTGAGGGTACAGCTTTTTCCACAAACGCGTTCATTTCAAAGCAATTCTTTTTTGTTCCCTCCCATTTCTCTCAGAATGACAAGCTGAGCGACCTCTTGGGGCCTGCCTACTCCAAAGTGCCTCACCAGGTAACTGTCATTAATAGACCCTGAAGTTTTAGGGTTAAACCCGATTTCCCCCCGAATTTGCTACCTGAATCGAAGGTCACCGGTTTAGGGTTAAACCCGATTTCTACCCGCAAAACTGCACCTAAGCTAGGCACCTCACGGCAATGACATACTAATTTTTCACAAAATACACGGTTGATCTCAACGTCTGATACTCTGGATAGGCTGTACAACGAACGTTTGTTCGACAATAGAGCCCGATTTATCCCCAAATTCAGTCTGTTCGTAATTTTTCTGCCCGAATTCGCAT
Organism: Ornithodoros turicata; assembly: GCF_037126465.1. Taxonomy (NCBI): domain Eukaryota; kingdom Metazoa; phylum Arthropoda; class Arachnida; order Ixodida; family Argasidae; genus Ornithodoros; species Ornithodoros turicata. Next base: position 9,507,022 of record NC_088204.1, read on the forward strand.
GAATTTTTGACATCAAGTGATTGACCTGAATTTTACCCCCCGAATTTTGAAAAAAATAAAACCCGAAATCTTCAGGGTCTAGTCATTAATAGTCTACTAGAATTTGTCTTTGCACAGAGTTTGGAGCAACCACATGACAAAATGTCTCTCCACTCACAAGCCAGCAGTAAGGGGGGCATTTGTCCACAGGCTCGTAGCACAACCTTGAAATGTTACCCTCCCCCCTTTTCAGGAGGGGGTGGGGGACCAATGAGGCTGTTCCACGAGCAGTACGGGAGAGGGGGAAACTGGGTAGCTGCGGAGACAGCCGACCCGCTTGCGTAGCGTGTTATCGAGGTGAAACTGACCAGAAATGTCTTTCAGACTATACAGGTGGGATCCGAGTACCAGGCGACCATTCCCGTGGGGCTCTGTAAATACGACGACGCTCCAGGTCAGTAAGCTTGTTGGTCCATCGGGAAGTTCATACGATCACAGGATAAGAAGCATTTGACAAATGTAACAATCTCCGGCCTCCTCGTGCTTTCCGTTTTTTTTTTTTTTAACGAAAATCTGGTTTCATTTCAGGGTCTTTAAAATACGGTAAAATCGTGGAAAATAATAATTAGATTACTAACTAGAGATTATTAACTAGAGATTAATAAATTAGAGCCTGAAGTTCTAGGGTTTAATCCGTTTCTTCCCCGAATTGAAGGTTCCCTCTTTAGGGTGAAACCCGATTTTTGCCCAGCAAATTCCCCTCACTGGGATGTCTGTAGGAATGCACTAACATACTTGTTTGGCAGCAAATGCAGTTACATCATTGTTTGTACCAAGCCAGTACCGTTAGTTTGAGTAACTGAGCCAGATTTCTCCCCGAATTTAGCATACTGGACGTTTTTCCACCCGAATTCGCAGGAATTTAGAGCACATGTTTATTTACCCGATTTTTACCCCCCAAATTTAGAAAAAAATATTTCCTGAAAACGTCAGGCTCTAAAAATAATGATTAGCTTTCTCCGGTTCTGGTATTTGCAGCTAAATTTCCACTTCGGCGAGTTCGTGTTTCAAGGGTTTTACTCTGAGTGACGATGATACAAATCTGATGCGTAAAAATGGGCTTTACCGCAAAACAAAAAGACTAATTATTGATCGCAGTACCACCGCTCTTGATCCCTGATGTAAACGTGGCTTTCACCAGGGATGCATTTTTAAGTGGCTTCCGAAAAAAAAACAACTTTGTAGCATATGAAAACGAAGACCGTCTTCTCTGGGACCCGAGCAAACTGTCCGACAGCCAAGTGGAGGAGTACTTGGCCACAGCGCAGGACCCACCCAACAACGCAATCCTAGGAATAAACTCGTTGCAGCACGGAAACGATATCAGGGACGACGAACAAGTGAGCTGGGCCGACCCACTGCCCTTGACCAGCTTTGTATTGCGGCCAAATTTTTACAGGCACTCTACCTCCTGTTACAATGTGGCCACAACGTGGAGGAAGCGCTGAGGAGGAGAAGAATGAATCCCTCGGCACCCTCAGGTGCAGACCTTAAGTCATCAAAAAGTTAGGCTCTCCGGTGATACACACACGATACACACACACACACTATACGGGTTCATACATCGCATTTAACGATCAAGCTTTCGCTCTGCAACAGTGTGAATAAAAGTCATCTTTTACACGACAAACATCTTAACCAGATTTACATGGCATAGGCAGCATATCCCTGACTTTAGGGTTAAGACAACAGGGGCAAAAAAAAAAAATCGTGTACAACACATTGGAGCACTTCAGTGCGCATTTCAATTAGCTGATTCTCTGCCAATTCGAATTGACAAGAACGGCAAGAAGGACGTTGTAGAAAGTTTTCGGCCACACGTAATGCTGCAGACTCATCCAGTGGCATATTACTGGGGGAAAAGAACGTCTAGTAATGCAAGATACTGTAGCATTTATGACACAGCAATCTACACTTTGCACTTTTAGGACATTTTTCACTTCCAGTTCATGAGCACAAACAGCCTTGCTTCCTAGTTAAAATTTTTGCACAAATAAAAGCACTCGGTATTTAATTATTCGGGATAAAAATATTTAAATTTGTGTGCCAAAATTTACTGTTGGCACACACACGCAGAGATGAGCCTCTGGTCAGAGGAGGAGTGCCGGAGCTTTGAAAGCGGCCTTCGGCTGTACGGCAAGAACTTCCACCTCATCCAGTTGCACAAGGTATCGTACGGGGTTGCCCATCCGCAGAGGGTTTCAGGGCCGCGTGTCCTCCTTCCGCAGGTGCGGACCCGGTCTGTCGGCGAACTGGTCCACTTCTACTACCTGTGGAAGAAGACTGAACGGCATGACATCTTCTCCAGCAAAGTGTGGCTGGAGAAAAAGAAGTACAACCTACATCCCGGCACAACGTGAGTTCTTTGAACGGCACTCATTCGGTGTGACTCAGTCGTACTAGCGAGATACCATTCTTCCTCAGGGATTACATGGACAGATTCTTAGACGATCAAGACAACGCCCAGCAGTGTGACGAAGTCAAGCGTCCCCGCCTCCTCACCCGCCACGAGAACGGCGTCCCGACAACGTGGTCCCAAGAGGACGGTAAGATTGCACCGGCCGTGACGTCGCCGGAGACTGTTAACCGTGCCGACGAGTGACCAATGCTACTGACATACAAAGGGACCAAAGAGGTCAAGTGCCTTCTTTCAACCTGTACTCGCCTACAGTATAGTGATGTTTAGAAAGATGCCTGCCTATACAAATCAAACTGGCATTTCTCTGTGCAGGTCACCTGTTCACTGTGAATAATCATTATGTACAAAGGCATATTTATTGGTGGCCCATCATTAAAAATCTTGTACACATCATCGGAGTATGTTCCTTGTACGCTTCACTTTTGAAACTGCCTTGGAAGGAAACAGGCGGTTTGAATGATCCTTAGAGCCTGAAGTTTTAGGGTTTTACCCGATTCTTCCCCGAATTTGCACCACGAATTGAAGGTTGCCTCTCTAGGGTGAAGCCCGATTTTTACCCGGCAAACTGCCATCACTGGGATGTCTGTAGGATTGCACTAACTTACTTGTTTGGCAGAAAAATGCAGTTAAATCACCATTTGTACCAAACCGCTACAATTAGTTTGAATAACTGAGCCCGATTTCTCCCCATATTTAGCGTACTAGAAGTTTTTTCACCCGAATTTGCATGAATTTAGTGCACATGTTTATTTACCCAATTTTTACCCCCCGAATGTAGGAAAAAATATTTCCCGAAAACTTCAGGCTCTAATGATCCTGTGTCGATTGATGTGACGAAACTGCTGTAACGAGCCAGTTGTGGACAGAAAAATCAGTCAAAAATGAAAGAAGCAAGAGATGAAACAAAATTTTCTATCCATGCATTCCTGATGCATACTACCCTACGCATTTGTTAATTTATTCAAGTAATCCGCGATTTAGTGCAAGTTACTGGCCAGTGCTCCGATCATATTTTGAATCTGCGAGACACCGTAAGAGATTGTTGATTTTGCTGCAGTATTTTGTGCAACACACACTTCATTCTAGTGCCACGCCAAGTTAGGAAGCAACTGTTATGGGGCTCAAACGTTTTCCATTTATGATACATTCCCCCCCCCAATACTGAATTCCCCCCCCCCCAAATACTGAAAAAAAAAAGTATTATTAGGGTTGCACAGTACTTTTGGAACAAGTGTTGCATGGGAAACAATCAGCTCTTGATAACGATTATAGACTGATCTGTTCGTGTAATCGTTTGAAGAAAGATGTGATATGGTGACACTGCCATCACATCACACATCACAGTGACAACCGAAAGGGATCAGCAGTGGAAAACAAGTGCAAAAATTGGCAACACAGGGAGATGGGCAGACTAGTCCATGGAGTGCTAGTCCATGTCCGCCCGTCTCCCGGTGTTTCTTTTTTGCACTCTTTTCACTCCAAGTGGGTAAACAACCAACTTGTGTATCACCGAAATGTCATTTTTAAATAGCCCCTTTTTAAAGATGTACTAAACATTTATAGAGCTGGAAACGAGGGTTCATTAAGGACTCGTTCTGCTCTCCTGACTTGGTTATCCATATTTCGTGGGGTGGTTCAAACCATAGAAATCATAAGGAGAGAGGCTAGAAGAAAAGGTGGGAGAGAGAGAGTGATGGGGGAGAGCAAAGGAGTTGTAGGGAGGCAAGGCCCTCTCCCAATGTCCGGAGACACTGTAACGCGCTAGGCCTACTGCATCGATCATGGCGGCTCGCGTGTTGAGATGCCCCCTCACTGGCTCAGTTTGTAGTTATTATGAGAGTTCTACGGTTCAAGCATGCCTTGTTTGACCAGTTTTGTTTATAAATGGCCCTATACTAAAAAAATATAATGAACATTTATAAAACTGGAAGTGAGCGTTTATCAAGGATGCCTTCTGTTCGAATATACTTGTACAAATACTCACGTTTACAAGATTGCACTCCGTAAGTAGTTGGCAATACAAAGTGACTGGTTGAAAAGGGAGTCGAGAGGAGCCCACACAGTGCTGTGCACTTGGCAGAGGCCATGCAAGCTGTCACACAGTAGGGGCTCCGAGGCAATGGTATCTGCATGAATCTGTGGAAAACAGCCACACAATAGAAATGCAAACTCTCCCTCCCATTATGGAAATAGTATGGCAGTCCCTATGTATAACTGAAATGGAAATTCAATTGCAATTTGTTACGGCTACATGCACACAACACACAAAAAAAGACAACCCTCAGACATGCAGAAACTGAAAATGCAAACAATGAAACTTTAGCACACACCTCCATCTCCAAATTACAGTCGCTGACCGATAATTCGGACACACACAAAAAAATCGGAATTTTTCGGACAAAACTGTTGGCGCTGTCAAACGCCCCATAGGACCAATGTACGTAGTAGTTCCGCATACAATAATTCGGACCGTTCTTCGGAAAATGCGCTCGATTAATCCTACTCATCTCGCTTAAAACCTGCATGGTTTTTGGATGTCTGTAGGAATGCACTACCTTACTTGTTTAGCAGCAAATGCTGTTACATCACCGTTTGTACCAAACCATTACAGTTACTTTGTGTAACTGAGCCCGATCCCCCCCCCCCCCCCCCCCGAATTTAGCCTACTGGAAGTTTTTTTCACCCGAATTCGCACGAATTTAGTGCGCACGTTTATTTACCCGATTTTTACCCACCCGCCCACCCCGAATTTAGAAAAACATATTTCCCGAAAACTTCAGGCTATACTGATAATTGGGACTAACTTCGTGGCTCCTAGAAGTCTGAAAAGTCGTTCGGTGACCGTACAACTTCTCGTGAGAACTTTTTAGGGGAGAGGCTCACCTTGAGGAAGAGGGCCACGTACGACTCGAGTAGTTCGAAGTCCCTGCACGTCTGAAGCCCTTCTCGCATCGCATCCATGAAATTTAACATGACGTGCACCCCAAGTGATCGAATCTCAAAGTCAAGGTTGGATGGGCCCATCTCTCGCAGTTTCTCCAGAACTGCATAATCTGCAAGTGAAGGGGGGGGTGTGACACACAGTCACAACTACAGACGCCCACTCACAGTCTTTGGAATTGAGTAGATTCCCCAAGAGAGATTGGTCCGTGAAGCTGTAGGACACCATCCTGCTTTCTGGCTGTAGAACATCAATGGTGAGCGTTTAATAACTTATGAAACCATGGTGCACTGAAGGAACTTGTGCGAAACTTTATGTGAAATCGCTGCAGATGTTGATCATCTTCCGGAGGAATGGGAAAGAAAATGGAGAAAAACTAGGACGCTACATTATGGACGCCACGTTTGAAGAAAACGATAAAGCAGAAAATGTAGATCCGTTCAACGCTAACGCAATAATTCTAACCGGCTTCAAAAGTAATGTGTTGCTTTTCATAAGCAGCAGTATAAATCTTACAATAAACCTGTGACGATTTGAAACTGACACAGATTGAAAAATTCAGGAAAGGAATTTTTGCAGGAAACTAACGTTCCGAAAAGTACCACCATTAACGGACTCACGTTTTCAGGCAGTGCAAACTTGGGTTCGAGGCCGGTCACTGTTGGGATGAAGAAAGGTGCCGATTTTGGCAACTTCTTAGCGGCTTCCCTGGGTTTGTTCCTTCGCTGCAAGTACAAGCAGTCAAACGTTCAGCCCACCATGTGGGAATAAAGAGTGCATGATGCAACGCTTTTATGCACAGATTAGATACATGTTATGTGGAATACATATCCCCCTTTTTGGAGCCAATTTATACCACGGGAGGAAAGCCTTTCTCAACTGTACTCACCTTCACCACATCTATGTTCAAGATGTTCTGCCATCGAGACTGTGGAAGGAGGGAAAGGGTAACCAGACCACAGAGAGCTTCCACTTCTGCATCTTCTGTATTCTCTGTGATGTCTTCTTGTTCTGTTCCAAAGCACACAATAGCGGAGGAACATGACGCGTTTTAAATTTAAAAAATATGATGGACACCTAAAACCCAAAGCACGGTCTTGGTTCTGGGAAAATTATTTTGGGCCCCCAAAATAGCTTTGGTAGTGCTTTGGTACTGTCCTCAATGCTGCTCATGCGTAGGGCACTGGCAAAGCTACTGGGGACAGCACTGAGGAATTTCCTGGACGTTCATTCAGGTGGGCCCAGGACCGTCAAGCGCAATCTTAATGATAACAGAAATTCTTGCAGCACCCCCGCTGCTGACTGATAGGCAGACACATGGGTTGATACATGCCACTAAACATTCGGCTCAAATATACGTTCTAATGCACATTAAAGGCCATTACCTAAATTTTTGGCTAATCTAAATCTCAATTCTAGCAATAAAGAAAAAAAAAACTGCCTCACCTGGCATTGTGTTGGTAGGTAACTCTGTCATCTTCGGAGAATATCCTTCCGGAAGAGGTGCTAACGTCACCCTGGAGTAGAGCGTGGCATTCGACCACAAGTAAACACCCAGGTCATCTATGTGACACGTTGCCAAGTATTCACCCGACGGGGACAGGTGCAGGCTGGTGCAGGGAGATGGAACTTGGAAGCAGTCCACCAAGCTGTATGAAAACAAGAGTATCCTTCATGAAGTGCCAAAAAATTGTGGCTGACCCCTGCGTGCAACCACACGAAAAACCAGGAAAATGTCTGCTTTTTTCGTCTTCAAGGACTAAGCCTCAACTTGCTTGCTTTCACCCTAATTTAATTCGTAATTAAATTAATGAGAGAAAAGGATAGTTTACTTAAATCGATAGAAAACAGTTTAAAATCTAACAAAAACTAGCTTATTACCAAAGTGAACAATATTTTAGAGCGTAACAAGGAACTTGAGAAAGAGTTAGAAAAAACTTATTTAGCTAGTTTAGATTTAAGTATAGAGCAAACTCAAAAGCAAGCTGAACTTTACTCATATATAAAAAAAAAAGAAAAAAAAAAGGAAAGAGAGAGAGAGAGCTTTTCACATTTCAGGTGCCAAGCTGCTGTGCTGAAAAATTTGCACCTTTGCAAGCTCATTTACGGGCTTCACCTTGAGTGACGATGATGTAAGGTGAGGGGTAAAAACGGGTTTCACCAATTTAATCCTCAAACGCAAGGCTCTATTTACAGAGGGTTCCGGCTTAGTTGTGTCAATACTCCAACACTGTCAGCAACTATACAATTACGATTGTAAGTACGACTGTGTGCTGGTAACAGCGACATATACAAACAGAATGCAGTCTCAGACGACAACTTTGAATGCACTGCAACTAAAGGTGCCACAGGTTTAAATTTGGACTGTAGCACTTCCTCCACTCAGTTTGTTTGGCTACTAAAGCAGGCAAAAACAAATAGGACACATTCCAAATTGCACATCAGTAGTGCAGTACGCGCACGCTTTGCTGATCAAATATGATAAAAGTGTCTTCCAGTGCTTGCGCGACCCAGGAATGGTTTTTTATGCGCAAAAATCTTGCGAAAAATTTACTTACCATCCAGAGGGCAGGTCCCAGGTCTGGATCAGGGCATCCATCGAAGCAGTCACCAGCCATCGAGCGTCAGGGCTCAGTGCCTAAACGGGCTTGCGTTTACTACACACATCACGGTGAGGAGTTTCCACTCACCATGTCGGTGATGCGACTCGTGGCAAACTTCCTCACCACCCGCTGCAGTTCGACGTCGACGACAAGCACCGAGAAATCGTCCGTGGCTACGGCCAGCATACCACTGCACCACATTGCAATCACTGTTGTTGCACTCATCAAAAGCTATCTTTCCTATACCTTTCTCTGTGCAATTCCATCTTTGCAACCCCACTACTCAGCTGCAATTCTCCGATGGAGGTGCCCTCTTTGAAAAGCCAGAACTTGAGCCGTCCATCTCCACCGCCGGTCACCAGCGTCTGGTTCAGGGAGTCAGAGGCATTGCCCCGCACAGCGCCCTCGTGTGCTGAAAGATTACGTCCGTTACCGTTGCCACGGCGACCACCTTCTCCGGTACTCACCGGGATTGCCGTACGTCATCCGATGCAGACCCGACTGGATGTTGTACCTGTCCACCTCTCCAGAGCTGTAGCCAACTGTGACAAAGTTCCCGCAACAGCTGAGAGACACACACTGCAAACGTGCGTGAACATATAGGAACGCAATACACGAAAGTCGGCAAGAGCTCGTACCTTTGCCAAAACATCGGCCTGGCCCTTGAACCGGTCGTGCAGCAGTTTATGCTGGCCCATGCGGTCGCCTGTCCATGTGGTCACGGTGCCCAAATTACGGTGGCACGCGGCAATGCTATCCCATTCCTTTTCACGGGTTACCTCTGCAACCGTAGTTTTCGTTTCAGTCATCAACGTTCAATACGTTGAGCTTCAATTTCTATCCCTCTACATGACACACTAACTAGCTGCTAAATGGTCTGTGAAGCTGCTGCACTTTTTGACTCACAATCCCACAATGTACCTGTGTTCCTGTACTGGCACATACAAATGCCTGCCTCCCTACTTTTACCCCCTTTCCAGTTTTATTGTGGTGTTCTTAGGCCATTCAGCAAACTTCTGTGATGCTCTTGCAGCCTCAGTTCAGGTATGTTCTCATGTTTCTCCTAAACATCCTCAGGTTCCTAGCCATCGTACTCCACTAGTCATTTCATCTGTCCTTTCAGTAAATATTTCCTCAATGAAGAAAAATAGTTATATATATAAAAAAATTTGGAACCCGAGAAGGGGACAGAGGAGGGACGACGAGAACGTGTCGTGTCGTCCCTCCTCTGTCCCCTTCTCAGGTTCCAAATTTTTTCACCATGTACCAGCTGGCCTGCACCCTTGCCCTTTTGCCATATATATCAAAATTATACATTAAAATTAATGTAACTGAGTATAACTTCATTACTTTTCATAATGACTGCTCCAACTGTCACTAAGTTAATGTAACTATCACTTAATTCCTATTTTAATTGCCAAGGGACTTGCTTCATAAAGGGTTCTGCACAGCTGTGGCATTTTTCTTGGTTGAGTGCAATGCAGAACAAGCCCAATAAATATGTGGGAGTCTCTGCAGTACTAAACCAAGATTTTAAAAACTTGCACATCTCTAGAATTCCAAGAAAATAGCAGAACCGACCCACTGCAAAATCCACGATGGGCGGCATCTTCCCGAGGTCTCTGGCCACACCCAGTTTCTTGGCCTTTTTTCTGCTGAACGAAGCCTGCCCGAGATTCTTGTTCAAGTTGTCGCCAATAGTTGAGAAGGACCGCAAGGAACTATCCAGTCCTGTAAAAGTATTCCAAATGGCCCTCAGCACCAAAGCACACACACACACACACAAATAAAAATCCTGCACACCCACCTGCAGTGAGGAAGTCGGTGGCGCTACGGAACCTAACCTTGCATGGCGGAGCACTGTGGCCGCACTGCTGTTTCAGCAGTCGACCGCCCCCATCGGTCTCGTCAAAAATCCACACCTGCGACATAAGAAGGGAGCAATGTGTAACACTCAACTGTCCCACAAGTCCTGTATTTCTGCAATTCTACGGTGCACCTCTTGCTTTCATGAAAACTTAGCCTCGAAATGGCAGGTGCACTACAACCGAAAGACGCACTAGCAATTTTGGTGTCATTGCCATCAGAAGATGAGGATATATCCAGGATTTATCCCTTACATGTTAGGAAACCTGAGAATTCATTGGAGATGGCCTAACTTCATTATTTGCTCGCGTATTGGATGCACTTGCATACTGAAAGCAACCTCGACTTTAGTAGTAGTGTTCGACAGAACAGAAGAGGATTTGATTTGCCATTTCACCAAATATTCCCTTCCAGGAAGATTTCGTGCTATCTGCAGTCCAGCGTCCCGATCTACGTATTATGGCGGCTTACACACCAATGAGCATTCTTCAAATAACTGGGAATGCACAGGAAATGCTGCGAAAATCTGCGTCAATGCCGACACAAATTCGGCAGACTACGGCACCACGCGTACGTGCGCGTGGGCAACATTGTACGTCACCTTGAGTGAGTTATCGGGTGACGAGGTGACCAAAAGAGGTTCCTGCGGGAGGTAGTTAAGGCTTGTGACTGCTGCCTTGTGGGCACCGGTCAGCTGGCAATGGAGCTGCCTCTTCTCCAGATCCCACACAGAGATGTGGCCCAACTGACTCCCGACAGCCATGTGTGCAACGCCATCTGCATAAACTCCTCATCGTCAGACAGTTATTAGCCATACCATGTATTCACATGAGCAACATTCCCCAGAATATTCCAGCAGAACCGTCAGCAATATCGTGCAGCACAGCCACAAGATATTCCGTAGCAGACGACAGAAAAAGACACTGACGGTGTCATTTGCTAGGCGTGGAGTATGCCACTCCCTATATTCTGGCACTGCGTGAGTGCTAAACATAACACGGAGCGGAACTTCAGCTCCGTCGGCAGTTTTTGCTTTTTCTTCCGCTAGAATGTTCCGGTGAGAATGTTGCTCCTGTGAATACGCCGTTAAGCTCCAGCAATTCGAAGCAGACCCATTCGAAAGGAGATGGCCGTGACGGGGCCCCACTCTTGCGTGAACTTGAAAAGTGTTTCGTCAAATTTGAGGTTGTGTAACAGCACCCTGCCGTCGGAGAGGCCCACGGCCGCAATGTCCACTGCCGTAGACTGGGACAGAGCGGTTACGGCACAGTTCCAGCCGGGGAATGTGTAGAGATGCGTCCCCGTCTTGACATTCCACAGCTGCAGGGTCCCCTGTTTGCTCCCGAAGAGCACCTTGTTAATGTAAGTGAGAGGATGCAACACAGTCGTCACATGGAAGCTAAGGGCGTCAATGCTTAACTCCAGGTACACGTCTGCAAGAAACTACCGTGAGATTCGTACAGAGACATCTTGATCGCTCACCAGTGGTCTTGGTGTCCCACACAATAACACTGCCGCCTTCGTCGACTGACACCAAATGCTTTCCAAAAGGCAAGATTAGAAGGACGTTCTTTGCATGGCCCTTATAGGTGTTGACCAGCTGAAAACACAGGAGCATTCACGATGCTGCATCGCAGCCTGTCAACGTTCACAAACCTCCGTGCCTCGAAGCCAGGAGAAAATTTCACGACCGCAGCTCGAGTACACGAACGCCGAATCTCCAGCCAAGCATGTGATATCATCCTCGTGCGCTGGACCTGGGAAGGACGCGGTCCCGACGCTTTTATATTTGCACTTATACGTCGCACGTAAATAACTTACTTGCTGTAAGGAAGCTCAGCTTTTTACTCTGAAAGAAACAACCGTGTTACACTGGGTAGTCGCGTCAGCAAAGGAAAAGACATACGCTGTACGTATGAAAGCTCCTTCCAACCGATGTGATCACCAGATGCTCTTTTCTCCTGTGAATGTACCGCACCACTACAGGAAGGTGATTGCACACAAAGCCCAAAGACTTGTACGCGCAAAATATTCTACTGCTATCGGAAGCTGAAGGCATCGTGGCTGCAACGGCATGGAAGCAGAAGCATGCACGGATGTATCAACGTTGCATGGTGATGATGATGATATTGATGACGACGACCGGAAGCGTACTTTCCGCGAGGTGCTGGTCGACAAGTACGGGCGAAATAGCGGATAAACAATCGGCACATTTTAAAGAGATCTAAGCAGAGTGAGTACTTCGAATTTTCCTCTTACTCGAGAGTGAGCAGTGTGGCGGAATAGCAGGGTTCGCGGACCCGCAGCGGTTGCTCGTGCGTTCGAAAGCGACGTGTCCAGCCACCCGGTGCAGTTCGCGCACGAGAACCCCATTTATGTGGTTATAGGATGCGTACAGAATAATACCGTTTCAAAAATCGCTCGGTTAGGTTCGTTCAATAAATGGCTGTTTACGAGAACCTTTACACGGCACCAGATCCGTACGAAATTTGAATTTTCCCGTAATTACACGAATTGCTCCAATTGTTACATTTTTTAGTTCCTTGACTCGAGATCAGTTGCTTCGTGATTATTTTACGCTAATGTGTTCACGAGGTATTGCGTGGCCTTTCCCACGTTTTTTTTTTAAATCAATATTATTTCTTTTTACGCATACATAAATCGTCAAAATGTTCTCAGTTTGACGGAACGTAGTAAACGTTGTGTTGTATATATTGCAGAAGTGTATTAATGCTTTGGTGCGCAAAAGACTGCAGACGGAGGTTCAACAAAGAGAGGGAGGATATTGTGAACATTATATGTTGCAAAAATTAAATTGTATTGTATCAGTTGAGTTCGCAAGCGCTGGTTTGTTAACAATTGTCAAATTTTGTTATGTACTCTTTTTATGGACAAAGTTTTATGAAGTAAAGCACGAACTTAAATCACCCTACATTGAACATTTTTTCAGAAAATTTTATTGAACATGACGGTATACTCATGAAACTCGTCATACTTACGTTCCAACACATCTGACACTACAAAGCAAAACTGACAGGCCCAAATGATGGCAAAACAGCTGTGCTCCAGTGACAACAGTAGCAACAAGCCTTTGTATTTGAACATGGATGATTGTGCACTGAAGCCAACAGTTCTCGAATTCACCACAATTTTCTTTGAAGCTGCACTCCTCTATGTGCTTCTGACACTATACCACAAAAATAGCATCTTACATAACCATGTCAAGTGATTGCAAGTAATTAGCTTATACAATATTACAAAAATTTGCCATAAAAACTTATCGTTCATTGACATACCATGAGATGTTGTGAAACAGTGGTGTCTTCAGAAAACCAAGGTGGGCAATACTGTCGATTGTCCAACTAGTTACTTGATGTGACTAAAAAGGGTTGTGTACAGAAAAAACTATACACTTAAAAAAAGAAAGAAAAAAAAAACACTTTCCCATATAACTCCGCATCGTCTGGTTGCACAGACGTTACTGAAGAAACAGAGTGGTCCAAAAAAGCATAAGCTAAGTACATCTTAAATAAGGTCACTGGTATTTTTATTTTTTAAAAGCTATTTTGCTCAAGCAAATAATTATCAACCTCGCTGTTGTCGACCTGCATGTTGAGATGTGGCACATGTACGTACAGTCACAGGAGCGCGGTATCCATTTCCAAGACTCATTTGGTCAAAATAACGTCAAGTTGCTTGTTCTACACTGAACACCATGTTCACCATTTTGATTTCTGACCAACACTGAAAGTTTACGTGATTCTGCCCATTTAGTTCTGTGAAGGCAAGACATGCTTGGTGGACAATGCTAGTTTTCTGAGTTGATGAAACCTCATTTCTCAGAAGGAGAATGACCTTTCTAAGTGGTGTATTGATTTGATTTATAAGACTTATAGCCATTTATAAGACTTATAGGTGGCATATCGGTATGCAGAGGCTGACAGGTCACCCGTTTTCGTACTGTGGCTCTACATTTTGGCAAATGCTCATCCTCATCTTCCTCTCCCGCATCGTCACAGGGGAGGTTGGACGAGGTGCGGTGGATATACCTACCCCTGTCATCATACGTGGATTCTGTTCTAAGGGATGCTTTGTAATTGGGTCAACAGAGAGGGGGGGGGGGGAGCAGTTCGCAGAAGCAGCAGCGAACTCGCTGATAAGAAGCAAGAAGCGTGCAACCACACACGGCTACCGGATATTGCTCCTAACTGTTCGATCACGTGGTCATGTGAGTATAATCACATCGGAGCTCCGCAGCGTACGAAAGCGCGACCCGACGCATCTGAGCAATTATCGCGGTACATGACTTAGGATCCTGTAGTTACAACACGGATAACATCCCCCAACACAGGACACGCACGCACACAAAAAGTTATCGACGCGCTTCACCTTAGAAACACGCAAAACTTGGTTTCATCTGCTGAAAGTGCTGTCTGCTTCGACATCGTCTGCTTTTGAGCTAGTCGCCTCCCTATTGGACGACCGCCGCAGGGTTATCGTCACGAGAGAGGGAAAAAGAGAGAGGTGAAGGAGAAACATCTCGTTGACACAGATGGGCGACACAGCGCAATGCCTGGACCACGTAGAGTTCGAAAGAAGTCGTTCGTGTGAGAAATAAAAACTGCCCTTTTATTCAAAGCAGGGTTCGGACCAAATACAGTAAAAAAAAATTAAGAAAAAAAAAAAAAGAAAAAACGAAAGAAAGAAACACGCTCGAACATTCCAAGGCAAATTCACACTCAGTGTATAGAGTTTTTCGTTGTGGCCGAGCGGCGAAAATACAGCAACGTTATCGCAAAAACGCAGCGCATGACAGCAGCGCCCGCAATGTGTGGAAGCGCGGCGAGAGGTGGCGTCAGTTGCAATACACACAAAAAGCCTCCTTCCGCCGCCATCCGTGGACGCCATCATTCCACCATTTTTGCTAAGTGTACTCGAGCCACCTGCAGCCCACTTGTTCAGGGTAATGCGTACTATATTCCTATTGCCGTAAGCCACAAGGATAACCGCTTCCCACAGATCCGATTGGAGGGCACGCTAAAAACGCGAACTCTCCTTTCCCCGTAATTGCGGCTTCTCCTCATAGCCGCGGTGTTGGGAGGTGAAGCCATGTACTGCATGTTTTCGTAGTGTGCCGATTTTACGATGCGCGAGTACCGGAGCCGCCGTGACCCACTTTCATGATCGGACACTGTTGGACTTAACGAATTTTGCTTTCAGATGACCAGCGGCCAGGACCAGAAGTGGCAGAAGGATGCAACGGATCAAAACTTCGACTATATGTTTAAGATTTTAATTATAGGAAACAGCAGCGTCGGAAAAACTTCATTCCTGTTTCGCTATGCAGACGACTCGTTCACGTCTGCATTTGTGAGCACCGTTGGAATTGATTTTAAAGTTAAAACGGTTTTTAGGCACGACAAAAGAGTCAAGTTGCAAATTTGGGTGAGTGCAGACAGTGTGTGATGGAGGAAAGTGCCGTACAGCTTGCTTGTTTCAAAAGGATACTGCGGGACAGGAGCGCTACCGCACCATCACGACGGCCTACTACCGCGGTGCTATGGGATTCATCCTGATGTATGACGTTACCAATGAAGAATCCTTCAATAGTGTTCAAGACTGGTAAGTAAATAATAATCACTGGCTTCTGTTTGAAACATTTGTGACCAACTATTTATACGAAAGCTATCCTTTGTAACGTTTAATGGAACGGAATTTAATGGAAAACATTAAGGACGTTCCGTTAGGTTATGCACCTAATGGCCATCATCATCATGACTTTTGATGGGAAAGTCAGGAGTACAATACAGTGGAGTGGCCAAACTCTTACATAGTAGTGCATGTGGGAAAGGGAAAATGGAGTGAAATCTTCCTCCCCATGTAAGGTTCCTATAGAACCCCTCCCATGTTATTTTTCTGGCTTTGCTACTTGTACAATAGTAGAGAAATGCATGATCACAAGTAGATATTGAAAACAGTACTTAGAGCCAGGGGTTTGCATGGGGTCTTCATCTCAAGGACAGGGGGCGGTTGGAATTCCATTGGGGGGGGGGGGGGGGGGTTCTGACCCTCAAATCTGCTGGCTTTTTGGGCATTTCAGCAGCTATAGTTCTTTTTGGGGGAGGGATTTTGAGGTGCAGCGGCGTAGCAAGAAAATTATTTTTTGGAGGGGGCTGTGGGGATATTACATGAGGAGGAGGGTTTCCCTTCATTTCCCTCTCCCTAATGCACTACTAAAGCTACGATTTGGGGGAGGGGAGTTGGGACCCCCGAATCCCCCCCCCCCAAACACACACAGGCCACACCAATGGTGGGGTGTAGGGGTTGTAAGATACTTAGGGTGTGCTCATGAAAATCCCTGCTTAGAGCCTCATGGTGATGACAAACCCCAGTAAAACCCGGGTTTTACCACCGGATTTGTCATCACCGTCACTTCGAGTAAAAACCCAGAAGGAGCAGAGAACACGACTCGCTGAAGCGCAAACTCAGCCACTCATGCTGTAACGGTTGAACACTACATACGTGACACTCCGCATTGCCTCTTGCCATCTCGTGCATTATTCCTCACATTTTTTCCTTCTCTAACTGAAACTCTCTTTTGCACGATAACACCAGGTTTTACCCCATCTTACAGCTCCTAACGTACGACCCAATTTTTACCCCTACCGGTTCAAACCTGGCCGAGGACGGTGGCAACACGTGACAACTAACACAAAAAATTCTCTGTACACAGTATTTTTCATAGAATGAAACGCCCCCGAACATCAACGCACGCGTTCCCGCTCGACTCACTCTGCAAGCCGAAACGAGGAGGAGGTGGATTGTGATGCCATCGTGGTTACAGCAGACACTGTGCTCCAGTCGGGGTCGGCGCTTTTCACACTTTCTTTTTTGTTTCTGCTCCCAGTTTTCTCTTTCTGCGTAGCAGACGACACTTCTCCAAACAATCAAACCATGATGACCGAAGTGACTCTGGCGGCATTGCCACCGTTGTGCGAGGTCACGATTTTCAAAATCGAATTTCACGATATGTGTGCATCTGTCGAGTGAATCGCTTCGCACGGTGTGTTTTAGCAGTCGGGTTCCCGGCTTAATTTGAAAAAAAAAAGAGAAAGAAAAAAAGTTGTGACCGAAGCACTTCCTGCGCTCCTTTAAAGGAGTACAGAGGGCCATCCAAAAAAATTTCAGATTAAGACATCTGATGAAAGTGTGTGTGTCATTATACAGAATTGCGCGAAAGGTTTTGATGTGTGCAATTTGTTTCCCAGAAAAAAACTCATATAAACATAGCTCCGCGCCTTCACCCTTAACTCGCCACTCCAGCTATAACGAGGATGAGGAAGTATGATGGCACGTCACCGATGACGGCATAAGGAGACTCGTTCTGGTTTGCCGGTCAGTGGGGGTCAGCGCCTTGTCCCTTGGCCGCCGTAAACCTGTTTCGCCAGTTTTCCCGGAGAATTGGGGATAGAAGGAGCGGCCGACGCATTACCGAGCAAGGAGAAAGGCTTTATCAGAACCTCGAACAGCCGATTAGCAGACGACAGCGGAGTAGCAGACAACATTTCTCTAGGCCAATCAGCGAGTGTTCTCTTTATAGCGTCAGCGCGAGGTTCCAGGCATATCACAGGCTGGTACTGCTCTTCACCACTGTTGCGCACGGTCACTTTTTGCGGCATATTTTAAATTCAATTTCTGCGATAATTATGACTCTGTGGTGTAAATTACTTCGCATGGTGCATCTTACTGGCCTACTTAACAGTTTTATAGGAAGAAAACTGAGTGTTAAAAATGACTTCTGTGCTACTTTAAAGCCCGAAAACGGGAGCGTCTAACACTACCGAGCTCGTTACAAGGAGGCCTTACCATGCAGGGTGACTCAGATCAAGACCTACTCCTGGGACAATGCCCAGGTGATCCTCGTAGGGAACAAGTGCGACATGGAAGACGAACGCGTCGTCAGCACGGAGAGGGGCAAGCAGCTGGCCGACCAGCTGGGCCTAGAGTTCTTCGAGACCTCCGCCAAGGAGAACGTCAAGGTGAAGGCGGTCTTCGAGCGCCTGGTGGACATAATCTGCGACAAGATGTCCGAGAGCCTGGACTCGGACCCGGCCCTGGTGGGGGCGTCAAAGGGCACCCGGCTGACGGACAACCCGGCGCCCCCCAATGCAGGCTGCCAGTGCTAGGCAAAACCGTTGCGCTTTCTGTATAAATGTGTACATATATATACTACCTTGGAAAAAAACAAACAAACAAAAAAGTGCAGTAACGCACTTCTAGTCATCCTTTTGATCCGGGAAAGCATCGTAAGATTATTTACACGTAGAGGAGGCTCGATTGTGTGTCACAGCTTGCCTTGTTATAGCCCGGCACAATCACGGGGGCCCACATTCCACTCTATTTCCCGCCGTCAGTTCACCGTCGTTGTTGCCCGATAGTTTCTCGACTGCCGTTTTCTCGTCTGTCTTTAGACAACGGAGTGTTAGAAAGGTTTCCATGTGCGTCTCGTCTCTTGTCGGCTGTGGTAGGTATTGACTTGTGTAAACCTGATCGTAATAAAATGAATTGGAGCATGCTCGATTAGAGTTGTTAATCTGTCGCGCAGAACAGCTGGCCGGAAAAAATTGATTGGATTCGGCAGAGAGAGAGGATACTACCGCGCAAATGCTTTCTAATAATACTTGGATGGAATGTACTTGTTATGTCTGTTTACAGTACAGCTTCCTTCCAGTGAGTAGTCCACGTTTACGCCCCTTGACTGGGACCCCTTCCAGAGGAGAGAGTAAAAGCAGTTTCTATTATGAGAAGAAGCACGGCGTTGTACAACACCGCTTCGAGTTGTTATGTGCATGAGCAGGATATATTACAAGGTCCTCGTTGTTCATTAATGTAACTTTTTCTTGCACTGATGGCTGTGAAAGTAATCAGTAATTAAATTGTGGTGACAAGACTCGAGGCTACTCGTTCTCTACTACAATGTAGACATTGAGACTACTGGAACTTTCGTCGCAACACTCGCGAAGCATAGTAATTCCCTTGCAGTGGGACAGCTACTCGACATAATTCACCCAGTCCTTCTGGGTACCTTCTAAGTACATAAATACTCATACCATACTTTTGCATTTACACGAGAGTTTGTTCTTGTGGGATTAGCCTAATGTGCATGCTTGTGTAAATCAGTGAATGTTGAAAATGAGTCAAGTACGGTTAACACAAGTGATAAAGAGAAACCGCAGTTTGCGCAATTTCACTTGGCGAGGAGAAATTTTAGCACTTTAGTGTCCCTTTAAAGCTTGCGATTCGTTGCGAAATCGTGACAGAGTACTGAGACTGCACGTACAAAAGCTGTTGAGGGTGCATTTCGAGAGTATTGTAGTTAACAACACTCTGTAATTCAACAAGAGCAGCAATTGTCCTAGACATGTTTCATTACAACTACGGTAAACCTCCATGTTCTGGACAGTAGTCTATGCCGACTTTGTTGTGTTGCCTGCAAAAAATACGTACAGAGAGAACTTTCCGCTTTGGCTGTTGTACCCTGACCTTGATGGCACAAAGCTTGGACATTTTTTTGGAAAGTTTTTCCATCCGAATTTGTATGAATTTCAAGCACATTTTTTACATACATACACACATTTTTACACATTTACCCGATTTTTACCCCCGAATTTAGAGATAAATATTTCCCGAAAACTTCAGGCTCTGGTCATATCATAACATTTATCTTATAAAGGGGTGTCAGGTGCTTTGACAGGGGCACAACTTCTCTGCTTGCCATGGGCGCCGTTCTCTCTAGGTACGCTGCGGGCAGCAAGTAACGTGCCGTACTAAGGGAAACACAACTAACGATGGGACGATGACAGAACGACACACGCAGATACTACCAGCATACCTTCAACAAAGGTTTACTGACAAAAGACAGCCGGTTTTTATACAGACAGAAACACTATTTCCTTATCACTCAAGGCTAGGGAAGCCATGCTGTAGCAAGAGTTTCCCCTTGGCTGTAATATTTCATACGGAATGATTCATATACCTCTCTCTCTCAATTCTTTTACTTGGGCACAATCTTATCCGAAATGTAGGTATACATGAATCATTCCTGATCCAGCAAATGGGAAACTCGTATGTCTGTATGGATTGCCTAGCAATGAGTGATGAAGTAATAGTGTTTCTGTCTGTACAGAAAACACCTGTCTTTTGTCAGTAAACCTTTGTGTCATTCTGTTGTTGTCCCATCGTTAGTTGCGCTTCCCTAGGTATGGATCTGTACCACTGCGCAAGGTGCCTAACGTAAAGCCCGATTTTTGTCTCCGGTTTGGAACAAAACAAAGCCTAAATACACAAGGGTTTCTATATAATGCGTCTTATAATGCGAGTGCATTTGTGCTCCTGCCACACCAATGGTTAATTTCCCGCAATCGCAAAAACAAGAGCCCACATCAGTGCATCTGAAGTCAAATGTCATCTTTTTCGCTATGGCACATGCTGCAGATTGTTAATTCTTTTTTAAGAAAAACGATTATCCGTCAACATTGTTGGCGTGAAATGAATGCAACACCCTCACAACTTTTCAGTGGCCATTCAGGTGCATGGGATGAGATTTTCCACAGTTCCTTTGAAGAGGTCAGAGAGGTTTTGGATGTAGAATTTAGTTTGGCGACATATAATTGAATTGGGTTAATTTTGCTCTAGTAATGAAGTTAAATGAGTAATTAGAGTAAGTTAATTATAGGAATATAATGATTTAACCCAAGCTGTAATGCCAAAATGTTACTTAATATTTCTTAGGTGTCAGCCACATAAAACGTATGACATCGTAAATGATCGAAAAAAAAAACGTACATTCTATGTCAAGACTTTGCGATAGACGATCCCAATTTTCGAACTTCTGGCAACATCACGAACTGCAGCGGCCCTGGATAGCAGTGTATCGCGTATTAATTTTCCCGCAGGAATAAGTTGGGTTGTGTGGCCAATGCTGCAAAACTTTAGCCGTGAAACTTGAGCAAAAGTGAAATAATATTTTATTGTACAAAACATCGTGCTATGCGGGCACATTGCAAGACAGGCATACGGCTTGTACATGCTGTTGGCCGTACCTGAAATGCAATTGCTAAAATGCAAACACAGAAAGAGATGAGGGAAAAGAGGACCAACCTGAGGAGGGAACATAGGGGACAGAAGCCATTTCCACATGAGCAGCACAGGCGTACACACTCCTTGCACACTGCACGTTCGCAGAATGCACACGCTGCCACTGCAGACCTGCCGCTACATGATGGGCAATCCTTTCCTGCAAAGTTATTTCATTATGCAATATCAGCAATTATAATTCAAAATGGGCTCAACTGTGACTTTCATCTTTCATCGACAACAACAAGTTTTCCTCGATACCACGATATTTGTGATCTTATTCCATTAAAAGTCTGCTCTACTTAAGTCACATATCCAACTTTTCTTTTTGTGATTGCACTATATTCTTGGTATGCAACACAGTCATCTCGAGATGTTTTTTTTTTTTTTTTTTCGTCGACTGCTAAATTGTTTGATCGTGTTGATTCACATCAATACGATACGCAGCAATCGCCTCAACACAGAGATCAGAGGAACAGCCGATGTCACCTGGTCGCTTATAGAATATCATTTTCCAGCAACGCATTGATTTTGTGAAGAGAACTAACATGTAAAATGTTCAAACGGTTTGATTCACCTTTTCTGAACTGCTCTGAAGTCTTGTCGGATGCATTCTGGACCCCATTAAGAGCAGGGCCTAAAGCCATATCGATGGCAAGAGAGACAAGGATGGTTGGTAAGGCAGGTATGTTGGCACAAGGTACATTTAAGTAATTTACAATAGTTTGGCAACAAGCAAGATATATATGGGAGTCAAATAATATACATCATATTAAAAAATATAAAAATTATATAAAAATTGTATAAAAGTTGGTATGACGAGCGGTGCAAAAACTTTGGAGTGTTTTGGGTGGGTCTGCAGGCAAAACAGATAACTTCGGTAACAAGGACAGCAGCATGGCCTGCACTAGAAAAAATAATGGCACGCACCTGAAGCCCTGTCATCGGCCTTGCCCGAAGCGGAGAAGAGCAGTTCCATTGTCCTTGCTGCAACAAATAAATCTCAGTTGCGCAATACTGCAACAAAAGTAGAGCATTTGGTGTTCTTCGTTGGTACGTTACCGTAAACCGTTGACATCCGTTCTTCGCTACATTTATTTACAGTTTTCGCTGTTACGTAGAGCTTGCTCTGCAAGGGGACGTCATCCAAAAAGGGATTCCCCCTCTTCGGCATTTGAGACCATCAACAGAACAGCTACAACATAGCTACAATATAGGTTACTACGTTAGTACAGCGACGCGAAATCGCAACACTTTTAAACCAGCTGTGGGATGACCGCCTTTCGCATGCCGCCGAGTCGACCGGAAGTGAAGGACACTTCGGGAGCTTCGGCCCTTCGGCAGCATTCGGCAGTAACCGCGGTAACAGGTCATAATAAGTATCCTATGAATATCTATATCTAACCAGTGAATATCCTAATACACCGTTTGAGGTTGTATGCGTTTTAATCCACCTCACCCATGAAGAAGGAAACACAAGAAAGAGAAGAAAAAAAAACACAAACTACTTAAAAAACATAAAAAGTGTCCCGGAAGTGATGTCAAGCGTTACCTACTGCGCTGTTGTAGGTTTCGCAAGGTCACAGCAGTGTGCGATTTTCTGCATAAGGCCGGCACATAAACATAAATGAATAGGGACACTATTATTTCGGATTACGCATAGAGAATGGCACAGAAATCGAAAGTACGAAACTGAGCCCACAGAATGAGCACCAATATCTTCACGTTAAATCCAAATAAAAATCCAATCACAGTCCACAACAATTCGTGTCAAGCCAAAGGCTCTCAATGGCGGCACCACAAGCTGTATCGCATTCGGTATGGAAAACCTCTTGTATTAGCGCCATACACCGGTCTCTAACTGTGACTTAAGATGGCGATGTGAGAAACGCTTGTTTTGCTAATTCATATTTTGTGCGATTTGCTTCCTGCCAGACAGGTAGCCAGGGCCAAGAGTTCGTCGTTCGGATACCCAAGTAAGCACCTACCCAAAGCCGCAACGTTTCCCCATGACTTTTTAAATCCAGTGTTCCCTTTATATGTGATGTGACATACTGCCATGCGTTGTACGTGTATGATGTGCTGTCAACTGTCGATTCATCCCGCAGGGCATCAAGGAAGCGGTACAATGTCATGCGGTTCAACGCTGCCCACAATCAAGACATATCAAAATGGACTCAGGTGACGTTCTACGTGTTTCGATCTCATGAAACAACTTCATACGTGTTCCCATTAACAGAAACAAGCTTAGTGCATGCACCATCAATGGAGTACAAAAGGGTCTCTTAAGTCTTGTGGAGAGTCCGGGAGAGGGGTTCGTAGATACGATACGCTTTCGAAGCGTATCATATTCGCCAGAATGTTGCAAAGAGATGGTAATCTGTCAGCCTGGGTGTTCTGAAAGGATCAGTTTCTCAAAACAGGTACGAATGGAAAGAGAGAACAACATGAGAGAATTCAAGGCAGAGGAGGAGTTACCCAAGTTCGGGGCTGGAAGTGAGTTTGGCAGAGAACAGAAGGAAGAGGCCCGACGAAAGAAGTATGGAGTTGTCACCAAGAAGTACAACCCTGACGACCAGCCTTGGCTTATCAGGGTCGGCGGGAAAACTGGAAAGAAGTGAGTCATCTTTCTGTGGGGTTGCGTACGTGAATATACGTACCTGAACCTGCTCAGGTTCAAAGGAATCCGCGAAGGTGGCGTGAGCGACAACACTTCGTACTACGTATTCTGCAAGGCACCTGACGGAGTGTTTGAAGCGTTTCCTATTGAAGAGTGGTACAATTTCAACCCCATCGGACGGTTTAAGGCACTAACGGCCGAGGAAGCAGAAGAGGAGTTTGAAAAGTACGTATTGGAAAACACACTACGCTGTCTGACTTTCCGTTTGTTTGCAGACGAGACAAGGTTATGAACCACTTCTCCATTATGGTCCGCAAGAAAATGGCTAAAGAGGAGAATCTGGGCCAAGAGAACGCCCAAGAGAAGAAGCCAAAGAAAGAAAAGAAAGACTTTGTAAGCAGTCACGTTTCCCACCCAAACTGACGGGAGTCGGAATGTTGAATCGTTGAAATATCGGGGCGAGGCTTTGTCTGTTGATGAGACAAAAGTAGCTAGCCCGGTGCAATGGTTGACAGGAATCGAACCAGAAGTCAGAGGATGAGGGCTTCACCTCCAGTCAGTGACTCAAAGTAACTCACTTCCAATTATGGAGTAATCTTTCGTCATTCTGTTTCGCCCATTATATTTCACAAGGAAACAACCTCACTGCATTTTTTTAGTACTTTACTGCTTACTGACTGTTGCTGTGTTCATGTTGTTTGTGCCATGCGTAATAGTCACCCTGAGACGTTTTTTTTAGAAAATTTCAGATATGGATGATTGGATGAGTGATTCAGATTTTGAAGATGAAGATGGTGACGCTGATAAGGAAGATGTGGATGATGCTAAGAAGAAGAAGAAGAAGGTGACTAAGAAAAAAAAGAAGAGCAAGTCTGACGATGAGGCAATGGAAGAAAGCGACGAGGGTGATTTCGATGATAGAGAGGTCGACTACATGTCAGCCAGTAGGTAAGATTGCCCTTTCGAAGGCGTCATTTGTTCTTGTGAATTCTCACAGGGTGTGTGCAGAAAAAGCAGCCCCACATTTACGTACGTGCCACGTTCCCTTCTTACCATACAAACTACCGGTGGCGTACGACGGTGCATTTATGCGATGAGAATCAACACAAAAATTGTAGTGACCAAACTCTGCATCACAAAAAAATTAACCACGTAAACTTGCAATGGAGAGAGCAAACTCTCCATTATTGTGAGTTTTACTGATGCCTCTTCCAATTGCAGCTCGGAAGGTGAGCCCGAAGATGAAAAAGCAAACCGGGAGTTGAAAGGGGTGGAAGATGAAGATGCCTTACGGCGTATTGACCAGTCCGACGAGGAAGAGGAAGGAGAAAAAGAGGAAGAAAAAGGAAGTGAGGAAGAAGGGGGAGCAAACAAAGCAGCACCTGAAGCGAAACCCAAGGGCAAAGGGGACAAGAAGGACCGTAAGACCGCTCTACTCTGTTACAGCACAGCATGTATTTCCAGGACACAGGAGAGCAGTGGTCTCCAACAACTCTGATTGGCTTTTCTTGTCATTGCATTGTCTTGACTTGGCAATGGCTTGTCTTGTCAATGCAAAGCTCAATGCATTTAGTAGGCTGTTGCCTACGGCCACACAAAGTGTTTCTCTAAATCCTTGTGGTAGTTTGCATAATCCTGTTCCCTCATGTCCTGATGAGCACCCCAGAATGGTCTTTCATCGTCTGCTTTCTTTAGCCTCGGCAAAACCTGCGTCCCAGGCCAACTCCTCAGGAGAGTCAACCTCAGAGTCGTCAGACTCCGATTTTGATGACTCTAAATTTCAGTCTGCAATGTTCATGCAGGTAAAGTTTCTGCTTTGTGAGCAGGAAGAATATCTCTTAAATGGAGGCAGTGTAATAATGAACAAGTGCTAATAAGAACAACAATAACATTTATACCTGATAATGTCCTTCCAGAAGCCAAAAGGCAGCAAGGGCTCCGACAAAGATTCCAGCGGTCGAGCAAAGCCATCGGGTGATGACAAGAAAAATAAAAGTAAGCTTGTCATGGTTTTCCACTATACACAACCGTTCTTACTAGAGGGACCCTGAGCTTGGGGAACACAAAGATGCAGAAAAAAGGCCACACAACAGGGATCTTCAAGCATGAATGTTCACAAACTCATCTTTTGAAAGTCTTATTCACATTGCAACTGTTCTTCCTTGGAAACAATAATACTGCTTTTGTTATCGGAATGCTTTCAAACATAAGACGATCTCAAAGGTCAGGACGCAACAGAACCCCTTTGAACACACAACATTTTGAGATCCCGACCTCGAAAACCGCACTTGCAATTCATAAATGGTAGTACACAATGACAACGCTCATGAAGATTTACTGTGCTGCTTATTCACAGCACTTTGACCTTGACCTAGCCTGGGGGACCGAACAATGCACGTTATCAGCCGTAGGTACGGTGACCTACCGGTGATGGAATTTCGAGATACAGTTGAACCTCTATATAACGAATTTGTAAATGCTGGCTCTTTGTTTCGTTAAATCGAGATATTCGTTAAATGGAACACGCCAAGTTAAACAAAGATGGCCGCCGCACTACCAGCGCCGCGCGTACCGCGAAACGTCATTTGTCATAAAACAGGTACTAAGGTAAGAAGGGCACAAAATATCAAGCTTTATTCATTACATAACGCTAGGTAACGCGTAATTTGTGCACAATATCGTTCTGAGCATTCATAACCTTCGTAACTCCGGATGACCTCGACTGCTTTCTCCTACGCGATCGCGTATCGAAGTTTCTTGGTTGGTTCACTTGCACTCATGACGTCCGGAAAGAACAACCGTACACCGCCGAAAAGAACGAGAAACGGGTACATGTCACGTAGACGTCTGCGCCGATGGAACCCTGAACGGCAGCGGCATCATGACCATTTTACCACCGTCAGCATCAGCGGCGCGAACAAAAACAAGTAATGAAAAGGCACAAAACCGCAACGTACTGTCGTCTTCATCAACACAAGCAAATTAGACTTCGCGAGATGTCAGCAATGCGTGTTTTCTTGTCCGAAAACAGGTGCGAAGAGACTCTCGCGCCGGTTTCGAAACAGCGTCGGCGAAACGATTACCGGCGGCGGAGACGCACATGTCGGCACGCTCTACCTGCCTACAGCACGTGACAACCGAAGTAACCAATGAAAACTCGCGTAAGGACAACAGAGAGGGAAGGTTTCTCCTCCTTTTCTTCGTGGTGAAGGGGAAAGACACGCGCAGAAGAGCCCAGAGATTTCGTTAAATAGAGGTGAACAAACGAATGTATTTCGTTAAATCGAATGCAAAAATACATTGGCGTCTATAGGGATGCGTTCGTGCAACGGAAATTTTTCGTTAAACAGAGGATTTCGTTAAATCGACGTTCGTTATTGAGAGGTTCAACTGTATCCGTACTCGGGCAAAAAAAGCTTCGACCTAAAAGGGCCCAAATACATAGGAAGCATTGGGACAAGGATCGGGACACCAAAAAAATTCGAGATAACCGATATTTCGAGATAAGCGAATTCGAGTTAACTAGGGTTTACTGTAATTCGATAAGTAAGCACTCTTTGCATGTCCAGCAGCTTTGCTGGACATGCAAACATTCTTTGCATGTCCAACAAAGTTCACTTTTTTTTTCTTTTCTGCTTCATGTTTTTGTTCAAAACTCCGTGCTCCTTCAGCACAGCCTGAGCAGAGCGGGTAAGCCTACATACAGGGGACTACTGTTCGGCGCCGTGCAGAGAGATGGTGTAAAGGCGTGTTTGTGTGCAAATGGCTATCCGAAGACACTAAAATGCAGGCTTGCTGGTTCTCTCGAGATTCTCGTGTTGTACGTATGTGTTCCTACGTGTTCAGAGTGCGTGTGTCGAGCGTGGTCGAGCTAGTAAGTCCGGCAAAGGTTAGGAATATGGATGTCTCGATTCAGCAGTGTAGTAACAAACTCTAAGGACGAGAACAGGTCTCAGATCCTCAGGGGGCGTCGAAGGTTGAGAAGTTACGGCAAAGGAAAGCGTCTTCGGACAGCTGTGTACCTGCCATTGGAGCTGGCAATGCTTGAGTGCAGTTGAGCACATCACAGCAATGCAATAAGGAAACCTGTTTTAACGACACAATTATGCTCTCGAAAGCAAACGACTTTTACCCAGTTCTTTTCAAAAGAAAGGAACCTTATTAATGGTATTTTGTTGTCCGTTCGATATTTGGACATTCGGATAATTAGGACATTTTCGTGGATCCTGTGCGATCTGAGTTAACGAGGTTTTACTGTATGTCGTATCTACAGTGTGACCAAGAATGAAATCTGAAAGTGAAAAATGCCCTAACGTATGGTGTCAACTATGTATTCTTTTTCCAGGTTCCAGTAAGTCACAAAAACGAAAGGCAAAGGAGAGCTCACCAAGTAACAGTCCGAAGAGGATGCGACACGAGGCCGCGGCTCCCGCTACCTCTAATACGTATGTCCTCACCGAAATGTGCATTACAATACGGTTCCTCTCACGACCCACTAGATTATAACGACCATGTCATAAACGGCAAGCCCCATGAGAAGCCCGTCCGCACGATCCACCAGGGGGGGCTACTCATCGGCCCGCGAGATCTACATTTTGATTGGACAAAGGAAATTTGAATTTTGAACGCGCAGAAGCGGACGTACGACTACCGTAGCAGACAACAGCAACAGCTCCTATGAAAACGCGTAGAATGATGATGATAATCAACTCTAGAAAGAAGCATCTCCCGTGAGACATCCACCACTTGTACAAAAATACTAAGGCAAGCTGAACTACAAAGTATTGTAGACATTGAGGAAGCAATAACCGGGCCGACAAGTAGCGCCACCGCCAGCCTCCAAATGCGGTGCTGGGAAGGGGTACCTACGACATGGTCGTTATAGTCTAGTAGGTCATGGTTCCTCTGCAGTTTGCACCTGTAGTCCAATAGAGCAGTAGTTCTTAACGTATGCTACTCAATGTCACCTTTGACCTTGTCTGTGTGTCTTCGACGAAGATGTCACTACACACCTAAATTTTTTAAAATGTAAACTGCGATTCTTGAAACTTGTAAGAGCACTAAGTGTGGAGTAATCATCTGGACTAAAATTTTCCCTTTAGTTGGTCTGGCAGCACCGAAGGAATCACCGAGGACTCTGTGAGACGGTACCTACTACGCAAGCCAATGACAACAACAGAGCTTTTGCAAAAGTTCAAGTCTAAAAAAACGGGCTTGACAAGCGACAAGCTTGTCAATACCATTGCACAAATCTTAAAAAAGCTAAACCCCATAAAGCAGACAATCAAAGGGAAACTTTATCTTTCCATAAAGCCTTAACATGTCCAAGTTATGCATCAATCATGTGTAATGTCATCAATGAAAATATCAATAAATTCATTGTACTGCAAGTCCGTGTTGTCACTGCAAATTCTTTATCACCTTGTGAAATCGTACTGTTGTTAACTCACAAACTGCCGCTTTCTTCGACAAGTTGCGTGCTTCTCAGTGATCTGGTTTTATGCTTTTTTTGGTTTTGTGCTCTTGGTAGGCATTATAGATGTATTGGCTGTCGTGCACTAGAACTTTGTAGTCTGGCACTTGCTGCATATTTTCGTCTTTGGACCTTTTCTTGGTAGAGGAACCCTGAAAAATCTGAGAATAACGGTCATGTAGTGTATTCTGGAATAAGATCTTAACGTAGTGCTGCCAGTGCTTGGTGCCTGTTCAAAGTCTACTAGATAAATTTACAAGGGAAAAGAAAAACGCAGGCAAGGACAAATATGGCGAGGAAGTGGACGAGACGCGTGCTCGATTTTGACCTGGTTACCTGGATAACAAAGCGTCACCAGACGAGGACACGTTTTTGACAAAACCCAGGTACCAGTGCAGTCCCGTTAATTCGAAATCTCTTAATTCAAATTTCCAGATACATAATTCGAGCTGATGCTCGCATCCCGTCAAACTCATGTATTGCAAAGGAGGGGGGGGGGGGACGCCCGGCAATTCGAAGAAACGGACATGTGGAACGGTTTGTTCCAACGAAATTGCCCAACCGCACCCGACTACGCATGGACAGAGTCGGACCGCGCGCTGGCTGGCTTGCTGCTGAGATATCAGGGACACGTTTTAAGGGGATCAGGACCTATACATAAAGGAATCAGGACCGTAACACAGCGAATAAAAACGCGTGGACGACGGCCGACATATTCTCGAATTGGGTTGGCGATATTCGCGTTCGCGAGGTTCTCGATTGGTTTAGCTCACCATCGTAAACGGCGTCGATTGAGTCACGGCTGAAGAAGCGAATGCAACCGCATATAACAAATTTTTAACGCGTGAGCATTAGAATCCTCGGAACGCAAGAATCGCGGCGTGGTCTGTCTGAAGCCACGGTGCGGTGCGCATGCGCGGTGAGTGGAGAGGGAAGGAGAGGGCGCGTAGAGAACGGCGACGCTGCGCACCGGCCAGTGCTGCTGTGGCGGTCACAGGTTCCGAAGTGTCAGCGTGGTCGCGCCATGGGTTATGAAAGCTGTGCGTAGGAGCACCGGCGAAAGAAGGCAGAGGCTCCGAGACGGAGGAAGCCCGAAAGGCTCGTTTGCGAGCTGGTGGCAGATACTGCTCCCCCTCTCGCCGTGACCTTGCTGTTTCTGTATATATATTGGGGTTGTGCATTAAGGCTGTGTTTGGGACTTGTTGTTGGTGTACGCCCTTTTTTTTATTTATTTTCCCCTAGTCTCGGGTTTTCGTTGTGGTTATCAGATTATTATTATTTTTTTTTTACCGTGAGATATTTTGATGCCTACCTTTAAATTAGGGGTGTGCGAATGTTCGAGTTCTCGAATTGGAATCGAATAGCAACCACTCGAACTATTCTATTCGCGAATCGAATACCCAATATTCGGTTTTTCGAATATTCGACCGCATTCGCCGAATACGACCGACACATCCCAAAAGCAGGCTTCACCTGACGCTTCTCTGCATGAGGTGAAGCCTGCTTTACGGCAGGACCAACCCTGACGGATTGTAGCTTAGCTTAAAATAACGTTAGACCATGTTTATGCTGCATACTACACACCTGAGGAAGGGGCGGTGTCCCCCCCCCCCCCCCCAAATTAAGCTCTTTATTTGGCGTTATTCAGTAAACCAGCTGAATCGGCTTGTCTTGCCCTCTGCTTCCGTATTTTGCCTCGTCTGGGCTCCCCTTCCCTTGTAAACCGAACGCACGAACTTGGCCAACAAAGCATGTTATTAGTCTAGGACCCGGATCTTTAGGCATTTGCCTATAAATGCCTAAAAGTGCCTAAACACGACATTTTCCAGTTAGCCTGCCTTTTTCTGGATCGCATTCCATAGCTGCCTTTTTAAAATCTTGTCAGGTCCTCTTTGTCCACTTCTTCGCGCTTGTAATGTATATTAACACGCAAAAACTAAGAACGAGGGTGCTATAACTATGCTCAATTTTTCGTGCGACACGCTCTACGCTGCTCCTGCAGCAAAGCCCAAGCGCAATGCTTGCCCGCATCACGCTTCAAAAATAGTACTGCCCTCGCCCTAAAAACGAAGAGCAGGCGTGCACTACTTTGTCTCTCTCCATGCACGCCGATCTGAAGGGAGACGGCTTGCCCGCATCGCATTTCAATAATATTGGAAAATATTGTATTCGCATCAAAGTGGAAGACCAACCAACCAACCAACGATATTGTAGCAAAGGGCTCCAAAGTAATCCCCTCACGTCAAGCACGTCCCTTGCTCTTGATAGTTGCCCTTGTTCCATAGAACCAAAACAATGCTGTTTTTTTTTTCGTGTTAGCGCCGCGAAGCAACTGTGACTATGAACGGCGTACTCGTGTGGATAGATGGAGAGAGGACAGCAGGAAGGAGTGGGGGACAGAGGGGCGAGATGCGTCCCGGGCCGACTTCAGGGGGAACTGTATACCGACATTCGTCTGGAACGTCTTCGGAAAACCCAAGGAAAACCTCAGACAGTACAGCCGTTGACAGGATTCGAACCCGTGTCACCACCCAGTCTCGGCTTAGAAAGCGATCATCCTAACCACTATGCCACGGGAGCTGGTGCAAAACAATGCAAACTTAAGTAGCCCTCATTCACCACCTCTAGCACTCCAGCCATCACATTCTCCGCCCAGATTGTTATCGTCATGTCATAGTACAGGCAGTCAACCTCATAGTCATAGCCCTGGCCTATCTCCCTTGTGGCTAATGTCCATTCTCTGTGGGGGGAAGAAGAAGAAGAAGAAGACGTCGACAGCGGCACAGCTGGCGGGCGGTTCAGCTGAAGAAGGGCGTTTTGAGGGTGGGCGTGCGGCACCCGTATATGCTGGCTTTTCGTGTGTGTGTGTGTGTGTGTGTCGTTGGACTGACATTTTGGGGGCGGCTTTCGCGGCGCTTTTTCCCAATCGAATTCTTGAGCGTTATACAATGGGTGCACCTTCGCCGGATCTACCAAGGTCCAAAAGACGTCGACACGGGATGACAGTCACCCTCTACACACAAACTCTCTCACTTTTCTCCTAAGTCACACTCACACATAAGCACGATCGATGTGGGCGGTATCTTTCCTAGGTAACGTGACACAAGATGGTGACCTCTCATTAGCTGCCGTTCTTTAACTGCAATGTTCAACTGAGAGACATGAGAGTTAGCCCTGGCCGTAGTGGATGGTTGTGGATGAAGACCAGGGAGGGAAGAAGAAGAAGAAGGGGCTTCGTATTCGCGTGGCTCGTGCATTCATATCTAAAGCGTCGCGAGTATACGTATTCGCATTCGAACGAGAGTAGTTCACCACAGAACAGCTGAACCAGACATGCAAGGACGACGTGCTTTGGAGACGTCATCAACTCCTGGACCTGACGAAGGTTGCAGGTGAGATTTTGTAGAAAACAGAGCATATCCAAACACGGAATTCTGCTCAGATGGTTTCAAACATTTGTCGCTATATTTGGGGAAGGGTTCTCTGTATGAAGTGAAGCGTGAACGTCTACACAGGCCACAGAGGTGTAGTCCGCTGCAGACGTGCCTTGCTTAGGAAGAGTTTCAGGGGAAATTCATTGATTCCTCCATGTAATCCTGCTTGTGACGTAGAATGCGGAAGGGTCCTGATTCCTGAATCCTCGCCAACGATTTATGGCTTTCTCTAAAATATGCAGAGTTGATAAACTGCTTTTCTCCTCTGCGCGGGAATTGTTATAGCCGGGAAGGTCTTACTCGGGAAATTTTCATGGAATACTTCTGCTATAACGACCACGGGACAATTAGCCATGCTGATACAATGACAAAGTAGGCACGATAACATTGCTGTGTATTCCAGGATATCGAAGGTGCTGCTGGCGACAGCCATGTGTACGGTGCTGATTGTGTACTCAGTAGTGGTGGCAGTACTAATGGCACGTAACCCACTGGGGGGCGCTCTCTTACCTGACGACAACAAGCGCGTTTGCGCGGCGGAGGTAAGGGCTTGCCCTGTGACCGCTGAACGACTGCAATGCAGCTAAACTTTTGGTTTGCAGCCACTCGGTATTAAGCTGACCAGCGGCTTTCTACTCGGTCACATCATCGACGTTCAGGAACCACAGACACCTAACGTGCGAGCATTCCTCGGCGTCCCTTTCGCCCAAAGCACAGCGGGGGAGAACCGGTTCAGAAAGCCGCGCCCTCTGGACGCCGTTCCGGGTGGACACATGAACGCCACAACGCACGGACCTCCCTGTTCCCAACCCGTATTGGAAGGACAGACGAGCGTGACGTCCGAAGATTGCTTGCACATGGCCATTTGGACGCCGGGAGTTTGCTCGCAACAGGACCCCCTGCGACCAGTCCTGGTGCTCCTCCAGAGCGAGTGGTTCGAGACTGGGTCCAATAGCGCTCCAGAAAGCGACGGCGCTTATCTCTCCGCTACCGGCGATATTGTCGTGGTGGCACCGAACCACCGACTAGGTCCTTTCGGGTTCCTGAACGTGAAGGGAACGGACGCGAACGTTGCCCTCCACGACGTCCTGCTTGCCCTTGCCTGGATTCGTGATAATATAGCCAGCTTTCACGGGAATCCGGACAATATCACATTGCTGGCACTCGATTCGGGATCGATCATAGCAACGGAGCTGCTTCTAAATGCTGACGCGCTCACCCCCTTCGCGCGACGATTCGTATTGCTGGGACTCGCAGCGACGACGTGGTTGCCCAGCAACAGCTTCGAAAAGGGCAACGAGAATTTCATGAGACTCGTAGAAGCTTCGGGATGCCGTAGCTCGACCGTGGACGAAGCTCTCGCCTGCCTGAGGAGAGTGCCCGCGCAGAAGATCACGGAAGCAGCTCAGAAGACGCGGCCTCCCTTGCGGTTCGTGCCTAGTCACGGGGCAGAGCTCTTAAACAAAGGCGGAGTCAAAAGAGAGCGAATATATGATGCGCTGCAAGTACTCGCTGGTAACACTGCCCGGGATGCGGATAGTTTGTTTTCTGGTTACGGCGTTGCGAGTCTGGCAAGTTCCAACTTCTCCAGAACACTATTGGAACCCATCATTGCGAGCGAGCGCTACCTGAACCTTCTCCAACTAACCACAGTGTCAGCTCAGGATGCAGCCAAGCTGATTGACCGCCTGATCTCCATGTTTGATCTACCCGTTGACCCTTCATCGCCGATTGATGTGTTCGAGCTTGAGGTGAGTTGACATTTTGAGCATGACAAGGAATGCTGCGACGGATGCTAAGGCCCAGTTCACATAAGATGAAAGAGGTAGAATCGAAAGGAGCAACGACTTGAGCACCAAATGAACTGCGCTCCTACAACGAGACACGCGCGGCATGCCGGCACAGAAATATTGGCGGACTAAATCTAAAGTTAAGTTCTAAATCTATTATAAATCTACTCAAAATTACGGCAAAAGGTGTGAACAGGTAGCGCCAAAATATTCCGAAATACGCACGCCGAGCATTAACTTCCGTTGGGGGCTAGGGGGACTCGAGTCACCCCTACCTGCCACGGACCGACTCGCGCAAATCGTGCAAATCCGAGGAGAAAATAATATGAACGGGAGGGAGGGACCAGTATGACGACCGCGAAATTCTTGCAGTTCGTGGCGTCTATCTAAGCAGCACTCTTGAACGGTTTTCAAAGTATGAGCTTTTCAAAATACTTCAAATCTCGTGACCGTGACCGCCTCATTGGTCACGACAGCCTATATGTAATCGTATTGTGAATCAGTTTTGTTTTCGTGCGCATTTTGCGGTGTGCACAAGTATGAGTGTTGTCGCACCCAGGACCAGAGGGGAGGGGGCGAGTTTTCTTGTCGAGCTCCCACCCCGCATCTTGGAGGTCGGGCTACGCCACTGTCAAGACCTCGGGATCTTGTACCCTCCACATCCACATCCATTGCTTGGGTGCTGTGCTCCGTCTTTCTGTGTTATAGTAACATCTACGTTCTAGGGGTCTGGTTCAGCGTGACTATACATCAATTCCTTCCGCGCAGCGTGTGTACAACTTCCAGACGTCCGGTGGAGCGGGCATCAGAGACATGGCTTCGGACCTCTTGTACGTCTGCCCAATGCTGTCTCTTCTTCGACTCTTGCGTGACCGTCGCGCTGACGTGTTCCACTACGTGCTCAACGATGGTAATTACGGTGGAAGGACGCGATCTCCCAAGGACCCCGCCTCATATCACCAGGTTTTGCTGTCAGGCATGCCATTCAAGTATCAGGACAAGGCATACTTGCAGGATGCCTCAAACAAGCTGATATCCGTCGTAGCCGCATTCGTAAAGGATGGGTATGTTGCACAGGAAAGAGTCATGACTGTCTGCCTTCTAGTCACATGCTGCCTTGTAAAAGAACGGTGCGTTTGGTGACGGTCATCGCAAACAGGTGTCGGATATGCATCAGCAGCGGATATATATATCAGGATACCTATCTGGTTGGGACTGCTTCATGGGCCTGTTTTCTTGCGAGCACCAGTCCCAACTTTTCCTACCATAACGTCATACGCCAGACCCCGCTTGCAATAAGCGTTGAAGGGATTCCTCAGTGCTGTCCTCAGTAGCCTTTACCAGTGATCTACGAACGTGTTGAGTTACAATAACTTCGAGACAGTGCGTTTGAGCCTGTCTGTGCCACTTGCTAGAATCATACTCGGGACACCACAGTATTTTCCTCAACGTTCGAGGGGACAGGCCCTGAATGCCCTGAATCGAGACAGAATGAGTGAATGAATGTATACGAAAAGGTAGGCAGAGAAAGCAGCAGCAGCGCGTTCCATTTCAACATTCAGCGTAGGACACAGAAAAATGTCATTCGCATGAACTGGCGTGTATCTTTGCAGGGCACCCTCTCTCCTGGACAACATTCGGTGGCCTCAGTACGGGAACTCCAGCATTTCTGTCCTCCTGGACTCCCGGCCACACAGCAGTGTGGTGCGGAACTGGCGCTCCAGTCAATGCCACACCATCTCCCAAGTGTTTGGTCGCGTGTGATGTTCCTTTGCAGTAGCGTGTACTATAGTGGCGTAATTCAACGTGTAAATATAAGTATATATGCAAATCACGCAGGTTTTCTGACATGGGGTTTTGAGGGGACCACCAGTAAGGTGCGCTGCAAATCTTGTAGCACCGATGAATGGTAATATAGTTTGTGTCCACAATGAGGAGAGAAGGATGGCAGGAATGACTCTCGATCGACGTGCCGGAACCAACGAACCTACGCGCACGCTAGACTCCGCTCATGCTTCACATCAGGACGCGCACTCATAGCCATAGTTGCTTCGCGGCGCTGACACTGCTGCAGGCGTCATATAGGGCTGCGCAATGCTCGGCTAGGATATACGAACAGCCGATAGTAAGCTGACAGAATTTTTTTCAGTCATCCGACAGGCCTTGTGAAACATTTTTGAAATCTGGCTTAAGGACAAATTTGGCATCGACCAATATATGTGCATACAACCGCCGGTTATCCTTTATTCTCTCCAACCAACTTGCTCGCTCGAAGCCTGTCACTCTCCATTGTGGACGTTACTTATTAAATGCATCTATCGGACATTCGCAGTGTAGGTACCATTGATGACTTTAGGCGTGAGCACCCTTGAGCACCCGAGACACTCTCTATAACGTACGCACCTGGGGGCTTAATCGCTTCATCGTCGTTACGGTCGTTACAAGCTAACTAGGGGGGGGAAATTCAAAAAGGTTGGCACGTCACACCTTGCGCGTGACGTGTACCACGGCCTTCACGTATCGCGCGAAGAGCGCCGTGCACGTGTTTTATCACGTGCCCACCTTTTTAAATTTCCCGCACGCATTTTTGAATTTCCCGCCACTCGTTAGCTTGTAACGATCGTAACTACGATGAAGCGATTAAGCCCCCTGGATCGGCTGCCATACATTTTCAGTGGGGGAAGGTTTCCTCCTTTGCTATTTCGGTGACGTCACATCTATCTATCGCGAACAGCGACAGTGGGTGGGGCCAGGTGCGTGACGTCAATTGAAAGGAAGCGCAGCCCTCCTGTTATTTATGTAGGTGGCATTGGTTGCGTCAAGCAGGCGCCCCTCTTTTGGCGCACTCAAATCAGGAGTATGAGACACCCGGAGCGGCCACTAAACAGCGAAAAGCAACTTTGCAGCGCTGCGTACTCCCTTTCCCTGATGCCGCTTCCCAAGCAGCAGAATGTACTGCAAAGTGCAATAGGGGTGGGCGGTATGTGTCTTATCAATGTTTCTTAGTTGAACGAGCCTGTTCAAAGCCTTCCACCTACCCGTCCACCCCTATTGCACTCGATTTTCAGTACATTGTGCTGCTTGGGTTCCTGTTGTCTGCTCGTGCTGTGTACAGAAAAGTCAGCGGCACGCGCTTGGATAGCGGGGTGCACTGACTTTTCTCGACGCGTCAAGTTATCTCGATAAGCAGGGAGCATTGCCTCTATGGCCGACCGCTTTGCGGCACAGATAAGCCTCAAACAGCGGAGGTCGTGCGCTCCTGAGACGCGCGCGCGGCTTCAGGTTTGGCTCATGTGCATAGCAATATTTGGCTCTGGATATTTCGTCGTGCGTGCTTACGTACTTCGTGCACATACTTCACTGGCTTTCCACTCGGCTTCCAGTGGTGAGTCACACACCCTATCGGGAGGAATCCTGGGCTACGTGACCTTCTGACGCCATCCGATCAAACGTCACCGCAGATGGGGTAACTTCACCAATAATTCTGGCGGTTGCCGTGGTACAAGGAGCATCCCAATGAAGACTACTGAAGGACGCTCCCTCTCCTGTGCAACCATCTCTCCTCCCTCTGTCATCCTCCCTATTTTCCCTCCCCTGCGTGTACCGAGCCGCTATTTCAGAGCAGGCTGACCGCACCTTCATCCTACATCACCTCCCCCACCCCCCCTCAAACATTGCCTGCATGCGTACTGCTGACGATGGCTCAATAAGGCCGAAACAGTTGTCCAGTTCTGACATGGCAACATTTGAGCACTTTCAAACCATCACTGCGCGCAATATGTGCAGCGAAAGAGCTCCGGCTATTTTTCTTCCTTACGTGCTCTTTCACATTCTGCTATCTGACTTTACACACCCAAAAAGTGTAATAAAAGAGTTAAGGATTTTTGAGTAATCAGTCATTTAGCACAAGGGTCGTTCAAGGTTTGACTGACTTTTATTTCTTTAAATACAAAGTTAAATACAGTTTTTAAAGTATTCAGAGTGCACGTCCATGGACACGTTGTAGGTGACGAAGCAATTAAACGTTGAAAGGCAAACACAACACAAACCTCACAATGCCCAGTTGCATCTAGAATCACTGCCATCGCTGTGGCAACTCTCTGATGCCTTTGGCGTATAGAAAGAAGTCGGACGCTGTCGTAGCCACTGCAGGACATCTTCCTGGAGGACTTCGTCTGTGTGGAACGTCCTTCCTCCAAGGTGCTCTCTAAGGGGCTCAAACAAATGGTAATCGCTTGGGCTAAATCTGCGCTCCTACGGGCAGCATGGAACAAAAAATCCAAGAGCATTTCGGCCAGGGCTGCTACCGTCAAATTCGCCGTGTCAGGCCGGGCATTGTCAGGAATGGACCATTTCCGACAACACGTATCCGCATGCCCAGCCCTTGAGTCCGCCATCTTTGATCGGAAAACATCGCAATCGGCCCACCTGCGGGAGACTGTCATGATTATTGTGGGGAGATAATCGGTTTCAAGGTTACGCAGACGTTTGAGGTCTGGTAACGAGTACAATGCGCTTCCACTCTTTCCGCATTCATCTTGCAATTTTCTCTGGCTACTTTCCCACGCAATGTGCCAGTCCGAAAAGCGCGTCACCATTATTGGGGGGAAAGGCACGACGTTCGACATTCCGTCGCCAGGGGCGACGCGAATATGGAAATGGTCCATTACCCTTCCAGACAACATCCCAGTCCTTTTCCTGCGAATTGCTTTTCGCACGGCACCATTTGTGAACGTGTAATAGTACTGGGCATTAATCGCGACCGTTTGCTTCAAGAAGTACACATGAATGACACCCCGCATGTCCAACCTGTGATCTGCCTGGAACCTCGCGCCGACGTTATAACGAGAACGCTCGCTGGTTGGTCTAGAGAAATGTTGTCTGCTACCCCTCTGTCGTCTGCTACTTGGATGTTCGGGATTCTCCTTTCTCCTCGTTCGGTAATGATTCGGCCGCTCCTTCTATCCCCAGTTCTCCGGGGAACTGGCAAAACTGGTTTACGGCGGCAAAGGGACAAGGCGCTGACCCCCACCACGTGCCCCAACTGACCGCCGAACCAGAACGAGTAGTTCTTATGACGTTATCGGTAACGTAGCATCATACCTTCTCCTCCTCGTAATACCCGGAGTATATCACGTAGTCCTTTCCCTATAGCGGCCACTGAGTTATTCGATATATTTAGCCTCGGCACAGTATCTGCTCTCTCGCTCCTAATCTCTGAGAAGATAACTCGAGGAGTCAATCAGTGCATAGCATCAAACAACTGGCCAGACACACAAACAGTTATCGGATGTAAGTGGCACTGATTAGCCAACATCGTAGGAGGCCATACACGTGGGGTTCTGCCGGGAGTTTAGTTTGTGAAAATGAACGTACTCGGTTGGGTCACGGTGCCGGAGTGGCTGATTTTCGGAGTGACAGCCCTCGTTCTCCTGTACAAGTAAGTCAAGCTTAGGATGTGGAGGGTAACATTTTCTAGAGTGTGAGCAGGTGAACAAAAAAAGAAAAAATAGGTGGACGAGACTTACATGAGACTCGTATGAGACTTATGAATCATATGAATACCAGTCCCGTCCTGCCCACTCTTCGTGTTCAAAACATCAAACCCAAGAAATGTTATTGATTGATTGGAAAAAAAAAAGTGTATAGCAAGGAAATGCTGTCTTCTACGCCGTTATACCAGTTTGTTTACAGGTATTTTTGCTGTTTTGTTCGCGACTAAGGCGTTATTAATTATTTTCCCTGTATTACCGCATTTATCAGTAGTATTTCTATGTATTACTATATATCACTAATACTTTCTATTTCTATCTAGTAGTATTTCTATGTATTACTATATATCACTAAGACTTTCTATTTCTATCTAGTAGTATTTCTATGTATTACTATATATCACTAAGATTTTCGGAATTATTTGAATTTAAGTTATTATTTTAGTGCTTAAGATGCGAAGTTTGCTTCAACCTCTGTGCTTTGGGTCTGTCCCTTTTGGGTAATTGATTTACTGTAATAATTTACTGCGATTTAAATATGCCGTGGTTTGTCACTTTTACACCTTAGTGTGTAGCGTTGTGCGTCCTGTAGGGACGAAACGGTATCGATATTTGTCTCAACATTAGCGATATTTTCCGGATTCTATGTTACTGATTTTTATCTTATACTTATATACTTTAATCTTATGCGTATAAAATAGAAATACTATAACGAAATGTTTGTCGCTGGTATCGCCAGCACAGTGTTTTTTTTTTTGTTTTTGCTTTTACAGAAGTTTTACAAAAAAATATAGAAAAAGATACGGAAGCAGCATAAATGGCGTTTCCGCAGTTGAGTTCCACGGCGAGGTTGACATCCTCTCGAAGAAAGTGTGAACTACGAGATGAGTAATTACTTAAAATTCGTTAATTAACCCTTTAATTCGGGGATTTCGAGATAGCAGATTGAGAAACTATCCTCGTTGAGAGCCATTTCGCGTTCAACAAATCCCGAAACACGCACGTGCGTTAAAGTATCCATCCCCGAAGTTTGATATGCAAAGGAGCCGAAACCTGGACGACCCTGAACGCAGGGAGCACAGTGCGCGCATTTCGCGACAGGGGGTCACGTGATGTGCTGCGGTGGAGATGATTGGAGTATAGGTGCCGCTCAGCTGGCCAGATAAACCGCTTTCCGATCCACATTAGCTTCCGTCGGCGAGGGTGGTGCTCCGTAAAGAACGAGAATTACGTGTACGTGAGTCTCCGTGTAAACTTCGTTTGTGTCTCCGTCCCCATACTATTTGTTACCCTCCTCGGACTCGAAACAAATGTTGTCTATTCCAAGGAGAATTAGCAGAGGCAGGCCACAGATATGGAAGACACAAACACGTGGGCCTCTAAGGCCCAGAAATTAACGAATTCAAGTACCTCAGCGAAAAGGTGTCCTCAGGCACGCTTTTTCGGTTTCGGTTTCGGTTCGTTTGCATACCGAAATTCAGCGATTGATATTTCACGACACGATCTTTTTTGAAAAGATAGAGTGGATTTCAACGAGAATTGTCTCCCGTTCTGTTATCTCGCGTTTACCCGAATCTCCCAAACTAAAGGGTTAATTAATGAATTTCAGGTAATTAGTCACCGTGTAGTTACATATACCGTCTTCCAGAGGATGTCCGCCTGACCGTGGAGCGCAGCATTAAAAACCACAACTATGCTGCTCTCATAGCATTTTTATAACAATTCTGTAAGAGATTAAAAAAAAAAAGAATTGTGTATCGATATATTTCTCGCGGGGGTAGAGTATTACCTCTGGCGATGAAACTCGTCATTCATCATCTTAAAATAAAGTTGTTGTTTGTTTCTTTCTCGCGAATACATCGATAAACATCGAAATATATTTATAAAATAGCACCGCGTATAGACACATCATCCGTACACTTTAATCAACGTTTTTCTTTTCGATATTGGAGCCTCAAATCAATGTTCAAAATTTCGATATTTTAGCACCTCTGGTGATTTTACGATGTTCCGACGGCATTTTCGCTTTCAGGTACATTACAAGATACAAGAATCACTGGAAACAACAGGGCATCCCATTCGAAGAGTTTTCCCTCCTTCGTCCGTTCGTAAATGCTTATAAGGTAAGTACCCTGCAGACGGTGCTCTCATTACGGAAAGATGCTTCAATGTTGCTTAAATAGGAGATAGATAGATAGAGAGACAGAGACAGACAGAGATAGATAGAGATACAGCGCTAGTAATGGCAGCCAGAGCATGCTTGTACGGTGCTGCTATGGGCGGAGCGCGCTCTCATTGGTCTCCGCACACGTTTCGTCCAATCATCGCGGGCGATTGTTTGAGGAGACCAATTCGAGACCTCTCCACATTGACGCGCTTCTTGAGAAGGAAAGATAGGGTGAAAGCGTAAGTTCTTTCCCTCGTAAGTTACGAACGACGCAACGAATGAAAGTCGTTCCTTTTGTATTGACGTTAACGTAACGTCATTTTTCAATGCTCACGTAGAAATTCTTTCACTTCACTCCCCTTTAACAGCGTGATCTTGCCAGTCGTCCATGTAACATAACCTGAGTAAGATCAGAAAGTCCCCTATAGACCCACTTCTATTTGTAAACGAAACGGCTCATCTGCGCACGCGCATAAACGCATAAACAGCGTGGGCAAAAGGGAGTAGGAAACCGGATGGTGTGTACGTCATAGGGTTGTCAATCCCGAGCCATTTTGAAGTCCCGGGATTTCGGGATCTTTGCTGTCAATTCCGGGATCCCGGGACGGGATTTCGGGATTGTGACGAGTTCAGATGGTGCTTCCAAGTATAGCCCGGCGCGGATCAGAATTATCGAACCCGACATTATCTAACCAAGCCCACTTACCTCAAGTCAGACATAGATACTAAAAAAGAGATAC
This sequence comes from Ornithodoros turicata, assembly GCF_037126465.1. NCBI lineage: Eukaryota > Metazoa > Arthropoda > Arachnida > Ixodida > Argasidae > Ornithodoros > Ornithodoros turicata. Next base: position 9,549,742 of record NC_088204.1, read on the forward strand.
TCAAAAATGTATTTAAGATAAGATAATAAATACTGACGTTAGAATGTAATTAAGATAGAGTATAAATACATGAAAATTAAATTATATACATGAAAATTAAAGTAATTAAATTAGAGTACGAAATGCTTCAAAAAGTATCTGAAATACAATTAAGATACCATTTATCCTTGAACCCAAAAAGTCACCGGTCACTGATCAGTGCGGCATGTCGCCGCTTTGTGACAGGAATCACCTAAACCCCGCGTACTACGCAAGCCGTCCATGCGTGATAGGAGTCATCTAAACACATGTCCCAAAAAGATGACAAAGAGACACCGCATAAGTCCACTAGGCATATGTGAACCCAGAACAAAGCAAACTTCTAGCATGTCCCTGCTCGGCGAGGTCAGAATTCGGCGTTATCGCGTCAGGGCACTCATAATAGAACTCTCACTCACAAAGGATTAGTAAACAGGGGCCAAGATCTCTAGATGGAGATTTCCAAGAAGGGCCAACGTCCGGGTCAAGTCCGTGGGACTAGGGAAATCTCCACTTAACAAGTAAGATAATGGAAAGACGAGACACAGAAAGTTTGAGAGGGAGATCCAAAATATGTAATTAGAGTATTGGGTAGAAAATACCATAAAATGTATTTTAAATAGAGTAGAAATACACGAAACAAAAAGTATTGAGTAGAGTACCAAAATATCGCAAATTGTGTCTAAAATACGGTATTTTAAATACAATACTCCAAATACGTACAAGTCTGCCTCAAGTGACTATATCAACGTGTTATGCGCAGTTCATATGCGCCTTGTCAATTCTACCTTTTCCTGAAGGAAAACGCTCGAAGATTGCAGTGTAACCACATTGGTAAAATAGTAGCGGCGAAATTTTTGGATTTATATATATATATATATATTTGCTTTTTTTCTGCTATGACAATGCCACTCCTTTTCTATTCATGTGCATTTCACTGTTGCACGTGAAAAGAAGGTGGATCTCGCTACGCTTGAAGAAACAGGAAATACTACTTTATAATTTCCTCAAACGGTGTAACATTCCACTTGGATGAGGAACAGCAACAATGACAACGAAAAAAAGAAGAAGAGAGAAACAGGAAAGAAACGAGACACTAAACAGTTTATAACACCCTCGCTGCGTGCTTATCACATTGAAAAAGGTATATAATTAACACACGACGTGAGGAAGCACAGAGCGTCGAGGGTGGTATCCCCTCGGTTCGGGGCGACCTTTTGTGAAAATACTGGTTGGCCGAATTGAAGCTTCAGTTCAGCTTCCGCGCGAGAAGAAACGACAGTCAGCAAATATCTATACGCGCGTGTAGGCTGCGGTCCTCTGCCACCTCCAGTCATTTTCTTACGAAAGAGTGAGTCCGTGCCTGTTTGATTTGTCATATTTGCTTTCACGAAATCCCGGGATTTTCCGGAAGAAATCGGGACATCGAAAATTGGCCGGGATCCTGGGATTTTGGGATTCGGCATATCGCGATTGACAACCTTATAGTATGGCATATTATTCTTTCTTTGTATTGCGTAGTACATCCGATAGCTACACCACTTTACGGCATGCCTTTAATAACGTCCGGAAAGACCCATGCAGTGGCTCGATGACTGCGCGATTTTTGCCCACCAAGCTAGCCTAGGATGAAGACAACCGCGAAGTCTGCTACGAATTTCCGCCATCTTGACTCACATACACAGCTAACGCTGCGCTCACAAAAGTGTACCTTAGCGACACTCTACATTTTAGGGCTGAGTAAATACACAGCAGAGGAGATTTGAAAATGTGCGACAGGATAGCAGCCCCGACGCATCGCTATGACGTCACGCAGTGTAATAAGTCTATAATGGCATCTTTTCGTGCTTGAAAACTGCACAACTGTGTGCTGCTGGAGCGCTAAACATTGCGGTGTTATTACCATGGCGTTGTGTCTTTCAGCCTATGCACCTGCAGGACCAGGACCGCTACAAGAAATACGGAAAGCTATTCGGGTAAATCACGCACGAACCTTGAATGGCCGTAAAGGCTAGTGGATTATGCCATTTCTTTTTACAGGATATTCGAAGGCGGAAAACCTCTGCTTATGTTATCAGACGTGGAGTTAATGAAGCGTGTGCTCGTCAAAGACTTTCCTTCACTTCCACAGAGAAGGGTATGGTATATTCTTTAGCGTATATATACGACAGCTTATAGCTTGTCGTCCACACGTGGGAAATGACTGAGGGCAATATAACTGTCTGTGATAGGCAATGACGTCAACGACAACTTTATTTTAAGATGATGAATGGGGAGTTTCATCGCCAGAGGCCATACTCTACCCTGTTGTTGGTGGCGATGTGGGGAATGAAATAATGAGCCCCTTCACAATAAGGATCGAAGTCCTATGGTATCCAGAAAGGTGAAGAGAGCTTTGATGGCAGAGCGTTGGTGGGCTGGATTCGGCCAGGGACCAAGCACATTTGATAGGGAGAAGGGGCGAGAGTACAGCTGACTAATACCCCTGTCACACGGGCATTTCGATCCTTCTCGAATCCGATCTGCATCGAACTTCCCGAGCACGCTGGAGTTTTGACGCTGCTACACGGCCACTTTCAATGCGCATTGAATCGTTGACGGTGTCGAGAATATAGGCAAATGAATAAACGGAACTCATTAATTTCGCGTTTCCTATATAACAGCGATATTAGTGGTTTTATCGTATATCGATGTAAGCATCATTTGTAGCTTCGCGCGCATGTCCGTCTTAAATTATGACAGTTCACCGGGGTTGGGGATGCAAATGGCGGCCGTCGAGCCGTCTTGAAATTCTCAATCCTGTTATGGGAACTGTCTTGAGTCAAGCAGGATCAAAGTTCGATCCTGCTTGGAAGCGGCCGTGTAGCATCATCCGATCTGCATTGGGTTCAAGCAGGTTCGGTCGAGCAGGATCGAAAATGCCCGTGTGACAGGGGTATAAGAGACCCGGAGAGTGCGGTTGGGGAAGGTTGGTAGTGTGGGCAACGAAGAAGAACGTGCTCCAGATCCTCTAGAGCACCGCAGTCACGGTATCTGGGAGAGTGAACTTGTCTCAAGCGGTAACGCCACTGATCAGTAAAAGCCACCGAGTCGCATTCGCTGAATTAATGCAGCATCTTGACGACAGGTGTTTCGTGATATGTGGAAAGCGAGCTTTGGATCAACTCTGATCAGCATAGATGGGGGGAGAATGTCAGTCTCTGATGTCAGCACATATACAGGGTGTCCACGCTAAGTGTGAACAGATTTGTTAAAAATATATCAATTACCTTTTCCGAGATGAAATCAATTGCAATATAGCATATGCTGAAGGGCAATCCCTAGGGGGGCATTAACAGACTCCTAAGGCAATGTCTTAATTAACTTTCAATAATTAACTTTTTAATTATAAAAGCTACAAAGTTGCTCCAATGAGAACATCTGATCTCTTCGGTCACCAGGTACCAAAGCCGTTTTCAGAACAAAAATCCGTTCGATAGATCGTCCGCAAAAAATTCGTGAAGGAACGCCATTTTTTTCTTTATTTTATTCATTGCGCATCTCTAGAGACGCGTCTTTCCTTCGCCCCCAATACGAGAGGGTGAAAGAGCACACTATCGCCTCTTGCGTCCTGGAAAGAGATTAAAAGAAAACAGAAAATGCAGCCCAAGATAAGGGCCGTCGCGATAGACAGAGTCACCCGATAGATTTGCGTTTTTGTTTTTGTTTTGTTTCCGCAAGTTAAAGCTAATCTTCGATGCATGAGGCGGCGCTGTGCTCTTTCACTCTTTCACACTGGGGGTAAAGGAAAGCCGCTTCTTTGAAGATGCGCAATACCAAATAAAGAAAAACATGGCGTTCCTTCACGAATTTTTTGCGAACGATCTGCCGAACGGATTTTTGTTCTGAAAACGGTTTTGGTATCTGGTGACCGAAGAGATCAGATGTTCTCATTGGAGCAACTTCGTAGCTTTTATAATTAAAAAGTTAATTATTGAAAGTTAATTAAGACATTGCCCTAGGAGTCTGTTAATGCGCCCCTAGGGAGTGCCCTTCAGCATATGCTATATTGCAATTGATTTCATATCGGAAAAAGTGATTGATATATTTTTAAAAAATCTGTTCACACTTAGCGTGGACACCCTGTATACGTACCAAAACGAACAGAGAGAGAATGCATGTGTACAAAAGGTAAAAAAAAGCAAACAAAGGAAGGGAATGCATCACCTTCGTTGCCAACACAACAGTAATACGGGAGCGCTGTCAATAATAACATTTAACAGAAGACGAGTGAGGTTGTGTGAACAGTAGTAAATGCCCGTTTTTCTTCATCCAATCCAATCCATTCCAGTAGTCAACAACGTTTCTACCTCAAACGCATTGTCAGGCCATGTATTTGAAGGTTGTTCTCCCACTTTGTCGTATTCGAAAATTTCGGCAATTGCACGCCTATCTTTTCATTTCCAGCCGTTCCCTTTCCACGACGATTTTTTGGACAGCATGCTGGCATTCGTAGCACCGAAACGCTGGAAGACATTGAGGCCAGCCAGTAGTCCAGCCTTTTCAGCAGCCAAACTGAGAAACGTTCGTTCTTCAACTGATCAACAATTGGACGGTATCGTATATTCACACGAACGACGTTCTCCAGAATATTCCAGCGGAAGATGCGCGAAACGCCATAGCTTCCTGCTGGCACGTGAGCGCCAGCGTTCAACGTCATGTCTTTTCGCGCTTTGCTAACTGTGACGAATAACTTGCGACTCAGTCACCAGATATTCCGTAGCAGACGACGGGGCAGATGGAGCCGTCTGCCAACCGCCAGCCAATCGCAACGCACGATTTCAAACATAGGCTCTCTGTGGCTACCAGTGGCTGCCCATGAGGCTGATAGTGGCTCATCTAAATTGCTACGGCCGCCGAAAACACAGTCGTGATTGGCGGACTCTTAATTGTTACGTCACATCCTTTAAGTGGTCCTTTTGTTTCTAGGTGGTGCAGTATGCTACTGTCGACACCACAACCTACTAGATTATAGCGACCATGTCATAATTGGCAAACCCAATGAGCAGCTCGTCCGTACGATCCGCTAGGGGCGCTACTCATCGGCCCGCGAGATCTGCATCGTGATTGGACGATGGAAATTTGAATTTTGAACGCGCAGAACCGGACGCACTAATACCGTAGCAGACGACAGCAACAGTTTCAATGAAAACACGTAGAATGACGATGATAATAAACTTTAGAAGGAATCATCTCTCGTGCGACATCCACCGCTTGCATAAAATACTAAGGTAAGTACTGTAGAAATTGAGGAAGCAATAACGGGGCCAATGAGTAGCGCCATCGCTAGCCTCCAAATGCGGCGCTGGGAAGGGGTCCGTATAACATGGTCGCTATAATCTACTAGGTCGTCGTCGACACTGCTGTGCGAATGCTGTTCCGTGCGAACAGAAGAACTACCGCTCCGCGCGCATGAGCAGGTTTTCGTTTTTTCTTCCGCCAGAACATTCTGTAGGAATGTCGCTCGTCTGAATACACGGTTACTATAACATGGGTAAAAGAGAATTCACCTGGCACCACCTCTCTTTAGGCACATGGAGCGATGCAGAGCTGCGCCAAAGTTGCCTGTGAAAACTTAGCGAAGGCTGCAGAGTCCAGTCAAGAAATGAACATAAAAAAGTTAGTATACTACTACTGACTTTGCTTCATTGTGGATGCGTCTTAACGTGAACAGCGTCTGCGAGCCGCATAGACATGCGCCTTATCTATATTCAGAGGAAGCTCCCAGTGCTCTGTCCAATGATTCTCGAATCACTAGATGCAGGGCACTGCTATATCTTCAGCCCTCACGATTCCCTTGTCATATTACAGTTTCTTCGGCAGCTATACCATAGATGTAATAGCCCGATGTGCCTTTGGAACCGTCGTCGACTCCTACAATGACAAAACGAACGAGTTTGTGCAGGCTGCCAGGGACGCCTTCGGTGGCGACATAACGCTACGCAAGTTCCTATTCGGTGGGTGCCTCATGATAAGGAAATGTTCATGCATCATTTACTAAAAGAATGTGGAACAGGGAACAGGCTGCTGTGGAAGGGAACAGGAAGCGGGACCTTCCCAGAAAGTTTCTCCTCACGATCCAAGGAAACCCAAGAGTCTATTGCAAGCCAACAAAATCACAAAGGAAAACAAACAAACAAACATCAAAAAGCGAGATAATCTATTGAGACCAACAATACCGAGAAATAAGTAACAAAATCCTAACAGTAGTAACAGTAAGTAACAAGTAGAAATCGATGAGGATCCATTAAAATCGCATCAATACAAAGGAAAATCGAAAAGAAGACAACAAACACAACGGTGTTGAGCTGGGATAGTTCGTACATGATAACTAAAACGAAAGTACTGAAGCGCGCTGTCTTTTCGCCTTATAGCCAAAAAAATTTGCCACAGATGTAACTAAAGTTCAATCAAAACATGCAATACGCATGATGACTCATGAGAATAAAGTGATTTAATTCAGTAGCTATGCAAGGAATTCCAGCAGAATGCAAGGAAATCGAGAGGGAACTGTCAAGAATACAATCACATCCCCCGACAAAATCAGTGTAAGGCCACGAAAACTAAATGCGCAAAAGTAATCTGCACTTGCACAAATTACTCAGTAATGTTAAACAGATGTTAAAACAGAGTTAGAACCGGTTAGAGCTGAAGATGAAGGAGACTGGAGATTAGCGCGGTCCCATAGCCATAGTATAGCAAAGAGATTCATTCGCAAATGGTCTTCTTCGCCTTTCCAACCAGAGGTGCTCGCGCCGTCTTCAAGATGGCAGAGAAAAGAATGATTGCCGATGAATAAATGAACCTGCTTCATGCCTTCTTCCACGAGACACCCTTCAAAAATTGTGCATATAACGTAACTTGCATGTCATTTCCGCTGCCTTTTTCTTCGTCCCACGCTGTCTTCGTTCACGCGGCTCCTGTGTCAGTATCTTTTTCCTCTTCCCCTTCTGGGCATTGAATATTCTTCCCCGCAGTATTTTTGCACTGCGGAATTAAGCTGTGCTGTTACCGGGAAACTTCCCCGCACACGAAGGGAAGTTGCGGCAGTTTCCGGTCAACCCGAAATACACCTGTCGTCTGCTGTTACTAATATTCATTGAGGGCTTCTGCTGGGGCCCGCCAGGTGGCGAGCAGCCAGCTGGAGACGCTCGCTACCTCCTCGTCCAGTAGAGATTTTAGAGAGCTCATAGGAACTTGAAGTGGCTTGCAGCACCTCAAGTATTACGGGTCGGCCAAAGGCTCGGGTAGTAGAAGAAGAACAACAACATTCCCGGTGTACGCAGAAGCAGCGTCAGCCGGGGTAAACCATAACCGAAGCAGACGACGGAGCAGCGTCCCTCAAAGCTCCCATTATGCTTCGTGCCGCGCGCTTTTTAAAATCGTCTATTTGTCCTCGTTCTGAACCCCTCAAACTTGAAGAGCTGCTATACCGTAGTAATATTTGGCTTCTTTACGACATAAAAGTCTGTTTCTTTATTTCTCAAGTTCACTTTCCGTTCCTGCTGAACGCATTGAAAATTCCAAATACCGACACGAAGATCTTCCACTGCTTAAAGGATATCGCTTCAGCAATGATGCACGAAAGGCGGCGAACCGGAACGGTAAGCGTTCCCACTTCTCTCGATTGTTTACTTTTGAAATTTCCAATTTTAAGAAAAGTACAAATAAAGCAATGACAGAAAAAATAAATGCTGACCAGTACTAACTTCCATGACACAAGAATCGAAAATGTAACAAAAATATGTCATATATGCGAGCTACTATGGCACGGTTTCACCAACGCCGATTAACATTTGAACCGAGATGAATTTAACGCTGAACTGCGCTTCACTAAAGGGAATTACTGTCACTGAAACGTTCATCAAGTCATCAGCTAACATTCGTGTGAACTTTCAGCAGTTTGAAGTTTCAGCAACCCTTGACCTCGATTCAAAGTTAACCAGCGTTGCTTTAACTGGACCTATGTGGCATAAGTATCACGGTGAAGTCGCTTTTTCATGAGGTTGATGTCTACGATGTCAATGTTATGATGAGGTCAATGTGGCACATTACGTACTTGAAGTCTTCCATATTCTTTGAATAGTGTCCTATCTATGCTCTTAGACGGAACCTAACCTTTTAACGGAGGCTAACCTTTTCGGCGACTTCCTTCTTTCTTCATTCATTGTTCTCAGGCGCTTGAGGTTTTGTGTGTTTTTCCTTTCTTCTGTGTTCCAGTTTCAGAACGTCAGTTGTCATCGTGAACACCAGACCTTGCGAGTATGACTCCAAGGGGCCTCCTAACGCACTAATATTAATTAAATTAAATAGTTTAGTTAGTCATCATTAAAACGTGTTGTAGTGAAGTTGTCGTAATCGTCACATTATATTACCTCATTATTATTATTATTATTACTTTGTTTCAGCGACGCGAAGATTTTCTACAGATGATGATGGACGCTCAAGAGGGGACCCTTTCAACCACGACAGAGAAAGAAGATACATCCGAAAAAGTATTTCATCTGGACGACGACATGAAGTTCGAAAGCGTGTCGAAAGGTAATATGCAGAGGACGGTGAGACAAACGAGTTTCTGAACGATTACCACGTATTGGTTCCATATTGTCTCAGAACTCATAAGTAATGCCTACGACAAAAGGAAACAGAAAAGCACAGAAAGATGGCAGTAAAACGTCATGTAGCGCAAAAAAAAAAAGAAAAAGAAAGAAAAAGCAAATTGAAATACAACACGATTACCATCAATGCCCTTCGATTATTGCGAACTGCACGTCACTTTATGTAGCATCCAGAGAACCTCTGGTGTCAGGTTGGTCACTATCACAGGACTGGAAACGATAGATAATTTATTCTTGTACTGAATAATAAAACTTCATACTTCTAGCTGCCGCCATACGCATATAATAATATAGAGGCACAACGCAAGGAACATAGAGGAACATCGCGCTATAGAGGAACACCGCATCCGGCGTTACTGCGCCGACAAACTCCAACAAACTACATTTGATAAAGTATTTAATTTGACACAGTTGCAGTAAGTTATCAAAAAAGAAAAAAAGAACTATATTCTAGGTATCACGATTTTATCAGACATGACCAAAAAGTACGCTGCACGAAATTACAACTACTGAATACTGTTCGCTGAAAACAGCAGAATACCTTTGGTAGTAACAGTATCTGTGAACCCCCCCGTCCCCCACTCTTTCCTGCTGTCCTCTCTCCATCTGTCCACGTCTGTACGCCGCTCATAGCCACAGGTGCTTCGCGGCGCTAACATGGAGTTAAAAAAAGTATCCAGCTCAGTATCAAAGTATCAGTAATCAGTAATCAAATCAAGTATCAGTAATCAAAGTATCAGTCAAGGCTCAGAACACTTCGCGTTGCGTATGGCCTCTGTGTCGTTCTTTCTTTCTTTCTTCCTTTTCTTTTGTTGAAAGCGCATGTGATGTCTGTCGAGATACAATCATAGTCTTACATTTACGACTTGTCATTTGTGTTGTCATCCTGCGTGCGGGACAATCCAAAACGGGGAAAGCGCGGAACGCGTATCATGTTTGTCAAGATTCGAGAATGTGGCAGAACAAATAGAAGAAAGACAAGAAACATTCGAACGTGACACAACATTAGGTTCTGGAGTTGAGCCCAGCCCAGCGCCTGTTTCATGTTGATATCTCAAATTCAGGAATCACCGAAGACGAAGCTCTGGCACAATGCGTTCTCTTCCTCTTCGCGGGTCTGGACACTACGTCCATGGCACTCGCCTTCGCGACCTATCTGTTGACCATCAATCCTGATGCTCAGGAAAGGCTTCGAGCTGAAATCGATGAATGCTTCGAGAAACACGTGAGGAATCTCAGCTTTTTTTCTTTTCCCTTTCCACAGCGAAAAGTTCGACAACAGAACGAATGCTATGCAGGAAAACTACCTTCTCGGTGGTCATTAGAGTTCTGTTTATAATAGATCTCTACCAGGTAAACGTCATCATGACGTTGGTAGACAGACTGAAACCGAAACATATCGGAAGGGGAGGGCTGAGTTCCACGAATGGGCACGTGTTCGCTGCCTCCTATTGAAAGTAAAGTAGGACAGAAGTACCTATGGTACCTTACGATGGTCCATTTCAGGGACCATCACAATCCCCTCAAGACCATGGCTTTCGGGCGCGACCTTGCTCGCCCCGTAGCTTCGACCGTAGTTGAACTCTACCAAATTGGTGGCGCTGTCGAACACCATGAAGTGTCATTTGTTTACAAACAGGGAGAGGTTTAGCTATCCTAGCTACGATGTATCGTCTATTACACGAAAGGCTTTGTTTAGCTCCAATCGTTCTTTCCATTTGATTGTGCGAAAGGCGACTAAAAACGTTCTCGCTCTCGGCCTTTAGGGAACTGAACCATCACTGGATGTCATCAACAAGCTGCAGTATCTTAACGGCGTTGTGTCAGAAACTTTGCGGATGTATCCCATTGCAAGCAGGTGCGTGACGTACGTACGATGGAGGCGAAGTGTCAATCTTTCTAAAAATATTTTCCTAATTTATTCTACGCGCCGTTCACTAGGGTTGAACGACTGGCTCACGTGGACTACACTCTCGGGGACACCGGTGTGATGGTGCCGAAAGGATGCTTGATTGTTGTTCCGG